>NW_006159807.1:108001-124948 GCF_000334495.1 Tupaia belangeri chinensis | reverse complement strand
ACAGGCAATAATCCCCCAAATAGACAGGTGGGATTACATCAGATTAAGGAATTTCTGCACAGCAAAGGACACTGTAATTAGTGTGAATCAACAGCCCTCGGAATGGGAGAGAAATTTTATTAACTGTGCCTCAGATAAGGACCTGATAACCAGAGTACACAGGGAACTCAAACAGCTTACCCAAAAGAAAATGATGGAGAAATGAACTGAATAGACAGCTCTCTAAGGAAGACATACAAATAGGCAAAAAGCATTTTAAAAATGTTCCGCATTCCTCACTGTAAGTGAGATGCAGATCAAAACCACAGTGAGATACCACCTAACCCCAGTCATCTAACCGTAACACTATCCCTGAACACTAACCCTAACCCAAGCACTCCCTAGGATGATTTCTCTCTTTCTGCTTCACTGACTCATTCTCTCTCTGGCAAGCACATGTGCTCTATAGCAAAACTCTCAAGGAAAAAAAAAGTCAAATGCTGTATGACTTCACACTTATAAAAGACCTAGAATAAACAAATTCAAAAATGCCCAAGATCCTGAGAGGAGAATGGAGGAGAAGGGATTGCGGTGTGGCCATCCCCCCTGGGGGGAGACTTCTTGCTTTCTGTCTCTCTGTCTGTCTCTGTCTGTCCGGTGAGCACATGCGCCCTATAGCAAAAACCTCTTTGAAAAAAAAAGTAATGAGGAATCAGCTAGGCAAATAGGCAAGGAAATTTTGGGGGGAATGGAGAGGTAAGACACATGTGGAACACAGATAAGGTTTATTATCTGTTGACGAGGATGTGTATAATAGTCTCAACTAGGCTAGACTGAGATGTATATCATGCTGGGTAAAGTCTCTTCACAATCTAAATGATGTATAGCAATTTAATGTATGAATAAAAAATAGAAATAAATTTCTGATGTTTAAAAAAAATCATGTTGTACACTATAAATATATCTCATTTTTGTCACTTTAAAAAGCAAATAAATAAAATTTAAAAATTAAAGTTTACCTGAATAAAAAAGACTGATCATCACAGTTTAGGGAAATTAAATTAAAAAAAAAAAAAAACACCACACATGAGTAATGAAAGGAGACCTGGATGATTAAGACATAATACAGGGACCAGCAGTTAGTGTAATGGCTATGTCGCTTGACTCCCATGTAGTCGATCACGGTTCAAGTCCCAGACCTGGTGGCTTAAAACTCATGCCGGGTGTGTGTGCATGCATGCCCAAGATTCTGAGAGGAGAATGGAGGAGAAGGGATTGCGGCATGGCCATCCCCCCTGAGGGGGTGGGGGCGGGATTTCTCGCTTTCTATCTCCCTGTCTCTGTCTGTCTGGCAAGCGCACGCGCCCTGTAGCATAAACCTCTCCAAAAAAAAAAAAAAAAGACATAATACAAAGTTTTAGCAATTAAACAATAAAAATATGCCACAAAAATGATAAAGCAGATCAATGGAATGGAAAAAAAGCCTAGAAATGCCCTGGTATGTAAAGGGATTTATTAATAGTCTGTGATGACAGTGCCATCACGATCAGTGGGGAAAAAGTTAATAAATGCAGCAAGATATAATAATATTTTAAACTGGTAAAGATGTGGAGAAATGGTAGAACTACAACTTTATATCATCTCTTTGAAAGCAATTTGAGTATATATGCCAAAAATGTTCAAGATGCCCAAACGTCTTTAACATATTCATGCTTATGCTAGGAATTTATCTGAATAATTATTTATGCAGACAAAGATTTATGTATAAGAATATTCACTTTAGCTTTTTCTTAAAATAAAAAATAAAAGCAAAAATGTATGCAAAAAATAATGAAAATGGTTAAATACACATGTACATCAAATAGAATCTTTCTTAATGCACTTCCACTTAACCAACTGAAACTGATTAGTCTTTATTCCCTCTGTAAGACTCATGGAACGTTCCTCAGTAGGTACCATACACTTTCCTCTCCCCAGTTGGGTGGGCGCTTAACAAGAGTAAGATATGGGGCCAGTGGTGGCACTGCAGTAAAATGCAGTGTTCCATGAGGCTGACCCACATGGGAAGGCTCTGGGTCATGTCTGGAGACCTCCATGAATACTATGCCAGGCATGCCCATGCCTGTGATCTGGGATTGGCTAAAGCTGGGTGTGGGTCATGACAGCGTCAAGACCTGATCAATGATACTATCTCTCTCTCCCCCTATATTCTCTTTCTCTCAAAATAAATAAATAAATGTATATTAAAAAAAAAAAAAGAGTAGGATGTGTTTGTGTTCAGGTTTACTCAACTGTCCAGCTCTTGGTAACTGCTGTTAAAGTTGTGAATGAAATAAGAAAGATAATAGTTGTTTTAAGAAGGTTAAGTTGTATGGTTTGCAAAATTTATCTAAAAGCAAACTTCAAAATAAAAAAAAAAAAGAAAAAAAGAGAAGAAAGAAAAGGAAAAAAAGGAAAAAGGGAAGAGGGATGAAAGCAAAGAAGGGAGAAAAGAACGGAAGGGATGTTACTGTTACAAAGAAACAGCAATAAAGCTAGAGCAGTGATTCTCAAGATTTTTGGTCTCTTTTTGCTATAAAAATAATCAAGGGATTTCAAGAACATCTGTTTATGTGGGAATTATTTCATAATATTTTACCATATTAAAATTAAAACAAATATCTATAAACTATAAATGTTGAATTCATTCAAAAATAGTAGTAGACCCTTTACATGTTATTTAAATATCATATTTTATGACATGTGAATGTATTGTCTAAAATATTTTAAAAAGAAGCATGACATTGCTTAAAGTTTCTGTAACTCTTTAATGTCTGGCATAACTGAAGCAGCTGGATTCTCCCGTCACTTCAATGTTTGATCTATTGCAGTATCACAGATCATGTAGCCCCTAGAAAACTCCACAGTATACTCATGAACAAATGCGAGTGAAAAGGTGATAATGTTTTAATATTGTTATAAATATAGTTTGGGCTTCACAGACATCATTAAAGAGAGTTAAGGATCTCTAGGAGCCCATACACTGCACATTGAGAACTGTTGATTTTTGTCTCTAGGTTCTTTTTCTACTTCAAAGCAAAATGAACAACAACAACAAAAAAAAGACCCTTAGACATTAGTAGTGCATTATTGACACAAGGGAGCTTCAAAAAGTTCATAGCAAATGTATATTTTTTTTAAAAAAACTATGCATGAATTTCAAAATTTTATACCAAAATAAACTCATACTTTAATTTCATTTTTCCATGAACCTTTTGAAGTCCTCTTATATTGCTTATGCAAGAATGATAGCACAAAGTCCCAGTCATAATGAAAAAGTTTGACCTATACATTTTTAAAAACTGGTGAAAGAATGTATATATGTTTTAACTTTTTAAAAAGTTTGAGTAGATATAACATGTATAGTATTCTCAACTGGACTGGTCTAAGAAGTATTTCATGTTGGGTAAATTATTTTTACAAGCAAAATGATATATAGTGATTGAATGTTTTAAAAATGAGAATAAAAATAATAATAATCAGGAAAAATCATGAAAAGCTACTTGATGATGTGGATAGTAATGTCTGTCTTGACTGATATGCATGGTATTCCTTCTGAAAAAAAAATGTAATACACTGTAAAGATATATGTGGTTCAATGTAATATAATGTAAAAGATTATGATAATAATTTTTTTAAAAGTTTGAGTAGTATGTTTTTAAAAATAATTTAACATCATTTATTTTACCATTTCCCACTTGTTATCTTACTTTGGGCTTCAGCTATTTAAGCACTCATTATTTCACATAAAGAGTTTGAAGCTATGTGGTTCCAGTGTTGGTTAATTCAATAGCTAGAACACACTGGGGCTTTAGCTTGACATGATGAGATGGTCTTGTTCTTTTATGTTTGGAAGATGACCACTGTAGCTCCAGAAAGCCAAAGGCAGAAAGGTAGGGCTGGGGTAAAACAAGAGGATTTTGCCTCATGTTTTCCTCTCTTTATCAGGAGGAAGGTCTTTTCCAAAAGCCTCTAACAGACTTTCTTTCAGGTCTCACTGTCAGAACTTGGTAACCCTCAACTACTTTCTGGCAAAGAATAATAATGCCAACAACTGGCTTAGAATAGTCATATTTATCCCAAACTTAGGCTTAGCTCAGTTCCATTTTATACTCCTGGGCTGGAGAAATTGCTCACGTTGACTGGACAAGTCATTTCCACACCCCTCAACAAAATCAGGTTCATTTTACCAAGGACAAAGAGGAAAACTTGGGGTCCAGCCCCACAGCACAGTGATTAAGGAGGCCAGATTCCACATAGCTGACCATGGTTGGAATTCTTGTCTCGACAACTTGAAAAATACACTAGTTGTGTGTGTGTACATGTCTAAAATCATAACAGAAAGAAGGAAAAATGAGTGCGGCAAGACCAAGCCCCATAGAGGGGGTGCTTTCTCTCTCTCACTCTCTCTCTCTCTAGCACACATGCCACCTGGCAATTAAAAAAAAATGAGGGTGGAAGAGACTTGGTAAAGTCAATGACAATAGTATCTCTTTTACCTGATTTAAACAAAAATTCCAATTAACCAGCCAACTCCTGGCCTGGTCTGGGCTCACAGCTTAAGAGGGTGCATTCATTACTAATTATTAAAATCATTTTACAATTCAAAATACAGTACTATATTTATAATATACACTCACTATACATACATACACACACACACACATATATATATATATATACATGTACTTTTCAAAGACTAGAAAGAAATATATAAAGGCATTGCAGGAGGGCTGGCAGGTGGTGGGGTGGTTAAGGAGCTGGGCTCCCACATGGCCAACTATGGTTCAAGTCTTGGACCTCGTGGTTTGCTTTCTCACTTTTCCTCTCTCTATCTCCTTCTCCATCTCTCCATCTTGGAACTCTGGAATCCATGCTTGCTATATCTACAGATATTTAAATAGATGACCACTAGTTTATATCCAACTTTAGAAATCTATAATTCCAGTTTTTGGTTTGGTTTGTATTCATCTTCACCCTAACCCCCAACCCAATTCCATTTAAGTCAAGGAATTCAGACATGACTAAACTTCCTATGAGTCTCAGGTTAGAAGGAAATAGAATGGGGACAGTAGTTCCATATGTATCACAATTAGAAAGACTTATAAAGCACACTTATAAAGCACTTTGAAAAGTTTACAAAGCACATTCCCCATGCAATCTCTCACACAATTCCCTGTGAGTGGGGGAGCACTATTTCATGGCAGGAACTGAGATTTGAGAACTCGTCTAATGACGAGCCTAAGTCCCTGCCTCCCAATGCCTGTTCATTGTGTTGTCTCACTAATCGCTCAGCTCTGATGGCACTGGGGCTGTGGAAAGGGGATAGCCAAAGGCAAATATTGATAACTGTAGTCATGAGGGTGGCTGTTCACTGATGTGCCTATGCCAAATGAGGATGGAGAGAAAAATGAGAACAGGAATAAAGGGGACAGTGAAAGGAGCAGCCAAAAAAATGTCTCAGTGCACCCAAGGTGAGTAGCCTTGCACAGCCCAAAGAAGAACACTCAGCCCCACAAACCCCTCACTTATTTATTTTTGTCACAGGACACATGCATTCACTGGAGAGAAGAGAGATGAGAGAGAAAGTGAGAAATCATCCTCTCCCAAGGGAAAATGGCCATGTCACAATTTCTTCTCTTCCTTTCTCCTCTTGGGATTTTGGGCATGCATGCATATGAGCCTGACATGATTTTCTCCCTCTTTCTCTCTCTCTCTCTCTCTCTCTCGTTTGTTTTGTATTCAGATCTTTAATATAAACTTATTGAGGAAATTAATGTGTTGCTAGATAAAATTGTCTTGTTGAACAACTGTCATTATTTCTATCAGACATAAATGCATGATGTAATTTATTGTGTTTCTTTTTAAAAATTTATTATACCTTTATTATTCTTATTGATTTTAAACATTTGATAGCTATACATCACTTGGCCTATAAAGATAATTTAACCAACATGAAGTACACTCAGACCAATCCACACACATTATACACGTTATCATCAATAGGTAATAAACTATTTCTGTGTCCCACAAAGGTCTTGCCTCTATTTTTTCTCCATGATTTCCTTCTCTATACTCTTCTCTTATTCTGCCTTCCTTCTACACCATCTCCAGCATCCATAACTATTTTCACTGCTTTTATGCCTCCAATTTTTTAATCTCTACCATAGAATGCGGACAGTTGGTATATATTAAGTGGAGATATATAATATCTTTCTTTCATAACCTAGCTTGCTTCACTCAGCAATAAATCTTCCATATTTTAACCACTTTCTACAAATGTCAGACTCTTGTTCCTTTTTATGACTGAATAGTATTCAGAGGAGTATAAATGCCACACTTTTTCAATCCATTCATCTGTTTGTGGACATTTGGGTTGGTTCCATATCTTAGCAATTATGAATAATGCCACAATAAACATTGCTTTGCAAGCACTTTGCCAACAGCATTTTCCTGCTTTTGGGTAGATACCCAGGATTGGGATCGCTGGATCATATGGTAGTTCTATTTGAAGTCTTTGAGGACCCTCCTTATTGTTTTCCACAATGGCTGGACCAACTTACATTCCCATCAACTGTGTAGGAAAGTTCATCTTTCACCACAGCCCCGCCAACACTTACCATTTTTTGTATTTTCAATCTTTGCCATTTAGACAGGGGTTAGGTGGTATCTCATTGTGGTTTTTATCTGCATTTCCCTTGTGATGAGGGATGTTGATAATTTCTTTATATGCTTTCTGGATGCTTTTTGGCTGTTTGTATGTCTTCATTTTCCCATCTTTTAATTGGGTTGATCATTTTTTTTTTTCAGGTAAGTCACTTGAGTTCCCTGTGTATTCCAATTATCAGTCCCTTACTTGAGGCATAGTTTACAAAAATATTCTCCCATTCCAAGGGTTGTTCAGTCACACTAATTACTGTGTCTTTTGCTGTGCAGAAACTTCTTAATCTGATATAATCTCACTTGTCTATTTTAGGGATTATTGCCTGTGCTTTGAGAGTCTTACTTAGTAAGTCTTTGCCTACCCCAATGTCTCCCAGAGTTTCTCCCATGTTTTCCACCAGTAGTTTTTGAGGTCTTAGGTTAATATCTTCAATCCACTGGAGTTGATTTTTGTTCATGGTGAAAGATGGGGATTCAGTTTCATCCAGCACCATTTGCTAAAGAGGTGTTCCTATTCTCACTGCATCAACTGGTATCCTTTGTCAAAAATCAGTTGGATGTATGTTTTGGAGTTTATTTTAGGGTCTATTTTATTCCATTGGTCCACCTGTCTGTTTTAGTGCCACTACCATGATTTTTTTTAAGAATTATTTTGTTTAACTTTATTTGTTTTAATTTGAACAGACATGGACAGAGTGAGAGAGAGAGGGAAAATGAGAAAGCAAGCCTGCAGGTCCAGGACCTGAACCATGGTCAGCCATGTGGAAGTCAAGAACCCAACCACACCACCTGCTGGTCTCATCATGATGTTTTGATTATCACAACATTATAGCATATTTTAGGATTGGGGAGTGAGAAGCCACCCACTCCAGCCTTCTTGAGCAGGATTGCTTTGGCAATATGAGGTTTTTTATTATTCCAAACAAAATCTATGATTGTCTTTTCTAGATCTGTGAAGAATGTCTCTGGTAATTTGATTGGAATTGCATTAAATATGTAGATTAACTTGTGTAGATTTGCCATTTTGATTAGATTAACTCTTCCAATCCAGGAACATGGGAAGTCCTTCCACTTTTTCCTGTCATTTCAATATCTTTTTAAAGATTTTCATAGTTTTCTTTGTAAAGCCCTTTAACTTCCTTAGTCACATTTATCCCTAGGTATTTTATACATTTTGTGGCTATGGTAAAAGGGATTCCTTTCTTCAGTTCTGGCTCAGTCAGCTTGTTAGTATATAGTAATGCTATAGATTTTTGTTGTTGTTGTTGTGGGTTTTTTGTGTTTTTTTGTTTGTTTGTTTGTGGTTTTTTGGAAAGGTTTTTGCTCTAGGGCATATGAGCTTGCCAAAAAGAGAGAGATAGAAATATAGAAAGCAAGAAATAACCACCCAGGGTGAATGGCCATGCTGCAATCCCTTCTTCTCCAGTCTCCTCTTAGGACTTTGCACAGCACCTGGTGTGAGTTTTAAGCTGCCAGTTCCAGGACATGAACCATGGTTAACCACGGGGTATTTCAGCAACATAACCATTTTGCCATCTGTTGGTCCCCATCTTCATTGTAAAGTTAGAAACATTCCAAAAGTTCATGACAAAATGGAATTAAAGAATAAAATTAAACATGTAAACTGTGCTTCTCAACATCAGCTCCATCAAGTCAAGACACTTTTGTACATGATAATATCATCCATTTAGTACATCCTTAAAGAACGCATGGTTCTGATAATTCAATTATATCAATGTAGTATTGTGTACATTAACTGAAGCTTTTTTAAAGATTAGGAAACAAAACAAAACAACAAAACACAATGTAGAAAGAGGCAATTCAGAGCTAATACATGGATGTCTACTATTTTCCATTGGAAAATTTCACAAAATTGCCAGTTTTGATGAGAGGAATGAGCAGGAGCATTTTCATGGGGGAGAGAAAGACTCATTGGTGCAATCTCCCTAGTAATTTTTCAGCTAACTTTCCAACAACATTCCCATAATGAGCAAATGTTATTTTTCTTTGGTCCTCCCAAGAATTAGCAAGTAAAATGCCTTGAACATCCCAAGAAACCATCCCCTGACCTTTGCTATTAATGGTTCTGCTTTTGCTCTGATGAACCATTTTCATCCCTTAAGAGCAATTGCTTTAACTGTGCTTTGTGTTTAGGATAATACTGGTAAAGACATGTGTCATACCATGTTATCATGCTTTGAAGAAGTGTTTCAGGATCTTGATCCAACTTTAAACTTTCAGTTGAAAGCTCTGCTTTTGTCTGCAGCTGATCTGGATGCAACATTTTTGGGACCCCTCAATCAGAAAGTTTGCTTTCTCTAATCTTCCTATTTTTTTTTTTTTTTTTCAGAATCTTCTAAGCAGAAATATAGATAGTATTGGCTTTTATTTCTGCTGTTAATTATTAGTCTTATTCAATTAATTTTTTCTTGATGTGCAGTTGCACAAGTCAATTTCAGTATCACCTCTTTCCTTCTTAAAATATGTTATCCAGTCCTTTGCTAGCTAAATAATGTGATTGAATGTATAAAAGAAATTGAAATAAAAAAATAAAACAATAAATAAGTGAAGTGAAAAAATAAGTTATACATTTGTAAACTGCTGATTTCTTTGAGTTAGGGTTTCCATAAAATTTTCAAAAAGCATCATTAATCTCACACTTCGGCCATCCAAACTGCATCATAAAATTAACGTCTGCTTCATACTTTGATTTTAATGGAATTCATGTACTCTGATTAGGGATCTTTTCAAAGTAAATGTCTTATCTTTCTTAGCAACTCAAAGTGGATACTGTTCAAACATGTTATAACAAGTTAGTATGAATTTATTTTTGTACAAATTATTTTAAAGTCCATGCGTAGTTTTTTTTTTCTCGTATGTTTCTTTAGACTTTTATAAAAACTCATCTCCAAAATTTTGCCCAGGGTCACCTGCTAATAATTCATGAACTTGAATCCCAATCACCTTTCATGGGATAAGGATTGTAATTGAAGATGTGAAAGAATTCTTCAGGACAAGTTTAGGGCACACAAACATTTTGAAAATGAAAGAAAAAGAAAGAGCCAACAAAGATCACCAACAGATAGCTATGACGAAAATATAATATTCTGGAAGTAAAGTAAATGTCATGCATCTTTAAAAACAATAAAGTGATTGTGTTAAGTGCTGCTGGAAAGTCAATGAAAATAATGCGTTACTGGGCTGGACTGAGGTGTCTATCATGCTGGGTAAAGTCTCTTCACGATCCAAAAAAACAGAGAAGTGATGCATGGATTTTTACAAAATGAATTCTTTATTTACTTGACTAGTTCCCCTGGAGTGGTGTAAGTGTAAGTGTTTCTGCAGTGAAGTGAAAGGTTGTGAAAGACAAGGGAGTAAAGTCAATGAGTATAAACAACTTTACAGTGAAAAGTTCTTTAAAGCTGAATCAGATGGCTTGGTATTGTGGGTGTGAGATACAAAATCAAAAAAACTTTTGCACATGATGGAAAATAGTATAGTATGTTTAAATGCTATCAAGAAAATTCCAAAAGAGACAGAATATTGGTTTGTTTGAAAAGTCATGTCACATTTTTGCATAGAAAAACATACAGTCTTGATTTTTCTAACAAATCCAATATTTGACGGTGTTGGAAAATGAAGGAATAGTTGCAGAGTGGAAATCAATAAATAGAAATGGGCAAAAGTGAATTGACCAGATTAAAGTCAGAGGAACAGTGTTTTTTTCATTATTTCCTTTTTAAAAATTTTTATTTTATTTTCTCATTTTTTTTACATTTAATCACAACATATAAAATGAATCTCCCCAGCACTGCATGTCCCTGCATATCAGTACAGAGACATTACCATACACATTATCAGCAACAGATAACTTTTAGTATTTGTGTTCTTTAAATATTTTGCCTTTTTTCCCCCTTGGATGGTTTTTAAGAGAGAAAATTAATACAGAGGCCAATCCTTTAAAAACAATGGTATATTTAGACATGGAATGTTTAAACAGATTTTCACATTCCTACATTTTTTAAAGTGATACTAGATATCAATCATGTTAAGCAAGGCTAAAGAAGAAGATGTAAATCTTTCAAATGGAAAGAATACTCCGAAACAGATATCACAGAGAGATGAAGATAAGTTTACTAGAACATAATAAGCTATCCTGGCAATGCTGTGATCTGTAATCATAATTGTGAGGTCAGATCAATCATTACAGGCGATTTTCTTCAGCCGTAATCACGTGATAGGTGCAAATGAACAGTGTGAAAACGTTGATGTCAACTAACTTTGGATTGGTGAGATAAAAATAGGAAGTTAAAGGAAGTAATAGGTTTAGGTATGGGGTGGTGTTGTCAAGGATCACGGTATGATGAGACTGTGCCCAGGTGCCTGTTCCTCTCTTCTCTCAACTTCAACTTCTCTCTCTCTCTCTGTATATATATATATATATATATATACACACACACACACACATACACATATATATACATACAAACACACACACATACACACACACATATATAATAACAAAATTTTAATAAAAGATAATTAAATGTATGGGGCCAGCTAGGTGGCACTGTGTTAAGGTGGCTGGCTCACACATGGCTGACTACACAGGTCTCAAGTCCCAGCCCCAGCAGAATGAAAAACATGCCAGGCACATGTGCATATGTGCCCCAAATCCTAAGAGAATGGAAGAGAAGGGATTGTGGCATGGCCCCTGAGGGTTGTTTTCTCACTCCCCTAAAAGCCTGTCTTTCTCCAGTGAGTACATGTGCCCTATTCAGATTTATACAATAAAAGGTTTTTTAAAAAGATAATTAAATAGGAAAATTGGCAAAATCATGCTGGAAGAACTGGCTATCTTTAGAGAGGGAAATTAACTTTTACACTTACTCTACAACTTACACAAAAATTAACTCAAAATGGACTATAGACTTAGACATAAGAGGTAACACTATAAAATTTCTAGAAAAAATTATAAGAGGGACCAGCAGTTAGCGTAATGGCTATGTCGCTGGACTCCCATGTAGTCAACTGCGGTTCGCATCCCAGACCCGGTGGCTTAAAACTCACACCGGGCACATGTGCGTGCGTGCACAAGATACAGAGAGGAAAAGAAAGGAGAAGTGATTGTGGCGTAGCCATCCCCCCTGGGGGATGATTTCTCACTTTCTGTCTCTCTGTCTCTCTCTGGCTGGTGCGCACAGGGACCCTATAGCCAAAAAATAAATAAATAACCTCTCAAAAAAAAAAGAAAAAGAAATAGCAGTTAAGGTGGCATTCTTAAATAGAACACAAAAAGTACAATTCATATAAGAAAATATTTATTAATTGGACTATCTCAAAATTAAAAGATTTTCCTCTTGAAAAACATGCCATATATTAAAACTACAATAATATATGTGCAAGTGTGTGTGTGTGTGTGTGTGTGTGTGTGTATGATGAAAGGTTTAGATACAGAAGATGTAAAATATTCTTACAACTAAAGAAGGAAATAGCCTAATAAACATGGAGAGAAGATTTGAGCAGACACTTTACAAAAAATGATATACAAATGCTAATAAGCCCATAGAAAGATGCTCAATATCACAAATTATAAAGGAAATGCCAAGTAAAGTCACAATGAGCTATTTATCACACACTTGACAATATTGAGGAGATATAGAGGAGATGGAGGAACTGGAACTTTTAGACACTGCCTGTGTGAAAATGAATGGTACAGTTGTAATGATACATAGCGATTGAATGTAAAAAATAAATAAATAATATTTTTAAAAAGAAAGTGAATAATACAGTTTCTTAGAAAGTTAAATATATTTAAGACATGTGATCTAGCAATCCCACTCCTAGATACTTACCCAAGAGAAATAAGAACATGTTCACTGGGGCTGGCAGGTAGCATGGTGGTTAAGGGCACTGGACTCCCACATGGCTGACTGTGGTTCGAGTCCTGGACCTGGTGGCTTGCGTTCTCACTTTCCCTCTCTTTCTTTGTCTCTCTCTGGTCAAATTAAATAAATAAATAAATAAAGTTAAATAAAATAATTATTTTTTTAAAAGTCCACACGAAACTTTTACATGAGTAATCATAGGAGCTTTGTGATCATCAAAAACTGGAAACAACGTAAGTATCCATTAGCTAGTTAGTGGATAAACAAATTTTGGTGTATCATACCATGGAGTACTGCTCAGCACTAAAACAATAAAAATTTTAATACACTTAACGTGCATGGGTGAATCTCAAAACCTCATACCAAGGAAAATTAGTTATACATGAAAGATTACATACTGTAATTTTATTTATATGAAATTCTATAAAAGGCAAAAGACACAGTAATTAGTGTGAGTCAACAGCCCTCAGATTGGGAAAATATTTTTGTAAACTATGCATCAGATAAGGGATTGATAACCAGAATACATAAGGAACTATGGATGTGAATGCCAGATGTGTGTGTGGAGGAGTGGGGCCTGGGGAAAAACATTTGGAGGAGGGATACGAAGACAGCATTGTTGAAACAGGGAGATAGTGTTGTTATATTTTGATCAACTCGACTGGGAAGAAATGTTCACATATTCAAATGATCACCTTGTAAGCTAAATAATGTGATTGAATGTATTTTAAAAATGTAAATAAAAAAATCTTTTAATAAAACCAAAAACAAAAAAAAATGAAATTCCATAAAAGGCAAACTATGCCAATAAAACACAGAGCAGCAGTTGCCTGGAGCCAGGAGTTGGGGGAATGGGGTGATGGAAGGGGCATCAGGGAACTTTTCAGGGTGATCGAAATGTGCTAACTTAATCATGGGAATGTATACAATTAACAGAATTCATAAAAGTATTTGCTTGAAATTTTATCTTACATAAAGTATATCACAATAAAACTGTGGGGGAAAGAATTCTTTTTAAAAACACTAGAGTTTTGGGAACATTTTAAAAAACAAAAATGGACCCAACTTTTGTGGTGCAGCTGATCTGGGAGTCACATGCTAATTACAATCTAGTTCCAGGGGTTAACAAACCTTAAGACACATTAGGAGAGTGTGCTACATACCCAATACCTTGGAGAGTTAGAGACTGCAGGAAGGGGATCATGGCATGCCTGAGCCCTGGAGAGAGTGAGCCTCTCTCTCTCTCTCACAGCCTATCATGGTTTTTGGTTTTTTTAATGTCTTAGAATAGGAACAGAAATGTGTTCCCTTATATTCTATGCAAAATGATGCTAAGGAACTACACAGAGAAGTTAAGACAAAATATAAAACATTGCCTTCTTGATATTATTTCTTGTATTTATTTATTTATTATCCCTGCTGTTTCAATCTGAAAAACAAGTAGCATGGTGATGCAGCAGAAGTGCAATGCTATGCAGTGCTGGAAGGCAGATGGAAACTCAAGACTGGCTCCTGGGTCAGCGTGCACAAGCCAGACACACCTGTGATCCTTGGAGGTGGGGATCTCTGCTCAAAACCCTGTTAAGGGTACTTATTCCCCTTTCTCTCTCTCTCTCTCTCTCTCTCTCTCTCTCCTGTCCTCTCCCTTTCTCCACTAATAAGCTTTTTAAAGAATTAGAAATAAATCTATTGTTGGAAGCAGGTGGCTTAATGATTACATCACTGGACTCCCACACAATCAACCACGGTTCAAGTCCCAGACCTGGCAGTTTATAACTCATGGCAGCTGTGTGTGCATGCATGCCCAAAACCTGAAAGAAGAATGAAGAAGATATTGTGGGGGACCAGCAGTTAGCGTAATGGCTGTGTCACTGGATTCCTACGTGGTCGACTGTGGTTCGCATCCCGGACCCGGTGGCTTAAAACTCACGCCAGGCACGTGTGCATATGTGCCCAAGATCCCAAGAGGAGAATGGAGGAGAAGGGATTGCGGCATGACCATCTCCCCTGGGGGTTGATTTCTCGCTTTCTGTCTTGGCAACCGCACGAGTCGTATTGTGAAAACCTCCCAAAAAAAAAAAAAAAAAAAAAAGGTATTGTGATATGGCCATCCCCCACCCCAGGGGTGGGGGCAATCAATTTCTCACTTTCTGTCTCTCTGGCTGTCTGTCTCCAGCAAGCACACATGCCCTATAGCAAAAATCTCTCTTAAAAAAAAATGATTGATTACATTCTACAGTCTTTGGGCTTTTATATATACAAAACTACCAAATATTAAGTAGGATCCCAGAGAAACTCTTGAAATAAGAGACTTTTTCATTTGACCAGAGCCCTAAGGCATACAAAGACAAGAAACAGATTGCTTTGGTTTGTTGGGTTGGTTAGGAGTTTGGGGGGTTCTGTTTTGTTTATTGTAGTGCTTTTATTTTATCATGCTTTCTTATTGCCAGAAGTGTATTTATGATTCATCAGTCAAAACCCAGTGTCAGATAATTAGCCATTAACATACTTCACCTGTACCGTGATGAAAATGCTATCACAACTTGCAAGAGATCCCCTTGAAGATGAAACTGGAAGAAATTGTGGCCACATGTTGTTTCAAAACTGTATTCATTACACTTCCTGACTGCACGTCATACAAGAGAGGCCAAACACATGTGTAAAAATAGCTGTTTAACAGGAGGGAAAATACTGTAAAATTGTTTATGGCAGGACAGCGGGTTCTTATAGGCAAAGTAAATTACAAATAGATTTCTCAATTACTTTTTAAAGCCTAGTATTTGATTCTTATATAACAGTCAAAAATCAATTTTGCATGGAATTTATGTGAATGCCTCATTATTAATAAAACAGCGGTTGGCGGCTGCTACCTCCTCCCCACAACAGCAGCACGCAGTGGGAAGCTTTCATGTGCCAGGCTATGCAGTCCTTTATCTTTTTATTTTTTTTTGCAGCATGAAAAGGAAAGGAAAAAGATAAATTCCAAGGAAATGTCAGGAATAGGCTTATGATAGTGCTGATTTCAAGGAGGCCTGGCGGGATGCCCTGAGAGTACTTGATGGTGGGCATGAGCAAAGTCTTCATTCCCTACTGCAAAATCAGATTGTACCCCAAAGGCCTTTTGCTTTTATTTTTTTTTTCAAACAAAATAAATGTATAATCAAGCAAAGGAATCTGGTTATTGAAGAAGCCATTGAACTTCATCTCTCACTATCCCGGATATCTGCCTTAGTCCTGGAGTTCACTGTTTACCCTATGAATTAATTCAAGAGGATTAACTAGTAATCCTTTTCTCTGAATCACTGAATGACGATTTTTTTTTTTCATTGCCAGGGGTGTGTGGCTCACCAGAGAGACAGAGAAAGGGGGAGAAGGAGAAAACACCTACCAATACAGTATGGTTATGCCACAATTCCTTCTCCATTTCTCCATCCTGCCAGGATTTGGGACATACAAGCACATGTGCCTAACATGTTTTTCAAGCCACTGGGGCCAGGATTTCAACCATGATCTGCCATGTGGGATCTGGTTCCCTCTACCCCTAGGTCACAGGGCTGACTCCATTTAATGACAATTATTAATTTAAAATTTAAAAAAAATTCATTTTTGACCCAAACATTCTAGCACATAACAAGGATATTTATCTCCAATTCAGAAACATGAAAACCAGATTCCATTAATGTCCACAGACCATAACACTCCACTTCCTGCAGCTTACTTGATCCATCAAACCATGAACACTCTTCCCTTCCCAAGTGTAGCATACTGAGAAAACCTAGCTTGTCTGGTTAATCTTCTCTACCCAACCGGATAACTTTAAAACAGTCATATCACTGCTTTATTCCATGTCTCTTCAATAGTAAAATACTTTTTGTTAATGATCTTAACTTTCTTTAGGTTCATAAAAAAACTTTAAGACTCCAGTCCATGGGAATAAATTACTTCGTTCCCATCACATGTGAACACAGAAGAAAAGTGTCTATTTGGCTAATACCTGCAAAGGTTAGACAGCAAACGGTACTGCCTACTGTTCTTCTATCGGGCCCACACCTCAAAGAATATCCACAGGGTGAAAGGAAGGAGGGTCCACTGGGTGCTTGTAGCATTTTTTTTTTCAATTTCTTTTATACAATCACATATGTCACTTAGCTTGCAAAGTGAATATTCCAACATATATACATTTCTCACCAATCCAGTTGAGAATACTATTCATGTTATCTTCAACAGATAATAACACCTTCCTTTGTCCCATAAATGCCTCACCTCTCTCTTTTTCTCTTTAATGTCCTTCCTCAGAGGCTCACAGCATGGTTTTTTTTTTTTTTTGGAGAGATTTTCACTGTAGGGCGCGTGCGCTCGCCAGACAGACAGAGAGAGA
>NW_006159807.1:107161-107965 GCF_000334495.1 Tupaia belangeri chinensis | reverse complement strand
ACCCCCCAGGGGGGATGGTCATGCCACAATCCCTTCTCCTCCATTCTCCTCTCAGGATCCTGGGCATGCACGCACACGCGCCCGGCGTGAGTTTTAAGCCACCGGGTCCGGGACACGAACCGCGGTCGACTACGTGGGAGTCCAGCGACATAGCCATTATGCTAACTGCTGGTTCCCCTCACAGCATGTTTTAAGAAGCTGATTTCTCCTTGATTGAAACCTCTGCTCAATGCATGACCACACTGGGCAACTGTAGGCAAGTTGTGGGCCTTGTAAGCTTCCAGATGAGGAGCTAGTTCGGAAAGCAGTGTGAATGCAATCATTAAGCCAATTCCAAAAACCTATGGTGGAATAGGGTTTAGAAATTCTGCCTCAAGGCAGCAGGTACTCTTGAACTTATGCAAATAACCCTTTTGCCACAAAATAATACTCACAAATATTTCCCCATTTCAGAGGGGTGAGGAAGAGCGAAAAGTTTATGCTTCAATTTAAAGGAACACACAAACAAACAAAAAAAAACATTTTAACAAATTGCTGAACCTATCGACAACTCAAAAGAAAGCAAAATCCTTAAATCTGGAAAACAAAGCATACTAAAAAAAAATCAGTAATATTTTAATCAAAAGTCATGAAATTCGGGAACCAGCAGTTAGCGTAATGGCTATGTCACTGGACTCCCACGTAGTTGACCGCGGTTCGTGTCCCGGACCCGGTGGCTTAAAACTCATGCCGGGCGCGTGTGCGTGCATGCCCAAGATCCCGAGAGGAGAATGGAGGAGAAGGGATTGCGGCGTGACCATCCCC
>NW_006159807.1:104589-107145 GCF_000334495.1 Tupaia belangeri chinensis | reverse complement strand
GTCTCTCTCTGTCTGTCTGGCGAGCGCACGCGCCCTACAGGGAAAATCTCTCAAAAAAGAAAAAAAAAAAAAAGTCATGAAATTCTATTACACCAGTTGAGTCTCATGCAATTAATCTCTCTTCTGTTAAATCTGCGGTGTTACTGTGGTCCAATCTTTCTGTTTAAATCCTGAAAGTTAACATTCAACATTAATATTGGTATTTCTGGACTTGTCTCTAGCATTTTCTTGGTCACTCTTTATTCTTTTACTTCTGTCTGTGTGTCTTTAGTTTTCCTTGTAAAGCACTCCCTTCAGAACTTCCTGAAGAGCTGGGCCAGTGTTGGTAAATTCTCTCAGGTTTTGTTTATCTGAGAATGATTTTATCTTTTCTTCCCAAATGAAGGATAATCCTGTGGGGTAAATTGAAAATATTTGTTATTGACAGGGCTTTGACTGGAATGTCATATCTGAAGCTATCATCAAAAAGCTATGAAACTAAGGTAGATCTCAAGAAAGCCAACAGAAGCTCTTGGAAAGATTGCCTAGCACCATAAATAGTTCTGCCTGGCAGAGAGGATTAGAGAAGCCATATGAAATAATTCATTCCATAAAATAACCTGGACTTTTTCAGCCCAGCATTGTAATCAGTAGAGATTGTAAAACAACAGCCACAACCAGAGGATTACTTTGAGAAGACTTCGAATAAAGAAAAAAGGGACTGAACTTTGCTAGCAGATGGTAAACCACAGAGTACTCAGTAGGCAGAACTGAGCTAGAAGAGTTCATGTGTGAATTGTGTGCTGGGTGTTTGCTTTTCAACAGTATGAGTAGTTGATATGTAAATATTTTCTCAAAAATATTTAAAACCATAGTGTCTCTGTTGTTATAGAGTCACAAAGGAAATTATAACAAGTATTTTGAAAATTATCTTTAAAATTCAATTTTTTGAAATTTTGAAAGTTATTTATTAACTGTAATGAACTATGGAATATGAGCAAAAAATTTTTTGATATTTAAAATACATGTTTGTGGAAAATATAAAAATTAATTAATTAATTTGTTTTAAAAAGAAAACTCACGCCAGGTACATGTGCGTGCCCAAGATCCCGAGAAGAAAATGGAGAAGGGACTGCAGTGTGATCATCCTCCCTGGGGGGTGGTTTCTCGCTTTCTGTCTCTCTGTCTCTCTCTGCCTCTGTGGAGAGAGTATGCCCGCTATAGCAAAAGTCTCTCTCTAGAAAAAAAGAAGAAAAAGAAGAAGAATTGTATAAGTAAATAATTGTATTCTAAGCTACTAAAAATAAAAAAACGAAAGAAAGAAAGAAAGAAAGATTCTGCTTCACACAGCCATGCCTACCAGCTGGTCCCTTGCAGATATAGAATGCCAGGAGTACTTGGAAAACTAGGATAAAACACTGGTGCTACGAGGCTCGTGTTGCCTCGCTCTGCTAAATGCACTGAAGTGCTCCTCGGCCTCCCCTTTCTCAGCATCCTCTACAGTCACTGTCTGGTTCAGCCCATGCTCCAGTTGTCAGAACACCACTGGGTTGCAGAGGCCCAGAGATAGGCCTCCATATTCAGCTTCAATGAAACCATGACAGAGGGCCATTGTGTAATCTTTTAAATGTCATGATTAAATAAAAGTTCTAAACAACAACAACAAAATGCCAGTTTACTTAAGCACGAAAGTTCAAGGTGAGTAAGAAGTCTTACTGCAACTTTTGTCTTTAAGGGCTGGAATTGATTTATTATTGAGAAATAAAGTGGCTTATATATTATAAGTTTATTATGAGGTTTTAAAAAATAAATTTTCCTTTTATTCTTCCTTGGTTATTTCGATGATTCATCTGACTTACCTTGTCTTTACTGAGAATCACACAGCAGACTCAACTGAAATTTAAGTATTCTTGAAGCGAGGGCAAAAATGAAGGATACTTCTTTTTTTCCTCTAAGTCAAATTCATATTTAGGGTGTGTAGTTCCAGTGTTGCTAATAAACTTGAAAAGACATTTTTCCATTGCCCACTATGGATGACTGCATGACTGATCCCAATCCTTCACCTCTCCGCTATCCATGTCTTTTCCCTGCAGCTTTGTAGTTCCTCTCACTACAAAGGACAGCTGTTCTCTCACCTGGACTTGGATATATGATTTCTTTAGCTAGTAGAAAGAGTTGAGCCTGACAGAAGTGCCAGTTCCAATAAAGGTCTTAAGAGACGTTTTTGTTTTGTTTGGCTATTTCTGCTATTTCCAGGACAAAGTCATGCCTGGATTATCTTGCAGGAAGTAAAAGAAGAATGAAAAACACATGGAATAAAGCCAAGTAGATCTTCACAAGCCCAAACTGTATTTACCAGCCCTCAGACCCAAATAGGAGCCAAGATCAACTGAACCTTGCAGATAGAGAAGAAAAAATGGCTGCTGTTGTGTGCCACTGAGATGTGGATTTTTGTTATGCAGCAAATTTATAACAATAGCTAACTAATACATTGACCTTTCCTAATATTAACTAATACTAATGATGATATTGACATTGTCACACCTTTAAAAAAATTGTGACCATTGGTCTTTCCCT
>NW_006159807.1:66609-99236 GCF_000334495.1 Tupaia belangeri chinensis | reverse complement strand
GCCCGGCGTGAGTTTTAAGCCACCGGGTCCGGGACACGAACCGCGGTCGACTACGTGGGAGTCCAGCGACATAGCCATTATGCTAACTGCTGGTTCCCCTCACAGCATGTTTTAAGAAGCTGATTTCTCCTTGATTGAAACCTCTGCTCAATGCATGACCACACTGGGCAACTGTAGGCAAGTTGTGGGCCTTGTAAGCTTCCAGATGAGGAGCTAGTTCGGAAAGCAGTGTGAATGCAATCATTAAGCCAATTCCAAAAACCTATGGTGGAATAGGGTTTAGAAATTCTGCCTCAAGGCAGCAGGTACTCTTGAACTTATGCAAATAACCCTTTTGCCACAAAATAATACTCACAAATATTTTCTAATTCCAGAGGGGTGAGGAAGAGCGAAAAGTTTATGCTTCAATTTAAAGGAACACACAAACAAACAAAAAAAAACATTTTAACAAATTGCTGAACCTATCGACAACTCAAAAGAAAGCAAAATCCTTAAATCTGGAAAACAAAGCATACTAAAAAAAAATCAGTAATATTTTAATCAAAAGTCATGAAATTCGGGAACCAGCAGTTAGCGTAATGGCTATGTCACTGGACTCCCACGTAGTTGACCGCGGTTCGTGTCCCGGACCCGGTGGCTTAAAACTCATGCCGGGCGCGTGTGCGTGCATGCCCAAGATCCCGAGAGGAGAATGGAGGAGAAGGGATTGCGGCGTGACCATCCCCCCTGGGGGGTGATTTCTCGCTTTCTGTCTCTATGTCTCTCTCTGTCTGTCTGGCGAGCGCACGCGCCCTACAGTGAAAATCTCTCAAAAAAGAAAAAAAAAAAAAAGTCATGAAATTCTATTACACCAGTTGAGTCTCATGCAATTAATCTCTCTTCTGTTAAATCTGCGGTGTTACTGTGGTCCAATCTTTCTGTTTAAATCCTGAAAGTTAACATTCAACATTAATATTGGTATTTCTGGACTTGTCTCTAGCATTTTCTTGGTCACTCTTTATTCTTTTACTTCTGTCTGTGTGTCTTTAGTTTTCCTTGTAAAGCACTCCCTTCAGAACTTCCTGAAGAGCTGGGCCAGTGTTGGTAAATTCTCTCAGGTTTTGTTTATCTGAGAATGATTTTATCTTTTCTTCCCAAATGAAGGATAATCCTGTGGGGTAAATTGAAAATATTTGTTATTGACAGGGCTTTGACTGGAATGTCATATCTGAAGCTATCATCAAAAAGCTATGAAACTAAGGTAGATCTCAAGAAAGCCAACAGAAGCTCTTGGAAAGATTGCCTAGCACCATAAATAGTTCTGCCTGGCAGAGAGGATTAGAGAAGCCATATGAAATAATTCATTCCATAAAATAACCTGGACTTTTTCAGCCCAGCATTGTAATCAGTAGAGATTGTAAAACAACAGCCACAACCAGAGGATTACTTTGAGAAGACTTCGAATAAAGAAAAAAGGGACTGAACTTTGCTAGCAGATGGTAAACCACAGAGTACTCAGTAGGCAGAACTGAGCTAGAAGAGTTCATGTGTGAATTGTGTGCTGGGTGTTTGCTTTTCAACAGTATGAGTAGTTGATATGTAAATATTTTCTCAAAAATATTTAAAACCATAGTGTCTCTGTTGTTATAGAGTCACAAAGGAAATTATAACAAGTATTTTGAAAATTATCTTTAAAATTCAATTTTTTGAAATTTTGAAAGTTATTTATTAACTGTAATGAACTATGGAATATGAGCAAAAAATTTTTTGATATTTAAAATACATGTTTGTGGAAAATATAAAAATTAATTAATTAATTTGTTTTAAAAAGAAAAACTCACGCCAGGTACATGTGCGTGCCCAAGATCCCGAGAAGAAAATGGAGAAGGGACTGCAGTGTGATCATCCTCCCTGGGGGGTGGTTTCTCGCTTTCTGTCTCTCTGTCTCTCTCTGCCTCTGTGGAGAGAGTATGCCCGCTATAGCAAAAGTCTCTCTCTAGAAAAAAAGAAGAAAAAGAAGAAGAATTGTATAAGTAAATAATTGTATTCTAAGCTACTAAAAATAAAAAAACGAAAGAAAGAAAGAAAGAAAGATTCTGCTTCACACAGCCATGCCTACCAGCTGGTCCCTTGCAGATATAGAATGCCAGGAGTACTTGGAAAACTAGGATAAAACACTGGTGCTACGAGGCTCGTGTTGCCTCGCTCTGCTAAATGCACTGAAGTGCTCCTCGGCCTCCCCTTTCTCAGCATCCTCTACAGTCACTGTCTGGTTCAGCCCATGCTCCAGTTGTCAGAACACCACTGGGTTGCAGAGGCCCAGAGATAGGCCTCCATATTCAGCTTCAATGAAACCATGACAGAGGGCCATTGTGTAATCTTTTAAATGTCATGATTAAATAAAAGTTCTAAACAACAACAACAAAATGCCAGTTTACTTAAGCACGAAAGTTCAAGGTGAGTAAGAAGTCTTACTGCAACTTTTGTCTTTAAGGGCTGGAATTGATTTATTATTGAGAAATAAAGTGGCTTATATATTATAAGTTTATTATGAGGTTTTAAAAAATAAATTTTCCTTTTATTCTTCCTTGGTTATTTCGATGATTCATCTGACTTACCTTGTCTTTACTGAGAATCACACAGCAGACTCAACTGAAATTTAAGTATTCTTGAAGCGAGGGCAAAAATGAAGGATACTTCTTTTTTTCCTCTAAGTCAAATTCATATTTAGGGTGTGTAGTTCCAGTGTTGCTAATAAGCTTGAAAAGACATTTTTCCATTGCCCACTATGGATGACTGCATGACTGATCCCAATCCTTCACCTCTCCGCTATCCATGTCTTTTCCCTGCAGCTTTGTAGTTCCTCTCACTACAAAGGACAGCTGTTCTCTCACCTGGACTTGGATATATGATTTCTTTAGCTAGTAGAAAGAGTTGAGCCTGACAGAAGTGCCAGTTCCAATAAAGGTCTTAAGAGACGTTTTTGTTTTGTTTGGCTATTTCTGCTATTTCCAGGACAAAGTCATGCCTGGATTATCTTGCAGGAAGTAAAAGAAGAATGAAAAACACATGGAATAAAGCCAAGTAGATCTTCACAAGCCCAAACTATATTTACCAGCCCTCAGACCCAAATAGGAGCCAAGATCAACTGAACCTTGCAGATAGAGAAGAAAAAATGGCTGCTGTTGTGTGCCACTGAGATGTGGATTTTTGTTATGCAGCAAATTTATAACAATAGCTAACTAATACATTGACCTTTCCTAATATTAACTAATACTAATGATGATATTGACATTGTCACACCTTTAAAAAAATTGTGACCATTGGTTCTGTCCCTACTGTTGTTAGTGCGAGTACCCAAATTGATTCTGACTTGTTAGAATTTCATTCTTGGAATAAACAATTTTGTTTATGTTCTCCCAGTATTTTAGGAAAGGAGCTCTCAAATTTTAGTGCACTCTGAATTGCCTAGAGGGCTTCTTAGAACACTGATTTTGGAGCCCGTCTCAGAGTTTCTGATTCAGTCAGTGTGAGGTCAGCTTGGGCCTGAGAATATGTATGGGTAGGGTTGATGCTGCCAGCTCCAGGGCCACACTGTGAGGACCACTCCCTTAGGCCATCAAGGGTTAAGCACAACGTTGCTGGCTCACATATCCTTCTGTGTTTTCCCAAGGCACGTTTCCCGTCACCTTCTCCAGCTGACCAATAAATAAGTAGGGCCAGAGCCAAGATTCCACAGACTTCCAGATGAGCTCCTTTTGGAAGAGGTGGTCTCTGTAGAAAGTGGGTTGCCAAACCACACAGCAGGAACCCAGAACCACTCTTTGTCCTTAACTTCCAGTTTTCCCAAAGGTTTGGGAAGCTTCTTGGCTTGGATCCAAGAGGCACTGATTTGAAAAGATAATCGAGTTCACACTTCTTCTCAGAGTCTACCTCCAAGCATTTGTTCTTTTGTTCCCCATCTCAGGATTCAAGAGGTTTACTGTCAGGGGAAAATCTTAGTCCCATCTATTTAAATGTGTGCAATTAATTTCCCTCTCCAACCCTCATGGCAGGTATTCTCATCCCTTCCCACTTGCTGTGTATGCAGTGATCTCCCACTGGGCAAGCAGAACAGCTTTCACTTGTGGTGTAACTCAACTCTGCCTGACTTCTTTTTTACAATGATCTTGAGTTAAATTTGAACTCAGACATGCACACCTGGCTCCTCAGCCTTAACGAGAGTTGGTAGGAGTCTGGGTCCTCTCCATGATGTTTATCTGCTGTGCTGCCTTAGAAAATTCTACCAAAGTAAAAAGCTGCCAGTCGAAACTTAACATTTTAAAAAACACAATAGGAAAACAGCAGCAATTATAAAGAAATGGTCAGCCCACTTTACCGTTTGTGTCATCCTTTTTCCTTTCTTTCTTTTTCTTTTCTTCTTTTTTTTTTTTAATAAATCATGGTTTTCATCTGTTCACTGCTACGTGATTCTAACTCAATGATTGTGCTTTAAAGAAGGGCAGGGCTGCCCTGGAGAAGTGTGAATTCGTGCCAGGGGCTGTTTTATGAAAGTTTGATTGTATTCTTGAAATCTTTTTATTTTGCAAAGACTTTTCATGAGAACCTTGATGCTCAATAATTCACAATAGACCACTATTTTGCCTGTAATTAAAGGTCTATGCTATTGAGTTGTCAGAAAAGTCATGACGTGTTTTTCTATGCAAAATATGCCATGACTTCTCTGACAACCTAGTATTTCACATGTTAGAACTGCAGTTATTTTCACTCAATAGACAACGATCAAGCAGGTGTGATGTGCAGGCTTTGTGCCTGGCAACTGTGACAGAGTTGAAAACGCACTCTCTTTGTTCCCAAACTGCATAGAATTTTTTTTGATAAACAGATCCCAAAATAATTAATTATTCCTTCCTTCAGTTTTCCCATATGTATTGAGCACTTTTAGGTGCTAGGCACAGCAGAACAAGATGGACAAAAAGAGGCTTTGATCCTGCTCAAAGTTTAGTTTTGTGAGGGGGATCAGCTAGTTAAAGAAAGAAAGAAAGAAAGAAAGAAAGAAAGGAAGGAAGGAAGGAAGGAAGGAAGGAAGGAAGGAAGGAAGGAAGGAAGGAAGGAAGGAAGGAAGGAAGGAAGGAAGGAAGGAAGGAAGGAAGGAAGGAAGGAAGGAAGGAAGGAAGGAAGGAAGGAAGGAAGGAAGGAAGGAAGGAAGGAAGGAAGGAAGGAAGGAAGGAAGGAAGGAAGGAAGGAAGGAAGGAAGGAAGGAAGGAAGGAAGGAAGGAAGGAAGGAAGGAAGGAAGGAAGGAAGGAAGGAAGGAAGGAAGGAAGGAAGAAAGAAAGAAAGAAAGAAAGAAAGAGAAAGAAAGAAAGAGAGAAAGAAAGAAAGAAAGAAAGAAAGAAAGGGAAAAAAGAAATGCATAATGGATGTTAAGGCCTGGGACAACACATAGCAAGAGTTTGGGGCAGGAGCTCTTGTCTGCGAAGTCAAAAAAGCTTTTAGATAAAGTAATGAATTGAAATGTGAAAATGTAAAAGAGAAAGCTGACAAAGAAGGAGGCAAAGAGGAAACGATATCTAATAGAAAGGCCCAAAGGTTATAGAGGAGTGATATGAAATTGAACAGAGGACTGGTCCCATGGCCTGTGGTTGGCAGCCATAGAACCCACATGGCTGACCACACATTTTTAGTCTCAGCTCCAGGGGCTTAAAAATCAGGCCAGCTGCATGAGCATGCCCAGAATCCCAAGGGGATGGAGAAGGGACTGTGGCATGACCACACCCAAGGAGGAGAGTGCTTTCACTCTCTCCCCCTTTCTCTGTCTCTCTGGCAGACACCTTTTGGCAATTAAAAATATTTTTATACTAGACCTTTTCATTTTAAATTACATTTCATTACTGTAACCTTTACAGTGTACAAGATGGTTTTTCTCAGCATGAATACAGTACATATTGTTAAGTCAAAGACATTACCATATATATTATCATCAACTTTTTTTTCTTTTTTTGGAGAGGTTTTTGCTATAGGGCACATGAGCTCGCCAGAAAGACAGAAAGAGACAGAGAGACAGAAAGCGAGAAATCACCCCCCAGGGGGGATGGCTACACTGCAGTCCCTTCTCCATTCTCCTCTCGGGATCTTGGGCACACACGCACATGCACCCAGTGTGAGTTTAAGCCACTGGGCCTGGGACTCAAACCGCAGTCAACTACATGGGAGTCCAGTGACACAACCATTACGCTAACTGCTGGTCCAAACAGATAACTTTTAATTTTTGTGACTACTAAACATTTTTTCCCTCATTCCCTCCTTCTGGCCCCCCAACTCTTTTTTTTAAGATTTATTCAATTTTACTTATTACTTTTGGTATAGGGCACATGAATGAGAGAGAGAGAGAGAGTAAACAAGAAGGTGAGAAAGGAAGATGACAGGTCCAGGACTCAAACCAGTTAGCTATGTGGGAGTCCGGCAATTAAAAATAATTTTAATTCAATAGAAAACTTTAAAAACTTCAGTGTGATGAGGAAGCATAAAGGATGGACTCAGAGATGAGAGTAAGGAGGCAGGAGGGGGCCATGTTTAGGAGTCTGGACTTAACCTTAATGGTAATATACAGTCACTTATAAGTTATAAGCAGAGAGCAACATGAGGTTTGTGTTTAAGTGTAGTACTTTAGGATAACACAGTCAGCCCTCCTTACCTGCAGATTCTGAAATATTTGCAAATTTGCTTACTCACTAACATTTGTAATTGTGGGAGGCTGTGCACCAGAATATCGCCAGTTTCTCAGAGAACAAACAATTACACAATGCCAAAAGCCATGATTGGTTTCCCTTCAAAAACCTCACCTTCATAACCATACTCTGATTGGCCACTAGAATCCCTCAGATTTGCATATCCGGCACCTCATGATTGGTCCACAAAGCAACCAATCATAACCCACCTTTTACAACCAATTATAACCCACCTTTTACAACCAATCATGGCCCACCAGCATGTATATAACCACGATCTCTGGCCCACAATCACCAGACAACCTGGAAGAGCCTGAAGAGTTGTAACACTGCATCGTCTCCAGACGACCTGGAAGACCCTGAAGAGTTGTGACACCGTGTCATCTCCAGACGACCCTGAAGAGTTTTAGCACTGTGGCATCTCCGTGCTGCCCACAATAAACGGACGACTCTGAAGAGTTGTAACACCGCCTCGTCTCCGTGTTGTAACACTGTGTCGTTCATCCCATCTCTCACTCCTTCCCTCAGGAAACCTGTTCGACTGTCCCCCGGGTCAGGACAGTAATGCCAAAATCATGGCACCCTTGAGGTATATGTACATGCACAGAATGGCAATAAAATAAAAATATGAGTCACTCAACGAACATGTTCCTAATGAAACTGAACAAGGTAATACTATACTTCTCTGTGTCAAGTCTCTTACTGCAAAGTGTTCTTTTCATGGTCTGTTCAATACATTTTCTCCACATTTTGGCATTTTATGTTGATGATTTCACTTTTTAAAAAGACTGCCAAACACTGTGCTAAAGTGCTGTCTGATGTTCAAAAGAGCAAGGCCATGGAGTACCCTGTAGAGAAGGTGCCTGTATTAGATGAGCTTCATTCAGACATGAGTTATAGTGATGTTCCACTGAGTTCAATGTTAATGAAGCTAGAATATATATTAAATAAGCTGTCTTTAAACAGAAGCACATAAAACAAATACACCTATTGGTCAGTTGACAAAATTTTGAATGGAGACTGATAGGAACCTAACCGGGCATTTACCTGAAGAGCAATGATTCAGTATTAGTTAACTTAATGTTTATAGAGACTTTATAGAACATAGTAACAATGAATAACAAGAATTAACTATTGATATATATTGGATAAAGGCTAGACCAGAGACGGAGGCATGAGTTAGACTTACTTCTTAGGCACCCAAGTAAGAGATGATGATGGCCTGG
Organism: Tupaia belangeri chinensis; assembly: GCF_000334495.1. NCBI lineage: Eukaryota > Metazoa > Chordata > Mammalia > Scandentia > Tupaiidae > Tupaia > Tupaia belangeri. The sequence goes on along the minus strand of NW_006159807.1, from coordinate 91,302 downwards.
CAGTGAAAACAGAGAATTGATCCATTGAAAAGGAATTGATAAGACTTGGTGGTTGGTTTGGATGTTAGCGAGGGTAAAGAGGGGTAATCTAAAATGATACTTGGTTTCTAGTTTAGGTAATCACTTGGATAGTGGTAACACTATGAGAGAGAGGAAGCAGTGTGGGAGGACTGAGGTTCAATTTACCATTTGAGATTCTTAAAAGAGATGTATCCAAGTGGAATTGTTTAGAACTCAGAATAGAAGTCTAGATGAAAGATACAGATATGAAAAACAAAAATAAAGATCTAAGATGAGGGGAAACCAGGAAAGGAGCTCTCATCACAAAATCTGACAGAAGAGAAAGGTTAACAATGTTATATGCACTGAGACCTCCAGCAAATAAAGACCAAAAAGTGTCCATTGAACTTAGCAACATGGCAGAAATTAACCTCAGTAGGAGCAGTTTTGATAGAGTAATGAAGGTAGAAGGAATTGGACTGGCAAGCAAATTCACAATTTTAACTAAATCCAAAGTATCATGGGAAACGTACAGGGAGGCACCTAATGCTTTAGTGAAAAAATTAGCCTCGTTATACTTGTAAATTTTAATGAACAAATAAATTTCCTCTGGGGAAACATTTTAAATTGGAAGGCAACAAGGAAGATAGAAATATGAACATAAGCTGGTGGGAGCAGGGGTGGGAATGGTGGGGAGGTTAGAAACAGAAAAAAAAAAGTCAAAAGATTAAATGATGGGACCAGCAGTTAGTGTAATGGCTATGTTGCTGGACTCCCACGTAATCGACCGTGGTTCGTGTCCCGGACCCGGTGGCTTAAAACTCACACCGGGTGCGTGTGCGTGCGTGCCCAAGATCCCGAGAGGAGAATGGAGGAGAAGGGATTGCAGCGTGGCCATCCCCCTGGGGGGTGCTTTCTCGCTTTCTGTCTCTCTGTCTCTCTCTGTCTTTCTGGCAAGCACACGCGCCCTATAGCAAAAACCTCTCAAAAAAAAAAAAGAAGATTAAATGAAGAAAGAACAAAGGCAATATAGTATGTCACAACTGAGATGGACAAAACCATCCAGTTCCAGTACATTATTTTACCCATGAGAAAATTGAGACCTAAAATGTGACTTGACATATTTAAGAATGCATTGGTGACTTGCTCACAAAATGAGATAGTATTCTTCCAGATTCTTTTAAAACAATTCTGTTGAAAGCCAAGTGTCCAGTGTGGTTTTTTAAAACACATGCATACAGTTAAAAGCATTGTAAGAACAGAAACTTAGCAAGAGTATGGCAAGGAAGGAAGAAAGAAAGGGAGGGAGGGAGGGAGGGAGGGAGCGAGGAAGACTGAGCAGGCTGAAGCTGACCAAGGACCTCAAACTAGCAGGAGTTTGCATCCTCCACCATACCCTGACAGCGTGAAGCTGAATATACCAATGTGCTGAGAGAGAAAGGGTGAGATGAGTGTTCAGTCCCCTGAGTGATCAGTACAAAGCCACCTACACTCTAACAGAGACCCCCAGGATCCACCCAAGGGCCAATGTCCATCCATCTAGCAGATGCAGGCAGCTGTCCTATGCCCAGCTCTGCTTACATGCTCCAAATTTATCACTGAACAAATGACACAAATAATCCTGCCCTAAAAAAGCTTATATTCTTTTTCTTTTTTTTTTTTTAAGAGAGATTTCTGCTATAAGGTGCCAGAGAGACAATGAGAAATGACCCCGTTAGGGGGATGGCTATGCCACAGTCCCTTCCCCTCCATTATCCTCTTGGGATTTTGGACTCACATGCACACATGCCTGGTGTGAGTTTTAAGCCACCAGCCCCAGGACTCAAACGGCAGTTGGCTCCATGGGAGTCCAGTGACATAACCATTACACTACCTGCTGGTCCCAAAGAGCTTATATTCTAGCAGGAGAGAAACTGACCATTTTTTTAAAAAATAGTAAATTTTATAGTGCAGGAAAACAAGTGCAATAGGAAAAAGAAATAGAGTTGACATGGGAGGACAGAGAATGGGAATTCCCTAGGGAAGAAAGGGGAAGGACAGGAGCTAACGGATGTCCAAGGATGACAGGAGCCCAGAAGCTGCCACAGGATCTCTACAGGTGGGAGCACCTCAGTGTCACATAGTTACAAATGGCAACATCTGAGCAACCTGGCCTCACACACAGATTGTAGGAGTTAGAGTCTGTGAAGACTGAAGGCCATGTAATCCATTCTCTGTACATTATACCAACACTCTTCAGTATTGAGTTGACTATCTTTTAAGCTTGCCAATTGGTCTTTTAACTGCCAGGAGTCTTCCTTCTGTTAAACCAGACTGCTATTCTGAGCGTGAGTTACTTTCTACAGTTCCAGTCTTTGAACTACTTGTAGTTACTTCTCAAAGCAAATAAAGAATTTGCTTCCTTACCTCTAGGAGAACGTTTCACTGGCTAGGAGTGTGTTTCCTTTTACAAAATCCTGGCTTTTGACAGAAAGTGGGAGAATATGGAAGATTTACTGCTGAGTGAAGCAAGCCAGGCTATGAAGGAGAGACATTGTATGTCCCCACTTAATATATACCGAGTGTCTGCACTCAATGACTGAAACTGACGGGCTAAAGAATGTACAAACACAAGAAATGGCTGTGAATACCAGATGTGGTTTGTGTGGAGGAGTGGGGTCTGGGTGAGGACATTTGGAGGAGGGATATCGAGACAGAGCATTGTCGGGACAGGGAGGTAGTGTTGTTATATTTTGATCAACTGGACCAAGGAGAAATGTTCACATATTGAAATGTTCACTTTGTAAGCTAAATAATGCGATTGAATGTATAAAAAAATGTAAATAAATAGATAAATTTTTTTTAAAAAAAAGAATTTGGTTCCTTTGCTTTTATGACTTGTACTCATCAGACACTTTATTTCCTCCCTAACTTAACACTGTAATTTCAGGTCATTGTAACCTAGTAGACATGTGTTTCTGGACTGACTACTAAGCAAAAAATAAAATAAATTAACATCTCTGCTTCCCTTAATCATGAATAACTTGAAATTTTAAAGAACTTGCTTTTCCTCTCAATTTTGATTTTTACATAAACATTGAAAGCTATTTCAAAAACAGCTAAGCAAAGCATGAACCCTATGTGTAGGTGGTAGAACATCAGGTGTCTACTCAGCTTGGACTTGGTGCTTCTCTTGGTATAAACAGAAGCAACTGAGCAGAGTCTTAGTTTGGTGTCACTCTCCCTGACATATACTCAAACAATGCCTTGGACGTCATGACAGCTCAACAGTCCTTTGGCGCAGCTTCTCTTACCCTGCCAACCCTGACTGTCTGGAAGGACTTAACCAAAAAACATAGCTCATTGGTTCTGGATCCTCTGTCCTCCCTGTTCATAGCCTCTTCATCTCTTATCAGAAAGAAATCCCATAGTGCATCTAGATATTATGAAAACTCTTGATTATATTTTTCCTAGCAGCAATTTATTTATTTAAATAAATTTAAATTTAAAAAAGAGGGTAGGGTGTCGTTGGAGAACTAGATTTGGGAGTTAGACTGACTGGGTTTGAACTAGACCTATCAGTTATTAGCTCTTTGACCTTGGGCAATTCACTGAACCCCTCTAAAGCCTTAGTTTTCTCAGATGTAAAATGAGTTAATGACACTATCTATCTCATGGATTATGTCATAAATATTCACTGAGGTAACATATGCAAAGCTCTTTTCACAGTGCTGGACACACTGTGGAAATACATAAATATAAATGATTATAACTGCGAATAAATGATTTGATACTGGAAGATTCAGGGCTGCTCTTCAGTTCTGCTGATTTAAATATTTTATTATTATTGCATTCTTAAATTATGAGGTGATTAAGAGGGAGGAGATGTGACCTCTGCAGAGGAGTGAAAACTTACAAATCTAGAGTTAAAATAAAAAGTTTAATTTTTTGAACCCTTCAATAACTGTCTCTTGTGTGGGTAATATAATTACCAGTAGAAAAATGAATAAAAACTCAAACTCAATAAATTACATTTTCATTGAATTTCTTTGCTTATATTCTAAGGGAATGGGAGTTTGAATTTTGGAACCTTTTTGTCACTTTATTCTGTAAGTGCTAAGACATGACACAGTATGCATGTTAATGTGTCTGTTCATGTCCAGGTTCAACAGAACTGGGTGGGAATTAGTACCCTATAATTCATGCTCTAGGGTGTCTTATTACAATTATAAAATTTTATTATAAAATGTTTTTCTTAATATTTATATTGTTAATTAAATGCCAATGAATTCTCATAAATTCGGAACAGAGAATTATGGTCCATTCGTCCCAGCTCAGACTTCTTATTAGCCAATCAGAATATTTGATTTCTCCTTCTAACATGTTCAGATGTTTGATGGTAGAACTTGCTGATGCTGATTCTTTTTATACCTCTGGCATTTCTGAAAGGAGAAAGCAGTTTACCTACATTGGAGTGAATACAAGATAGTCATGTTCTCAGGAATCTTTGGAACACCTTGTGATTCTTAAGAACAGCAACAAAAACAGAACTCCTTTTGAGTTGTAGTTTCTAAGGAGATTTTGAAATAGAAAAGGTAACTAATAATAGCTGTCATGGGGATCATCAAATGGCGTAGTGGTTAAGACATTAGACACCCGCATGGTCAACCATGATTCAAGTCCCAGACCTGGTGGTTTGAAAATCACATTGTGTGCATGTGCGCGTGTGCCCAAAATCCCAGGAGAAGATGGAGGAGAAGGGATTGCAGCATGGCCATCCACCCCTGGTGGTGGTGGTGGTGGGGGGTGATTCTCACTTTCCCTCTCACTGTCCCTGTCTCTTCAGTGAGCCCATGTGCCCTATGGCAAAAAAAGAAAAAATAGGTACCATTTCCTGAAATTGGGATTTCTGCCTTCCTACACCCCCCCACACACACACTTGTTGTTATATATTTGTTGTAATTGAACATTAAATGACAATACAATGACCAGCCAATTAGAAACCAAATGGTAAAGAGGAGAGAAACCTCCAAGAGGATGATCTAGGCCTTCATGGCCCAGTTACATAGCCACTAGTTCCTCGTGGCTTAAAGTACTTGAGATATGGGATTTGTTAAGAGAAAGAATTTCATTTCATTTCTGAAATGCCAAAAAGTTACTGATAAAATCTATTCAACTCACATCCTGAACCTATTTACATTTACCAAAAAATCAATTTAGGTCCATACACATGTAAATAACTACTTATTAGTTTTATTACTTTCTGGTAGTGCTGAGTTCTTATTTTCTTTAAACATATTCTAGATTTGAGGACTCTTTAATGAGGAATTTAAATATATGTTGTGGCTGAACACTAATGAGTAAGAGCCAAGAGAATCTGGAGAATGTTTCGCAATTCAGTTAATAATTTAAAAATTAATAAACAGGGCTTCCATTCAATAATAATAATTTTTTTAAATCTCATGACTGCAAGTGTTTAAATACTCAAAGTTTCCATCTTGAGATGAAGGGTTTAGCTATCGTGAACAACATTCAGAGATTTGCTAGGGAAGGTGGAACTTTCTGAGAAAAGAACACATCCTTGTGAGACACACTTTGAATCAGGGGAGAGAAGGAGTTGGCCACCCAGCTGAGTTCTCAAGGTTTCCAGTAGTACGTCCAGGGCCAGAGCCCAGGAGTGCAGCAGAGTGGGAGATTGGAGGAGGTGGCAGCAGCAGCCCTAGCAGCTGGTCTTCTCAGCACTAACATCAACCCTGTAGCACCACTGCTAGGTTTGGGCCTCATCAGGAACCAGAAACATTCCCACAGATACCCCAGTCAGAAAAGGGGAATGGAGGACAGATGTGGCCAAGCGTGCAGAGCATGTAAAATCCCTTACGAAACTCAAAATTAGAGGGGAGCTAGGCCAAAGAAATATATTTGTGACAACGTTTATAGCCAAATTTTCCCCCTCTAGACTTTTGTGTGACTCCTCAGCTTCTACAAAAATGCTGCCACAAGATCCAGCACCTTGGCGTACTGAGTGTATGAAACTAAAGGAAATTGAGAAAACCTCAGAAGCAGGAAGGTCGCTTTAACCTTCTCTTTCTTGCCTTTTCCCCTGAAGCAGGTCATAAAAGAATTCTCTGAGCTACCTTTCCTGGAAGTAAGTCAAGATATTCATTTCAGAGGCGTCCTGCCCCTATATCCAGAAGCCAAAAAGGATCTGAACAAACAGGCTTTGCTAAGTTGCCCTGGTATATTATCATCCTATCATACCCTTTGTCCTCTAATCAAACTTCTGCACAACCGTACATAAAGACAGTTTTCCCTGGGTCTTTGGTTCTTCGTTTCTAAAGTTTCCTAAGTCATGTAAAATTTGGTTAAATGTCAGGGCTGGCAGGTGACATGGTGGTTAAAGGCACTGGATTCCCACATGTTTGGCCATGGTTCAAGTGCCAGACCTGGTGTGTGTGCAGGGTTCAAGTGCGAGACCTGGCAGCTTTCTCTCTCTCTCTCTCTCTCTCTCTCTCTCTCTCTCTCTCTCTCCAGTCAAATAAATAATAATTTAAATTCCATAGCAAATGAAATTTTAAAAAAAATAATTCTTTAAAAACATAACTTTCGTTAAATGTTATGAACCTGTCTTAAGCTAAAGGGGCCTTAGCCATGACCCTTGCAATGGGTAAGGAAAAGATGTTACTTTTTCTCCCTTCGAGAACCATGTATAAGCAGTCTCAGATTTAACTAGTATGGTCATAGCAGCTCCAAGATGGATTAGATGAGAGCTCCAATGTCCTTCAGGTGATGAACTCCAAGCATGGATCATGGGAGTTTCGTGTGTGTGTGTGTGTGTGTGTGTGTGTGTGTGTGTGTGGCGGGTGGAGGGGGAGATCTCAACATGGGTGGGTTATGGGAGTGTGTGTGTGTGTGTGTGTGTGTGTGTGTGTTGCTCTGGGGGGAATCGCAACATGGGGCCTCTTGCTGAGACCCAGAATCTCATATGGTCAGAGCGTGATTCTTGGTTATTAGTCATTCTGTTAGGAATAGCCAAACCCTGAAGCAGTCAGTGGGCTTTTTAATAAAATTCAGACCACTGAATCTTACCTGCCACAACTTTATTGCTTAATTCACAGTCTAAAAAAAACTTCATAAAGTTCACTTACTTCTCCACTTGTGCCTCATTTTATAGCCTTGTTTTGTTATCTGCTGCCCTATACCTAATGAAGAGTCCATCTTTAACAAACCTCAAATCAGGCTTCTCTGAGTCTTTCTGACTAGGCCTAACCTTGGATGCCAAAGAGGTCTTGTAAAATTCAGTCTGAGCAAGAATCCTGATAAGTCCACTTAGTGAAAAGTCCCCCACCCTTTGTAAGACCACCTTCCTTGTCTTATTACGCTGACCGGCTTTTAGCAGGAATCCTATCACACTGGTGTATCCAGGAATATCCCTGCCGTTGATGCTTCCTCTTGTTACATTTCCATCCACTGACTCATCCTTCTTGCTTATAAATCCCAATCTGTCTTCATAGAGTTGAGCCCAAATTCTTTCCCATACTTCAAGACCCCATTGCAGTGGTCCTTGTACCCATTGCCAAGGCCTCCTCTTGAATAAAGCTTGCCTTATAATGTTTAATAAGTGCCATTGAATATTTTCCTTTAATATACTTGAACGTCCACCTGGCCACTAAATAATACATTTCCAGTGAATAGATGGGGTCTAGGTAGAGTGTACTTTCCACTATAGTGCTTATATTCATCATACCTTTAATCAGGCAAGTGCTAGACTCCATGATGAGGGTCAAAGCATTTCAAAGCCAAGTAAAAGTAATGCACAAAATTTACAGGGCATTTGGGAAAATCATGATGTATTTTTTTTGTTTTTCTATGAAAAATGTGCCATGACTTGGGACAGGCAGATGGCATAATTGTTACATTGCCAGATTCCCATGTAGTAGACCACAGTTTGAGTTCCAGACCCAGCAGTTTAAAACTCATGCTGGGGGTGTGTGCATGTGTGTCCAAAATCCTGAGAGGAGAATGGAGGGAAGGGATTGTGGCATTGCCACTCCCCCTCAGGGCATGATTTCTTGCTTTCTGTCTCTCTGTCTCTGTCTCTCTGATGAACCCATGCACCCATGCAAAAATCTCTCTCTAAAAAAAATGCATCATGACTTTCCCAATGACCCAATAAAATTCAATACAAATAAAACTCCAATCCCATTCCTGGTTTCCCTTTCATCTGACCCCAAACCCTGCATGCTTCCCTCTCACTCCTAAGTATGACAGTCCAACTTCTTCTCATTTATGAGGAAATTACTGTGGTGATCTGAACATTGATGCCCTCCCCCTCCCAACTCCTATGATGACATTTAATCCCCAATGTTATAGTATTAATAGGTAGAGCCTATGCATAATTAAGTCATGAAAGCTCTGCCCTCATTGCAGGATTAGTAGCCTTGTAAGAGAGGTCACTGGGATCTGCTCTGCCCCTTCTGCCCTTCCCACAATGTGATGATACAGCGAGAGAGGCCTCTATGAAGCAGAGCACTGGCATTCACCATACATCAAGTCTGCTAGTTCCTTGATCTTGGGTTTCCTAGGCTCCAGAGCTGGGAAATACATTTCTATAATTTATAAATTACCCCATCTAAAGTATCTTTGTTTTATCAGGCTAAATGAACTTGAATAATCACCTTCATATTTTCTTTTCTGTAACCATAGACAAGCAAGATTGAGTTCTATCTAGAATGATGCTGGTCAGCTGGTCAGTATTTTAAGCCACCTGATAGAATCATATAAATTTCTATTTCCATACTCTTCAAGCAATTCTTTTCTCTGGAAGTGATTACTGGGCCTACAAAGGGAAAGAATGGTGGGATTAACTCAAAATATTGAATTCCTAAGAAAGGAAATTAGTAATCACCAATCCCTATACATAGTGAGGCTGGTGTCTCATAAACCAGAGTCACTCACAGAACTTTAGACCTTCAGAAATTCAGAACTCATAAAGCAGAAAGACATAAAGAAAATGTTGAAAACTAAAGTGGAGATATAAAAGTAGTGAATAAGTTTAGTGGGCCTTAAGAAAATCTAGCATAGTGAGGTAACATTTGGTACATTAATACATAGGCTTTTCAAAATTCTTTTTAGGCCTCAAACTTTTCCTCTTACAAATACACCACATGGTAGTCGGTGCCTCAGGGCATCAGAATTAAAAAACTGAATGTTTTAAAACTGACATCCAGGTTTAAAACAGGGAAGATTTAAAAGGTACATGATTACAAGAAGGCCAGGTCTCTAACATGGAAGAAAGAAGAGAGCAAGAATAAGAAAAGAAGGCCTAATTAGATCACTGGACATGTCTCTGGGAAATAGTATTAATCCATCCTGCTAACTCGGGTGGGATTAATTACAAAGTTCATCTCTATTACTAGTCAGGCTCTAGTATTTGCTTCAGCAGTGTTCTTTTGTAGAAATGAGAGCTTTGAGGGTTCTTTAGTCTTTTGGTTTTTGTTTGTTTTTGTTTCTTGGGTTTTTTTCTGATGGACATTGAGAGGAAATGACTGTGGGGTTTACTGGGGTATAAATGTAGTTATCTAAACAAAAGATGGTTGTTATAAGTATTAATTTATTGATAAAAATACTGTCATTAAAAGGTATCAGGCTTGTCCAAAGTTCCCTGGCTCCTACTGAATTAGAATAGATTGTTTAACATTCTTTTAATAAAACTCTATGAATGAATTTAATTTTGAGATATACTATTGTGTATGGCTTTTTTAAATATAGAAAAAAAATAGAGAGCTAAAAATAAACAAAAAGAGTATATGTGCCACAGTTTTTCAATCCATTCATCTGTTTGTGGACATTTGGGTTGGTTCCATGTCTTACCAATTGTGAATAATGCTGCAATAAACATCGATGTGCAATGGAATACTATTCACCCATAACAAACAACAGGACTCTGGCCTTTGACAGAAAGTGGATGAATATGGAAGATTTACTGCTGAACAAAGCAAGCCAGGCTATGAAGGAGAGACATTGTATGTCTCCACTTAGTATATACCAAGTGCTTGCACTCTATGATCAAAACTGAATGACTAAGATACAGAAACACAGTAAATGGTTGTGAATACCAGTTATAGTGTGGGAAGAGGGTTGGTGAAGGAGTAGAGTCTGAGGAAGGACATTAAGGAGAAAAATAGCGAGGCTTAGCATTAATGGGACAAAGAAATGGGGTATTATCTGTTGAAGATAACGTTATAGTATTATCAACTGGACTGGGGAGAAAGATACACATGTTGGAATATTCACTTTGCAAACTAAATAGCATAACTGAATGTGTAAAAGAACTTCAAATAAAATTTTAAGAATGAACAAAAAGAAAACAGGAAAGGAGAAATAAGAAAGGAAGGATGAGGGGAGGGAAGGAAGGAAATAGGAAAGAAGGAAAAGAGGAAGAGAAGAGCCGAATAGCTTTACTATGCCCTATGATGCTTTATAATGCCCCTAAAATGCCTGCCCTTGTTTTAGTAGCCTTTCCAGAATGTCAGTGATGTTTCTAGAGCATACACAAATGCTGACTCAATCCTGTTCTCTTGTTCTCATAGACCTAATCACTTTGCTGTGACACTGACAAACAAAACTGTATGTTGACTTGCAAAAACCTTGATAATCAGATTCATGATAGGTACTAAAATGTACCAAGAAAATGTTTACGCGCTATACCAAACTATAAAGGTTAAAATGAAAGGAATAATTTAGAGGTCTATATTTCTAAAGTGAGATTGCACGTGAAGCCCAGATCATCATGCACTTGCTCCTCCGGTTCCCCTACCTACCAAATTTGTCCACTTTTTCCCAGAACCTGTAAGAAAGTCATCCTCAGTGACAAACTTTGGGTGTTATTGCTGAGGCTTACCAGGCCCCAGTCAATCCAAATGTTTAAATTGGCTTAGCCTTATCTCATGTTTCAATTTAAGAGTTTATTTATGAAATCCCTAATCAAAATTGTCAAGTAATCCAAATCAGAAGTATACATTACTTATGTCACCCACTCCATGGGACATGCCTAAATTATATACCTTAAATATGAGGTATCAACTCATCCTCTTGGGGAAAAATAAAGCAGTTTTCTTTGGTAGACAGGGAGATCTAATTTAGCTATATTGCTTCACGTTCTCTGACAGATGGCCAAATATCTCTCAGCAGAAAAGTCACCCAAAACTGATGGTCTCTGTAGGGATAGGCTAAAAGAATCTTTCTGGTTTCTCTGATTCAAAAGTTCTCCCTACATGTATTATTGTATTACCTACATGTGCTAGATACTGTTCTGGACGATCAGCATAAATAAGGTAATAAAACAAAAGCTGCTGCCTTCATGGGCTCATATTCTAGTGGAGGAGATGTATAGTAAACAGCAGAAAGTGAAGAATTGGAAGAGTTTTTCATAAGCTCAATACCGATCTATTTCTTCAATCCTCCCAATGACTCTCTGAGTTGATTAATTCCCAGTCTTGCTAAAACTAGCTACAGTAGATTGTTTTTTCAGTAATTGAACCTCAACTATTAATAACATTAGCTAGCCTGCGTTGTGAAGTCTCTACCCGGGCCTCTATCTTAAAACTACAATAGTGAAGTGCACAGTCAGCCTCCTCAGTTACCACTCACGACCTGATGTAAGGGGGGGAATCACTGATACTGGGCAGCTCAAGAACTGCCTGGAGGGCTAGAGATCTAGCCTTGGAAAATAAACAGAAGAACAGGGAGGCAAGGCAGTCAGACCATGCAAAGCAGCCTCACTGTTCACCGGTTCCCACTTCAGCCCACTGCATCCTGGACTTTACTTTTACTGCTTGCCTAACTCCAGTGAAACAGAAACTCACACACATACACAAAAGTACATGAAGTGGGTTTATTACTCGTAGATAGACAATAAGGGGCAAAAGAAGCTTAGGCTTCATCCCCCAAGGTTAGAAGATCTTCCCAGGGTCGATGGGGTCTCACCTACACATGACTCACTTGCAGTGCAGCTGAGGAACCCAAGAAAGCACACATCTGAGTGTATATCCAGGGGAAAATGTAACTCCCTGGTCTAAAGTATTGAAGGACATCCTGTTTCTAGGGGGAACAGGAATAGAGCCTGGGCCATTCCAGCCAGTCCTTCATTTCAAGAAGTTCCATTCCCAGCACATTCTACAGTTACTCTTGAGAGCTACAACCAAGAAAGGGGGAGAAACCCAAAGAACTATCCTGCAGCCTAAATCCCAGGTCTGCCATGAAACAGGGTCTCTCCCAAGGCACTATCCTGGGCTATCACAAAGCAATGAAAATTGCCAGAGCTGAGCAGGAAATTCTTCACAGCCATTGGTTCTTTTACATCAATAGTTCCACAGGCTACATCCTCAATGGATGCATTTGATTGGCCAACCCTAGGTCTCTGCTCCTAGCTGACGAAGTTGAAAAAGTTATCTTTCAGCTTTTCACAATGGGAGAGTCTATGCCAACTGTTACAAGTTCGTGAATTCTTCACATTTGGAAAGAGTTCCAAAGCCTGACAGCTTCTCCAAAATGACAAACATCTCCATCAGAGAACTTTCCCTGAATTTCCTCCTTAACTGTGCTGTCTCTTCTTTCCAAGGTAATATCTGCACCACAATAAGCCCTATAGCACAGCAACTGTAAGATGCAAGGTAAACCTTGAAATTCAGACGTGAAACTAAAGATACAAGAGGAAAAATAGAACCAGTCACAAACCTTAGCGTGTGGCTAAATAATTAGGCTACAAAAGCCCTCCTACTTCTGGATAGCAGGTAGATGAAGTTGTAACCCATCATGCTCATCCTTAGACTGGTGTCTGGCTGCCTTGATTTGGAATAGCTGTGTTTCCCCATCATGAGCACATTAAATTCAATGAAAGCAACTGTGAGAGATAAGGTTAAAGGTAAAGAAGGATCTTGTACCTCAATATATCTTCAACGCATCCATCCTATATTGCATAGTATAATCACCTAAACCAGATTGTTACAATATGAGACACCTCGGAGCACTTATTCTTAGCAAACCAGCCTTCCCTTCATCCTTACCTGTAGACCTAACTAGGTCCTCCTCTAACGTCCACAAGCAGGCTGTCCTTACCTTTATCACATTGATCACCTCTTACTCTAGTATCTGTTCTCTTCCCTTGTCTGTCCATCCTACTGCACAGCAAGCACTTTGAGAAAAAGAGATTTGTATCTCTAGCACAAGTCATAGTACCTGGTACTTACAGGAAATAAGTAAACAATTTGATAAACAAATGCATGAAATAAAACCTCAGTGTCATGACTTTCAAAAGTGGAAATAAGTGCATCTGTATTGCTCCTTAACCTCAGAGCATTTGTCAGAATAAATTCTTCACTACTTTTTTGCAGAAGATGACCTTGCATGCCATGATGCACCCATGACCTTCAGAAAAGAGTCTTTAAAAACATGAAAGCTTTCGAAAACCATAAAGGCTTTGAGAGATGGCTCTAAATGAAAGGCCTCTCTACCTGGCACCACTCTCCTTCACTCTTTGCCCAACTTATGTCCCAATTCCAGCATACTCTACCCCCATCACCATCACACTCATCTACTTCTTACTATCTTCCCAATTCCTCCTTTCCTCTGCAAGTGAATAAGCTACACCTATGGACCAAAATGGACCAATATACCAAGATTTTAAACTAATTACTTTTGACAAATTTTTCCATCACCATGCTCAGGGTTCATCTAACTGGAACTTACAGTGAAATGTCTGGTTTCCCAGACATTGTTCTGACCAGCCAGAAGGGAGGTGATAGTTGCCCTCTTGCATCAGTAAGCTTTTTCTGCATGACATACTACCTCAAACTCCGGAGTCTGATCAATAGATATTTATTATTACTCATGAGTCTGCTGTTGATCTGGGTCAACATGGTTGCTTTTAGCTAGACTTACTCATGTATCTATGGTGAGTTGACAGGTCATCTCACATGGACAGAATACAATTTGCAGTTGGCTAAAACTGTAAGGGTAGCCAAGCCATGTATCTCTCATCTTCTATCAGGCTAGCCCAAGCTTCGTCACAGGATGATCATAATTATGACCCTGTGTGCAATGAAAGAGGATAAGCCCCAATGTTCAGGTACTTCACATTGCTGACTGTCTCTCATTTGCTTTTATGCCACTGGCCAAAGGGAGACATATGGTCAAGCCCAGAGTCAGTGTATAAAAGAGGGGACTTCGCAGGGACATGTGTATAAGGAAACCATGGTCAAATTGGAGGTCATTTCTACAACAACCTAACACATCTCCCTTGACACATTCTTTAACCTCTTTAAAACATTTATCCTTCTGATATATTGGGTTGTCTGGAAAATCATAATGTTTTTTTGCATATAAAAACATAGAAAAAATGTCATGCATTTCCTAGCAATCTATTACATGATATAAAGCTGATGTTTAATTGGGGATGTGGAAGATGTCTCAATACTTCCAGTTTCTCTTGTGTGTACCTCAAAAATGCTCACCTTTGTGCAACAAGGTCTAAACATTTCACATAGCACTCCAGAAAGTGAGTTTTGAGATCAACTGCTCACATGCAAGTTCATTTACAGGAGTCCAAGGTTCATAGGGACCCAGACTTTGGAACTCTCCTCTCCTCTACTATATCCCCAGAGTCTGGTAGGAGGTAATTCATTCAGCAATTCATTTTTCTTGAGCTCCTACTGTCCTATGTGCTAGGGCTAGAGGTGAAGGATCTAGCCTGTCCCCAAATAGCTTACAGTCAAAACAGGAAGAAAGATACGTACATTGATAATTAAATGATATTGTGACAAGCAAAGACAGCAGAAGTCCAGGGTGCTAAAGAATGGAGCAGAGTTCAGGCAAGCAGCGTTTGCCATGATCTAGCCAAGAAATGATACAGGTCTAACTAAAACAGAGGCAAAGGGGGTGGGAGAAGGTAGGAATTGAGATATAAAGGAAGGGACATTGACAGGTGATCAGTTACACATGGAAAGAGAGTAGAAGAGAGGAATTAGGGATGACTACCAGATGCCTGGGAGATGGTAGTATGGAGAGATGTGTTTCCCCACAGTTCAAGCCCAACTGTAACAGTACACAGATTCAAAGTGGCTACTACGCTACCATTTTGATAAAATTTGTAACTAGAGAAAAACCTACCAAATAAACTTCCATGCCTTTCCTTAACCCAATACATTTTTAAAATATCCTTTAAGCTCACAAATTTTCAATATCCTTGTAATTGCCTTTTCAATCTTTGCTCTACACCATCTCAAAGATGTAATCAAACTTAAACTTAGTAAAATTATTTTCCCATAGAGTAATATATTTTTATTGTCCATGTCCACTGCTAGACACCAACAATCTCTTTTATATTGCTATTATCTTACAATCATAAAAGCTCTGTGGTGGGGTTATGATTGCTTCAAATGAAGAAACTTAGTCCAGGTAATTTCTCACGACAGAAGTCCACAAGGAAGGTTAAGACTGAAATCAAGCATATCAGATAATGCATCCAAGTTCAGACATTTGATTTATTGCCTATCCTTCCTAATGATTAAATATTCGGCTACCCAATTGAAACTACACACATATTCATAATATAATGTTCAAAGCAGGTTAACTGTATACTAACTTTTCACCTTCATTCTCTGGTGGGGGGAAAAAAATCAGGCTGCATACAATCCATAATAACAAAGAAGGATTGGATACTAAGATCCAAGAAAGAGTGGAAACTTCTAATGAGAATGTGAGCATCAAATTTCTCTCCCTAAACACTTCTAGCAAAGTTTTTTCTTTGTAGTAAAGAAACTCAGGAACAGCTGTCAAAAATATGGCACAGCTAACCCTCCAACAAATTAAAAAGCACCATCTGCAGGCTCTGCAGTCTGGATACACAGATGTGCCCCAGTACAAAGCCCGGGGAAGAGAAAATGGGTTGGTGGTGTTGAGGTTAACAGGTCTGAAAGCAGACAGCATATGTTTCTCCAATAAAAGAAGCACTCCACTATAGAAGTCAACAATGTGTAACATTTATAAATCGTTATTGAACCTCTAGTGCACCTCTAAATACCTGCAGTCATGTTTTGAAGTTTCTTTAACAGTAAGTAGATCAATTACAGAGGACTACAAGTTCAGCATCTTTCCATGTGTACCATTAGTCCTTCGGTTTAGCTGAAGATGGTCCCTACACTATCTTTAATCTATTTCTCCCTCCTCAACTCCCCCCCCTCCCTGCCACTGAGCCCACCATCCAGTAACACCTCTCATTAAAACTAACTCTTTTGAAATATGCAACACTGGCTAGCTTGTCCTACTTGCTAATGGTCCTGAATTGATTCTTAATTAGTTGCAGTTTTGGAAAGAATCCAATTAAAATAGTGGGAGATTCCAATAGCAGAAAAGAACTGACTAGTATGTGTTATGCTCTGAGCTGCGGATCTTTGCATTAAACTTGCTCAGGCAAAAGGCAGCTATGCAAAATATGGCAGGATCCAAATCATACTAAACATGTTCAGGTTTTAAACAGAAACCTTCACATGGTAATTTATTCTCTAGTCATAAAACATGATCAAAGAAAGGCAGCCAAATGCTGTTAGAAAAATTACATTCCTTCATTCCACTTCTCTCTCTTCTTCCTAAAAGGACAGGTTACTAATTCAGGAGAAGACAGCAGAATCTTTTCAATAAATTATACTATATGTTTTATTTGCTGTGTATTTTCCAGTCCTATACTTAAATTCTAAAATGGGAGAAGAAACTCAGCATGGGGAGAATTGTGGGGAAAAAAAAAATGCTAGAGTGAGGGAGGGAAGCCTTCATGAAGCTGACTAGGATATTTTTGTATGTTCTTTCCTAAAGCAAAGAGTTGCTACCAGCAGAATTCCCAGTGTTGTTTATGAGGGCAGCTGGAGGTCACTTGACAGGTATGGCTTTTATGGTTCAGATTTAATTATAGAAGAGCGAGGACTCAGAAAGGCAAGGTCTCAGGAAACCCAGGAAAGGGAAGGACTTGTGCCACTGCTGGTAGGTGACAGTCATGTGATCAGCTTTTGTATTCAACAGTAATAACTCACTGCCCGGTACTGGGATGGAGTCCAGCTTGGCTATCCCCTGAGGAGCTTCCACCAGGCACAGACTCACAGAGTCTTTGATCTGCAGATTAACATGATCAGGAACACAGGCTTTGTCTTTTGCAAACATCCTCAGTCCCTAAATTTGTATCCAGCGAAAGGTTGAGCCCATTTTTATTTGAGTAATGAATTGCAGTAATTAATGCACACATTGATTTTTTTCAAGTCTCCCTAAAGGCTATTTCCATTTTTAATTTATAGAAAATACATACCATTCCCTTAATAAGCAACTGCTGTATATTTCAAAATACATATGGAAGAAGAGGCACAATCAAGCAAACAAAAGATGAAGCAAGTGAAGCTAAAGATTGGGCAGTGACTGAATTAAACAAAGTGACCTAAAAATCACTAAGAGACTTTCCCTGTTAAAATTCGCTATTTGCTCTGGATCTGTTCATATATTTTAGAATGCTCATCAGAGAAGCAGTTATTTTAAATGTTCAGTATTTACATGCATAAATATCTCCCTTTTTAAAACTAAGCTTTTTTCCCAACTATTAATAAAAGGGACATCTTGCGCAAAAAGAAAAAAAAAAGGAAAGAGATGAAGAAAAGAATTAAATCTGAATCAGATAAAAATTGTGGAATTTTAATTTTGTTTTAAGAAGAGGCCATATCATTTCTTCCAATACTCCTGACAAAACAGCATTTAAAACAGAGAGAAAAAAAAAAAAAAAGGCCCTTCTCTCAGCTGTATCTTAATGAAGTATCCCCAGGGCTTGAAATGATGGGATTTTTCTTACTTGAGAAATAATTCTTTTCTTGCACCAGAGCTCTTGATAAATACCAATGCAGAGAGAGAAGTGTGTGTGTGTGTGTGTGTGTGTGTGTAACACAATCTGATGTTTATCTGAAAGTCATAGGTACTAAATAGTAGGAATCTCCTATGGCAGGTATTCAACAGTAGCATGGGGGCCCAGGAGGATGGAGGGTTTGGAGGCACACACAAACTAAAGGAATACCTGATTAACCTTTCACTGACTCTGAGCCACGTGATGCTCAGTGAGCCTTCTTAGAGTGATGGCTTTAGAAGAAGATGTTAAATTTAACCTCTGGCGCACCTAAAGGCTATTTCCATTTTTAATTTATAGAAAATACATACCATTCCCTTAATAAGCAACTGCTGTATATTTCAAAATACATATGGAAGAAGAGGCACAATCAAGCAAACAAAAGATGAAGCAAGTGAAGCTAAAGATTGGGCAGTGACTGAATTAAACAAAGTGACCTAAAAATCACTAAGAGACTTTCCCTGTTAAAATTCGCTATTTGCTCTGGATCTGTTCATATATTTTAGAATGCTCATCAGAGAAGCAGTTATTTTAAATGTTCAGTATTTACATGACATGCATAAATATCTCCCTTTTTAAAACTAAGCTTTTTTCCCAACTATTAATAAAAGGGACATCTTGCGCAAAAAGAAAAAAAAAAGGAAAGAGATGAAGAAAAGAATTAAATCTGAATCAGATAAAAATTGTGGAATTTTAATTTTGTTTTAAGAAGAGGCCATATCATTTCTTCCAATACTCCTGACAAAACAGCATTTAAAACAGAGAGAAAAAAAAAAAAAAAGGCCCTTCTCTCAGCTGTATCTTAATGAAGTATCCCCAGGGCTTGAAATGATGGGATTTTTCTTACTTGAGAAATAATTCTTTTCTTGCACCAGGGCTCTTGATAAATACCAATGCAGAGAGAGAAGTGTGTGTGTGTGTGTGTGTGTGTGTGTGTGTGTGTGTAACACAATCTGATGTTTATCTGAAAGTCATAGGTACTAAATAGTAGGAATCTCCTATGGCAGGTATTCAACAGTAGCATGGGGGCCCAGGAGGATGGAGGGTTTGGAGGCACACACAAACTAAAGGAATACCTGATTAACCTTTCACTGACTCTGAGCCACGTGATGCTCAGTGAGCCTTCTTAGAGTGATGGCTTTAGAAGAAGATGTTAAATTTAACCTCTGGCGCAATGATAAATTGACAATAAAAAATTCAATGGCTTGGTAATTACCAATCACTTTGGACATCGGCAACATTTTTCAGTTCTGTCACTGTGCATTGGCACAAAAGCTTCAGCTGAAATTCTCTCGATCTTCCTCTTTTTAACTTTGTTTTCATGATGCAGATTAAATCTGCCACCCTATTACTGATTCATTTTCCTAATTTTTCATGTCTGCACCATGCCCCAGCTGCACCAGGCTGATAATTGTGGAGCCCAGCCCTGATGATTAACA
This sequence comes from Tupaia belangeri chinensis, assembly GCF_000334495.1. Lineage (NCBI taxonomy): Eukaryota > Metazoa > Chordata > Mammalia > Scandentia > Tupaiidae > Tupaia > Tupaia belangeri. The sequence goes on along the minus strand of NW_006159807.1, from coordinate 71,955 downwards.
TCAGAAGAATTAATTATGCCTGCCATTAAAATTCCGGGTTGCACATGGTGATCAAGAAAAATTAAGTTTCTCTAGGCCTCTAAATCATTTCACCTTTGCAGGGAAGGATAGTGCTGGGACGACTAGGCTGCAGCCTGTGCTCCTGCCGAGGTCGAAACCACATGCCCTTTGTGTAATTCAACAAATGCCTTCCCGGTTATTTTTTCCACGATTTGACTAAAAGATTTAATGCTTAGAAAATAAAAGAAACCTGAAAGATATTCTTGAGCCTTTACTTCAAGAAGGGAGAAAAATACTTTTCAGCAACTCAGCTGCTGTTTCGGAAATATCTGTTAGAGTAATTTGTAGATGAATGTGTCCTTTGGAAAAAAGAAACGTTCAGCCCTTGGAAATAGTTGATGAAATGAAGGTGGAAAGGGGTCTAGCTTTACAATCATTGTAAATAGGAAGAAAGAAAACATTCGTTCAAGGAGACAGAAGCAGTGGCATTTCTTGGAAATAAATTGATAACAGAATAAAAACAGATTCCTCAGATCTTTAGGCTAAATAATAATGAGTAAAAGAAGCCTGTTGACTGACGCATTTCCAAAATGATTGTTGCATGAGAAACTCAGAATGTATTCAGTCTAGCCTAAGGTACAAAATTTACTAGAGCTATAAAGAGTAAGATGATATGCATTTATCATGTGCTTTTTCTACTCTATGTTCCATTTTTGAATTACCATAATAATGTATATTACAGGCATAGCTTTAGAAGACTACAAAGGGAGTCATATTTTGATGAACAGATGTAAATATCTTATATAAAATGGTAAATCTCTTGTTCACCTCTATGCAAAGAATATGCATAAGCTATGTATCATATCTGTTTCATTTATTATAGTTAAGAAGTGATATCACAAGACAACTACTTCAATGCAGATATTCTTGTTAGTGTTTACTGGCAGTAAATTTACAGAGTTACACTAACCCTCCACCCATCCCAGGTGGGGAAGGAGGAAGTAAGGAGGCGGGTGTTAGGGGCCAATGTAAAACTAATTCTATCTTTCTAACAGCTATCTTAGAAAACTTTTTAAAACAAATACTGGTTTGGGGGGTTGTTTTTGGTTTTGTTTTTTGGGATTTTTTTTAGAATTGTTCATTTAATTTTATTTATTATTATTTGAATTTGCTATAGGGCAAATGTGCTAATAAAAGGGAGATAGGGGAGGGACAGGGAATGAGAAAGCAAGGGATCAGGTCCAGGACTTGAACCATAGTAGGCCATGTGGGGTCCAGTGCCTTAAACACCACACTATCTGCTGACCCCCAAACAAATATATTTTGAAGTTGGCTCACTTTCAAGAAATCTTGAACTTACTGACATGATAAAATCCCATAATTGATGATTTACTAGATTGAGCTGAATATTTCTTATATTTCTCAAAGTAGTTGCCTTCTGTACTAATTACCCAGGGTCATTTAATAACATAGTTCCTCAAAAGACAAGTTATACATGCAAAGCTGGCTGCAAATTAATTTATATTGCAAGTTTATTTATTTATTTATTTATAAGAGATTTTTCTATGGGGTATGTGCACTTGCCAGAGAGACAGAGACAGAAAATGAGAAATCACCCCCCTTGGGGATGGCCATGCCACAACCCCTTTCTCCATTCTCCTCTCAGGATTTTGGGCATATACACATACGAGCTGGCATGAGTTTTAAGCCACTGGTCCAGGACTCAAACTGTAGTTGACTACATGAAAGTCTAGCAATATAACCATTACACCCCCTGCTGGTCCCAACATTTTTTAAAGATAATGTAACAAAAGCAAGAAAATGTTATTGAAATACCAAATTTGAAAAATCATAAAATCTGTTTAGAAGACCTAAAGTTCAAAGGAGATAAAAGAAGCTCTTTAAATTCCTCAAACTCTTTTTCAACGTGTACATATCTGACTTTTGAGTCTTTAAATTCCTCAAACTCTTTTTCAACGTGCACAGATCTGACTTCTGAATTATCTACTTTCTAAATAATATTAAAATCTTTCAGAGGGTCTAGAAACAGAAGGAAATGCTATCCTCCAAATATTCATAGCTAGTCCATATCAAATAAACTATAATTTATAATATATGCAAATAATAGAATATATTCTGCCTTTTCAATAGCAAACAAATTCAAAGTACAACAAGTTAGTAGTAACGGAGACTATGAAGCAGCAGAGGGAAGAAGGAAGTAAGATAGAGAAGGAAGAAGGGAATGAAGGAAGATACAAAAAAGGAAGGGAAGGAGGAAGGAAAAAAGAGAACACTAATATATATATATATATATATGCATCACGTAAGTACCAAGACTGCTTTATGTAAGAATATATAAGGCAGCAACTTTTTGATAATCAAGGAAAGTAACTCAAGTTATTAATAATTTTAAAAAGTAACATAAGAATTAAACAACAGTGAAATGCCAAGTGCTTAACAACGCTGCAGGAGGAAGTCAGGATGGTACTCAGAGAAAAAGCTGAATATTTCTTATAGATATTATAAGAAGCAGTAGATGCGGGGGAGCTAAGAATCAGAAAATATTACAGCTGAGTGGCTTACTGTAACTACATTGAATAAAGGTTTCCCACCTGCATTCATTTACCCTTTCAAATAGACTAACCTTTTAGTAAATCTTAAATAAATAGACTCATATTATTCCTCTTTATTTGTCACAAAGAAAAGAGGACATAGAGAGAAATTTATATATTATAATCAAATGTTTTTGTTTAATGTTTAATATCATTGATGTTATGTCTTTGTTATAATGTTGGTATTTATGCTTGAAGGACATGGTAAGACTCTGTGTGTGTGTGTGTGTGTGTGTGTGTGTGTGTGTGCTCCTATGTATAAAAATGTTTTTTATAGTGTTCCTCTAGGGCCAGGTGGTAGGCAGATAATTTTACTGATTTAGGAGACCACAATGTTACCCAGCCACAATCTATGAAAATCAAATATGTATATGTAGGTTCTTTCAATCTAAATAAATAGAACTTACCACAAAATTACTCTGGCACATCATTTAAAATATATCACTGTAACAGTGCTGTTTTTTAATTGAGAAAGAATAATAAACAGTTCACACAAATTAATATAATTTGTATTACTAGTAGCCAGTCAAATAGAATGTTTAGTTTTCCTACTTTGTTAGTTCTTGCAGTGCTGTTATAGCTGATACCAATGAATGAAAATAAGGTTTGGTGGGGACCCTTTGCATCAATGGTCGAGCATGTGCCTTCTGGTGGACTGCAAATAAAACACATGGTGTCACTTACAAAGCTTTCTTGCCAAAATCTTTTAACCTGAATCTAATCAAGCTTTAGATCTCACTCTAGCTTCATAGTATGTACTGAGAACAGAGGAACAAGTTAAATGACACTGTAAGGAAACAGACAAATCCAGAAAGTAGAATGTCATACAGAAAAATGTTCTTTAATAGGTCAGTTCCGTAGAGAATAAAGAAGCTGCTATAAGTACTCTCAATAAAACATCTGCCTTGCAATACATTCCGGCTTGAACAAAGTAGCTGACAGAGTCATTCTGAGAAAATAATAGAAATCTGAATACAGACTGAGTGTTAAATGATATTCGAGAAATATTTTTATTTCAATTAAGTGGGATGATGCCAGTGTGGTTATATAGAGAAATATCACTATTGTCTTGTGTTTTATGCATTCTGGAATATTTCAAGTAAAATATTACCAATGACTCTCTTTAAAGTAGTTGAGGGAAAAAAGATAAACATGGCAAATTGCTATACAAAATGAATTTATAGTTGTTCATTATACTAGCCTCTCTGCTTTACTCTGTGTTTAGAAATTTTTCATGATAATAAAGTTACCTCTGTGAGGGTGGATATATCATTGGGAGATGAATTTCACAGAAGATGGTTGGATCCTAATAATAACTAAATTGGAGTCGTTTCTGAGTGTGTTATCATTAAAGTCAAGGTCAAGCCAGCCCATGTCACTGGAAATTGTTTGAGGTCTTAAAGGAGTCTCTAAAATGGGTCACATAATCACTAAGTCATGTAATTTTTTCATTTGAAACATCTCTCATTTGAAGTGCTCACCATTTCACAGAACAGAAGAGAACAAAATACATGTGAGTGTCACTTAGCTGGTGACTTCACCATACAAACCAACCCTCCTGACTTTTATCTCACCCTCTATTCTACTCCATAATATTCTGAAGATAAATGTTCATCATTCTAATTTCTTAAACAATAATAAGGATAGATTATGCTTTACACATTTTATAGTTTTTGTGTACTTCTCATATTATTTTTAATGCTTCCAACCGCCCTAGGATAAATTATTTCACAGATAGGAAAACTTAAGTGCTGAGAGGTTGAAACCACTTCATCACAAAGGAATCATTTTTAAGTAGAATCAAAGTATGTCCACTCCTAATCTGTGTTTTCTCATTACTCTCTGGGTAGCATCTACACTTGTTAAATGACAAATATTCAAGATCTGGTTCTCTGGCAGCCAAGTTAGGGAACAATATCTTGCAATAGCAAGTTTTATATGACCTTGATTTGCAATATTAGATAAGTGCAAAACATTAAATAACAACCACTGAATATAATGAACTAAAGCAACAATTCTCAACACAGGCTGACATCATAGACTTCAGAGAAGAGCCTGCTACTCTGGGTTTCCTAAAAGTGGCACCAGGTGGGGTGAGTGGGTAAAATACTCATGTGCAGTTAAGACTTAAAACCTCTGAGGTAAACTAACATTATCCTATCGTGTATCTTTCTGGTGGTTAACTTGATCCAAGCATAGAATTTGGAAATCTGAAAAAGTAAATGACATGCTTTAAGACAGGTAAACCTTAAACACATTATGCTAAGTGAAAGAAGCCATTCACAAAGGACTACATTTATATAACAAGTCCAGGGGTCAGCAGGTGGTGTGGTGGTTAAGATGCTAGACTTCCACACGGCCAACCACAGTTTGAGTCCCAGACCTGGTGGCTTGATTTCTCACTCTCTCTGTCTCTGTCTCTTCCTGGGGAGCACACATGCCCTATAGCAGGTTAAAAAAATAATGATGAGCCTCCCAGGCAGAAGAAGCCGGGCCTTCAGCAGAAGGTTCCACATGGCGCCAGCGAACTAGATTTTTCAGGGAATGAAGATTTTCTACTGATAATTCAGCCTCCGACAAACGAGCTAGTGCGATCACAACAGAACGACAAAGAGATTCTAGATCACCTCTGCTTGCTCCTAAACATTTAGACTGAACTTAAAGAATTTGAAAGAAACACACCATCCATCAGATGACAAGAAATCACCACCAGATCACGAGAAATATGGGAAAA
>NW_006159807.1:63877-65237 GCF_000334495.1 Tupaia belangeri chinensis | reverse complement strand
TGAAGGACAATTGTGGACACCGGAGGTGGTGTGAGAGGAGGGTGGGAAGGGACAGAGGGTCAGAAAGAGGGGTGGAAATATTTCTAGGAACCAGAAATAGAGAATTTTTTGTAATGTGCATGATTGAGTCACTATGCAGTGTGTACTGGATGGGAGATCACATTTTGTGTGCTGTGATGATGCTTAGGGAAGGGATGTAAATTGAATAACAAAAAAAAAAGTTTCAGAAAAAAAAATATATATCTATTCAATGACTGCAGTAGGATATGTAGCCCCAGCTAGGTGCTACTTTATAGGATGCGTAAAGTTAGACTTGTGTTCATGGAATTGTGTATGTCACCTGTGTTTGCTATGAGTGTATTTAGATTGATTAGGGTCTTTGGTATTTCAATAAAATGTAGGGGAAACAGTATAGAAAGCAAACATAGATACCAGAGACAGTGTGGGAGGAGAGTGGGAGATGGCAGAGGGTAAGAGATAGGAAATCAAGGATGGGGGTAAAAAAAGCTAAGCATACAGAAAACAAGAAATGGAAGATCATCTGCTGACAATAACATGTTTGTTGATGTGCTTGATTGAGACAATATACAGTGTACTCTGGATGAAAAATCTCATTTTGTATGTTGTAACAATGTACAGTGAATGAATGCAAATAAATAAATTGAAATAAAAAAAGATAAGTAAAATTAAATAAATAATTCTTTTAAAATAATTTTTTAAATGTCCAGAATAAACAAATCTATAGAGATAGAAATCAGATTACAGGGTTGTTTTGTGTGTGTATTTTGTTTGTTTGTTTGGGGGTTTTATTTTAGAGCTGGTACAAGTAAATTAGGGTGTAAGAGATTTGGGGTTACTTTCCAAAGTAATGACGATATTAATTTTAGAGATAGAAATCTGTGCATATATTTAAAAACTATTGTATACTTTGAGTGAATTATATGTGAATTAAGTATCAGTAAAGTTGTTTTTAAAAAGTGAATGAATGATAATCATTTTTAACCCTTGCTTTTTAGTATAAGGACCAGGAGATAAACACTGGAGCAATCTCCTTGGAAGGATTCAGCACGAGTAGATGGTAAACATTTAAAGGGGAAAGGGGGGATTTGTTTAAAATAGTAAATCAGTAAGTCACTTCTAAATTTAGAGAAAACAAAATTGGAGTTAAAGAATAAGTAGGTTTTGGGAACCAGCAGTTAGCGTAATGGCTATGTCACTGGACTCCCACGTAGTCAACCGCAGTTCATGTCCCGGACCCGGTGGCTTAAAACTCACGCCGGGCGCGTGTGCATGCGTGCCCAAGATCCCGAGAGGAGAATGGAGGAGAAGGGATTGTGGTGTGACCATCCCCCCTGGGGGA
>NW_006159807.1:58162-63844 GCF_000334495.1 Tupaia belangeri chinensis | reverse complement strand
CACGCGCCCTATAGCAAAAACCTCTCCAAAACAAAAAGAAAGAATAAGAAGGTTTCCAATTGGCTATTGCCAATTTTCTTTGTAAAATAACATTTTTTTCAAAACAAACCAAAAAAAGTGAATGAATTATACAATGAGACTTCCAAAGTATGGGTTTATTTTTATAAGAAATTTTAAAATCCATGGATAAATTTTTCGTAATATCTATTTTCCATGAGTTTTTTGAAGACCCCACATATGTTTGTTCATTTATCTGCCCCTCACTTTTAACAAAAGCTGGATTGGTGCATTCATGCATTAATTTAGCCAATATTTACTGACCACCTTCTATTGGATATGCTAGGCTCTATTCCAGGAGTTGAGGATAACAGTAAGCATAGCACATAAGGTTTCTATCTTTATGGAACCTACATTCTAGGAGAGGGAGACAAACAATAAATTAGTAAATAAATTGCAGGCATAATTTCAGATTATCATATAAAGCAAAGGAAATAAAACTAGGTGAAGTGATAGTGTAGATAAGAATCAATACTACTTTAGACCAGGATGAGTAGTAAAGGTCTCTCTGAAGAGGTAACACCTGGTTTGAGAGTGACAAAAAGTAGCAACCCATGCAAAGTTCTGGGACTGAACCACCCAAGGGCAAAAGTCTTGAAACAGTAACAAGTCTATTGTCTCCATAGAAGGGAGAGAAGCCAGAATGGCTGATACAAAGTCAGCAATGGGCCTGCGGGAGATGAGTTTAGGAGGTAGTCAGGGGGTGTGTCTCATAAGGTTATGGTGACTTCCTAACATGCATCTAAACCAGAATTTTTCTGAGAATGAACAAGGGTGCTTTATTAATTACACAGGACATAGGAACAATGGTTATAAACCAGGGACTCTATCAGGCAAGCCAGGATATCTGCTAACCCTACACAAAGACCAAGATGCAATAGAATGGAAAACTGTTGATAAGTATTAAGCTTGGTTACAGAAAGTTTAAAATTTTCCCTTCTAAGGGGTCCCCAGAGCTGATTCTCAATGAGGAAGATTAAGGATGGAAATGGCACAGGCAGGTGTCAGGTTTGGCATCTATTATAAAATCTATAGATGCCTACGACCACCCCACCACATGGGGGTGAGTTGTGGAACTCCCTGCAGCAAGACCAGCCAAACTGTTCTCCTTCAGCAGCTTAGGGTCAGTTCCAGTACATGAAAAATGTTATGCTCAGTCCCCAGAGTCCGATGATATACTGCACAGCAGAAATCATTTTGGCTTGGAAATTTTTCAAAGCAGGTGTTGCCAGTCATCCACTCTGACCATAGAAAAGCTTTGAAAATGCTCCCAAGCTTCATTTGACCCAGAGCATGGGAATTCTGTCACATCCCAGTGGGCTTACAAGGAAGAATGGGCTATAAAATGCATTCCCAATTAACTGCTTGGAATTCTGTAACAGGTTTGCTGAGTTTGGAGCTTGCCTACCAAAAAGCAATCATTTCCATTTTGTATGGGTAATGCTGAATTATTCTTTCTGGCTCTGGTTAAATACCAGGACATTATTAAGTAAATGAGGAACATGTAGCAACTACCAAACATTTTCACCTTAAAAATCTACTTTGGAAATAGGATCTAGATATGTTGGGAAATTTTCAATTCTAAGAAGACCTTTTAAAAATTCATGTCTTTCTTTCATGAGTGAGAGAGACAGAGATGAAGAAGGAGAGAGATCATCCCTCACAGGGTCTAGACTCTGCAGTCTACCCCCAGCCTCAGACAGCCCCCAAACATGGACACATGCATTATCTGTCATACTCAGCAAGGTCCCTGGATGTGAATCCAGAACCTCCTTAGAAACATTTCTAAGGCCCCTAAAACTCTTTCGAAGTGGGCTAATAAGAGTTAACATATACTGAACATCTAATACACTCCATGCTTGCTCTCCCTGTCTATAACCCTTTACTACAAACTTGCAAAGGGTGTGAGTGTGTTAGTCCCAATCTATTGATGGGGAAATAAAGTCTCTAAGGGGTTAAATCATCTTTCCAAAGTCATATCCTTAATTAACTTCCAAGTTAAGTCTGAAAGTGAGTTCATGTTTATTCCAAAATACTCAAACCATTCTCCTCTGAAGAAGTAAAATATTTTGTTTAAATCAGTATGCAAATGCTTCATATGTGTACCTTCTAAAAACTCGATATTGTATATGGAAAGCCAAATAATGCAGAGCAAATAGATGAGGAGCTATTGATAATATTAGCTAACCATTTGGCTTCCAATTCTTTTAATAGCAACCTTCCCAGGGGTCTTTAAAATTTGTTTTGCAAGTTTTATTCTACATATACCTAATCAGGTTGTCTCTTCTGAGTTTTCTGAAGTATCGATATAGTACCCATTCTATAACCCATTTTTGTGTTTCCTTATACCCACTTCTTTGCACAAAACACGTATATACCCAGGTGGCTACCTAAAAATATGCTAAAGCCTCTTTAAACTTTACTAATGGTGACGTATGGCATACACATTTATTCAAGGAGATGTCCCTCACCCTTAAGGCAAATCCAAATTTCTTAGCCTGGTTTTCAAGGCCCTTCACACACTTTCCTTACGGTTCTCAATCCTAACTGCATTCTGCCGGCTCCTATTAGACAAGGAGAGGAACTGCCTTTGGGGGAATTCGGCTGGTGGCAGGAAGACCATCTCACTACAAGTCAGCAGGTTCAAAGGCCACCTGCACCTTACTGAGGACAACAAAATCAAACTGAGGGTAGGGCTTGAGCATAGCTTTCTTTTGTATTTGTTTGCTAGGTTTTTATAAACTTTCTCAGAGATGGTAATGTGCAGCATTGAAAATCTTGCTCTCTTGAAACCCCCAGCTTGGGCTCACTGCTTCCTTTTCAGACTGAAAGCCCCAGCGCTCTTTCCACCTCTAGGGCTCTGCACGAAATGATCTCTCTGCCGGAAACACTTTCTTTTACTGTCTCCTACCCATGCCCAGCTAACTGCTGCTCATCTCTCAAATTCCCTGGCAGATACACTCCCCAAGAAGGTTTCCCTAATCTCCAGCAAATAGATTAGGAAAAGTTTCCCGAGCACTCTAAACGCAACACTCAACTCTCACAAAGTGCTTATTAAACTGAAAATGCACTGAAATCACCTATTGAATGTGCTTGCCACCCTCCCCAAGGGCTCCCGGAGGTCAATGTTTGTATGCACTGCACTTTGGTTCCCTTACGTCTACCTCCGTGCCTGGCATGTAATACATGCTCAAGTGCATTTCTCCGGTGAGTCAGGATGAGTGAATTCTATTGCTCAGTGTGCTTGCCACCCTCCCCAAGGGCTCCCGGAGGTCAATGTTTGTATGCACTGCACTTTGGTTCCCTTACGTCTACCTCCGTGCCTGGCATGTAATACATGCTCAAGTGCATTTCTCCGGTGACTGAGTCAGGATGAGTGAATTCTGTTGCTCAGTTAGAGGGAGTTTACCAGTTGATGGGAAATGTTTGTGAAACACTGCTGAGTGTGCTAAATGCTTCCAGAGGTGCACAAAACATGTTTATAAGGGAAGACGTCACTTCCAGCTGGTTCATACACATTCCTCATCCCTTGCCTCATTTTTAGTGACTCCTTGTATTTTCATTCTCAGACAATATTGTTTTAGAATTGTTTAACAAAATGGCATAAACCTAAATCCATTCTTTTTTTTTTTAGTATGAATTTATTTTGGTACAAAAACTTTTTTAAATTCATACATAGTTTTCCCATTACATGCATTTCCGTGAGCTTTTTTTTTTTTTCCTGAAACTGTTTTTTTAATTCATTAATTTACATTCATTCCCTAAGCATTGTTATAGCATACAAAATGTGATTTCCTTTTTCCCATGCAAAGTTGTATGTATCTTCTAGCAGCCTGGCTTTGAATATGTCCTTGGAGTGACCTCAAGAATCAGATGTGAGAATGCCATCTTTAAAAACATATTCTGTAAGGGATCAGCAGATGGTGAAATGGTTACATTGTTGAACTCCCATATCGTCTATTGTGGTTCAAGGCCTGTTACATTGTTGAACTCCCATATCGTCTATTGCAGTTCAAGGCCTGGAACTGATGGCTTAAAACTCACACTGGGTACGTGTGTGTGCATGCCCAAAATCCTGAGATGAGAACAAAGCAGAAGAGATTGCAGCATGGCCATCTATTCTGGGGGAGGAGGGTGTGAATTCTTACTTTCTTCTCTCCGACTCTCTCTGTCTCTCCAGCAAGCGTGTGTGCCCTATAAGAAAAACCTCTCTTAAAAAAACTTTATGTTGGGAACCAGCAGTTAACGTAATGGCTATGTTGCTGGACTCCCACGTAGTCAACCGCAGTTCGCGTCCCAGACCCGGTGGCTTAAAACTCACGCCGAGCGCATGTGCGTGCGTGCCCAAGATCCCGAGAGGAGAATGGAGGAGAAGGGACTGCGGCATGACCATCCCCCCGGGGGGTGATTTCTCACTTTCTGTATCTATGTCTCTCTCTGTCTGGCGAGCACACACGCCCTATAGCAAAAACCTCTCAAAAAAAAAAAAAAAAACACAAAAAAAACAACTTTATGTTAATAATATCTGTGCATCTGGAGAGAAACACATTTTGGTATGCTTTCCATTCAAAAACAAATAAATAAATAACAGATTTGTTACTTTTTTCCTCTTTTTAAAATTATTAATTCACCAATAACCAAGCTAACAATTTTAATTTTATCACTTTCAGTATATATTTTAAACTTTATTGTTGTGCTTTTTCCACATATACAGATATGTATTTTATTATTACAGTTGTTAAGCCTGCCGTTATTTTTCATTTAACAACACATGGGCTCTATTTCTCATGTTAACAAATACAGATTTCCATCATTATTTTTAATGTCTGTAGGTAATCTGTGGTTTTGGACCTGTAGTTATTGAACCAGTCACCGTTGGTAGTCATTTATATTGTTCGCAGTTTCTGTTAAAAACAATGCTGTGATGAATATCCTCAGGCACACATCTTTATGTGTTTATCCAAGTATTCATTTCAAATACATTTCTAGAAGTAGAATTCCTGGGCCAAAAGGTATACATATTTTTAAGGTTTTCTTGTTTTAGGTTTTTGTTTTGTTTTGTTTTGTTTGGAGAGGTTTTTTGCTATAGGGCACGTGCGCTCACCAGAAAGACAGAAACAGAGAGACAGAAAGCAAGAAATCACCCCCCAAGGGGGATGACCATGCCGCAATCCCTTCTCCTCTCAGGATCTTGGGCATGCACAAACACGTGCCCAGCGTGAGTTTAAGCCACCGGGTCTGGGACTCAAACCATGGTCAACTACATGGGAGTCCAGCAACATATCCATTATGCTAACTGTTGGTTCCTTGTTTTAGTTTTTAATAAATTGCCAATAGAATGTGTTAAACCAGTTTTTACCACTATCAAAAGTGTTCAAGGTTGGGCCCAGGGTGATTGGGGTGTTGGACTCCCACATGGCTGACTGTGGTTTGAGACCTGAACCTGGCAGCTTGCTTTCTCACTTTCCTCTCTCTCTGTCTCTCTCTGCTGTGTGCATGTGCCCTACAGCAATTTTTTAAAAAAATAAGAATTTGGACCAGCGGTTGGCATAATGGCTATGTCGCTGGACTCCCATGTAGTCCACTGAGGTTCGAGTCCCAGACCCGGTGGCTTAAACTCACGCC
>NW_006159807.1:23868-58128 GCF_000334495.1 Tupaia belangeri chinensis | reverse complement strand
AGAAGAATGGTGGAGAAGGGATTGCAGCATGGCCATCCCCCCTGGGGGGTGATTTCTCACTTTCTGTCTCTCTGTCTCTCTCTGTCTTTCTGACTAGCACACGTGCCAAAAATAATAATAATTAATAAAATTAATTGAACAATTCTTTTTAAAAAGAAAGTGTTCAAGGGCTTTCCCACAGTATCACAGACAGTGGGGCACGGTTGCCCAACTCTGGAGTCATAAAGGAGGTCCTGGGTTAAATCTCAGATCAACCTGAACATGCCAGGCAGCCCCACGTGCCCATGTGGCCGGCAGGCTTAGGAGAGGATTGTGGAATGATGAAATCCTGTCAAGGGTACCTGTCTCTCTCAAAAAGTAAATAAAATAATGTTTACAAGTTTCTAAGACCATTATGTGTTTGGAAGTGTTCGTTTCCCTATTTTCCTGTCAACGGTCTGTTTAGTATCTATTTCTTTCACAGGAGGAAATATCTATTTCTTTTTTTTTTCTTTTTTCTTTTTTTTTTTTTTTTGGAGAGGTTTTTGTTTGCTATAGGGCGCGTGCGCTTGCCAGACAGACAGAGAAAGACATAGAGACAGAAAGCAAGAAATCACCCCCCAGGGGGGATGGTCACGCCGCAATCCCTTCTCCTCCATTCTCCTCTCAGGATCTTGGGCACGCACGCACACGCTCCCAGCGTGAGTTCTAAGCCACCGGGTCCGGGATGCGAACCACAGTCGACTACGTGGGAGTCCAGCAACATAGCCATTACGCTAACTGCTGGTCCCCTATTTCTAATTTAATTTGTAGTTCTTTCATTATTCATAGTTTTAATAACCTTTTATGTATTTTTTGCTATTGGTATTTTCTATTGCCATGTTCACAATACTTAATAATTTTCAGGAGCTCTTTATATATTAGAGCTACAATCACCCTGTCATAGGTTGTATCTTTTCCTAGTTTGTCTGGACTTTTTCACCTTTGTTTATGGGATATGTTTATGTACTATGGTTTTATTTTTAATGTAGTCAAAGTATTCGTTTTGTTCCTTTATGTTTCTGGCTTTGATGGCACATAATTTTCATATTTTTATATTGCTTATAAAATTCTAAATGGATTGCTCATCTTGTCAACATCAAAATGTCATCTGGAGAACAAACTGGAACTTTTGAAAATATATGTTGTAGTGTTTATTACACAACCACAGTCCTTGTTACCACTAGAAAAAAGTCTTTAATGATGAACTAAAGTGAACATATTTGTTAATATTTTTGAAGGGGAAAAAAATCAATCTTTTCAAAATTCTGTCTATGACAATTTAACAGGCGATATTTTGTATATTCCATATTTACTACTTGAAATAAAATAATCCCAATAGAAAACCTAATTTGGCCAGAAAACGACTTTACAAGCTGTTGCAGAATATGGATGCAAGTATCACAGCTTCAAACTGTGAGGAGAGATCCAGCCAGAGCTTGGCTGGAAATGTTTTGATAATAACCACACATGGGATAAAACAACTGAAAATCATTCTATCTCATTGGCATGGAAAGCACTCTAGAAAAGTTTTTCTTTCCATTCCCATAGATGCTACTTAGGAACCCTAAACTTCATGATAGATAGCGCAATTAGAATACCACAGCCTACATGCTGACCTTTATGCATCCCCATGCCATTCATTGATGAAGACCTACTCCGTGAAATTTGATCCCTACAAGTTTTCCTCTTACATGTTGTTAATCAAGACTGTTGTTGGGAGGGTACAGTTGGCTTTTAAAATATCCACATTTCATCTGATTTCATAATGCCTGTTCAGCTTCCTTTAAATTCTGCAACAAAGTATTTTTCTCAATGGGTCATTAAACCATGGATTTACAAAGCCAATAGCTATTTTAAATTTTGTTTGAAATCAACAAAATTAAGAGTAACAGCAATAATGAAATAATTTGAGCAGTATGAGTCCATGGAACTATTCTAACAAAAACAGCTGTGTACGATAAATCTTCATTTTAATCTCTTGAGAACATAAAAAAAATTAAAGCTGTTTTCTCATTCTTTGTATCCTACTATGTATGCAGTGCCTTAGTTAGTTAATAACAGTCACATAGTCACCACTTTCACAACTGTACCCTCACCTAAAGAAGAAATGAATACCAGCTGACCCCTCTCATATTACTTAGTGATTGTGAAATAAAGTGAATTGTGAAATGAATACTGGGCCAGAAGATAGGGAGCATCCATGAAAGACAAAAGTAGATCACTGTCTACAGAGAACTTGTCCACAAGGAGGAATGGAGAAACTTAAATGGAAAATAATTCAATTACTGAACAATAGAAAATACAATTAGGCAAAATCCTGTGGTCCAGGATGAAGAAAATGGAAATTGAGCTGAATGTTAAAGACTAGGTTAGCAAAAAGGAGGGAGACACTTTGTCCAAGGAGTGAAGAAGGCAACAGCTTCAACAGAAATAAAAAGGTAGACCTGAGCATAGCACATCCAGGAATAATGGACAAAACATGATTTGCTTGGGGGAACCATTGTACTCTCTATTACAGGAGTGAAAGTCAGGAGCCGCTGAGTTGCATGGTGGTTAAGGTGCCAAACTCCCACATGGCAGAAGGCAGTTTGAGTCCCAGGCCTGGTGGCTTGAAAATCAAGCTGGGAGTGTGTGTGTGTGTGTGTGGCCAAAATCTCGAGAGGAGAATGGAGGAGAAGGGATGGCAGCCTGGCCATCCCCCTGGGGGGTGAGTTCTCCTTTTTCTTCTCTCTCTCTCTAGTGAGTATACTTGCCCTGTGGTGAAAACAAACAAAAGAGTAAAAGGCGAATGCAATACCATGAGGGGAAGAAATAGAAAATAAGACAGAGATGTAAAGAGAGTCTTGAGGAACAAGATGAGGAGTCTCATCAGGGTTGAGTATATTATCTCCACCCCATGTCCCATGTTCCTAGAGTAAAAAAGGGAAAGTTGTTTCTTTTTTCTTTTTTAAACATAAAGTTTGTAGAGTTGGGGGTGGTGAGGATCTGAAGACCTTGTTCTACAATATTGTGAGTCCCTCCCCTTAACTACCACTCACACTACACCCAAATGGTGACCTTGTGCAGGTCAGGCACTTGAAAATACATTTAAAAGGCACAAACAAATAAATTAATAAACAAATGAACAAACACTCGTGATGACAAAATTTTAGGACCTTTTTACATATGTGGACATGAACAACTAGGGATTTTAGCAGGAGAGAAAAAATAGTGAGAGAAAAGAAAAATACCACTAGACTACTGCAGAAAATCAATTATAAAACGAGAAAGCCCTAGATTTAGGAGGCAGAAATAGGAATACAAACTCAAACATCAATTGGAGAAAATTCTGGTGAGTCATTAAGTAATTTTAAGTCATTGCCCTTCCCATAGAACAACCAGGTCAAGCTTAAATGATCTGATCAACTATTGTACTCATTTTTTCATTTAGAAAATATCTAACTGAAAACCAAGAACTCTTTGGACCCTAGGGGCCAAAGAGAATTTCAAATTTATTTTCCCCAAATTCCTGACTGATCACATAAAGTTCCTAACCCGAACAACCTAACAACTCATATGCGATTGGCCATTTCCACAATAACCATTTCTGATTACCAAAATACCCTGGCATTTGTAAGGAGAAATGTTTGAAATCGTGAATTTAAAGGCTGAGCAACATTGAGACAGTCCCAACTGAGTGTCTACTGGAAACATTAAACAAGCAATTAAACACTTCATCTCCAGTCATTTTACATTATTTATCCAGATGAGACAGAGTCCCAACCAGATAACAATGTTGCTTTAGGAAACAAGAATTTAGCTATTTTTTGTTTTGCTTTGTTTCTGTATTTTTGTTTGTTTGGGTTTTTTTGGGGGGTGTGTGTGTGTGTGTGTGTGTGATTGTTTTTGCTATAGGGTGTATGCACTTCCCAGACAGAAAGAAAGAACATGAGAAATTACCCTCCAAGGAGGATAGCCATGCTGCAATCCCTTCTCCTCCATTCTCCTCTCAGGATCTGGGGCATGCACACACATACATTCCATGAGTGATTTTCAGGCTACTGGGTCTGGGACTCAAATCACAGTTGGCCGTGTGGGGGTCCAGCACCCCAACCACCATGCCACCTGCTGGCCTCTTGGGTATGATTTTAAGATAGAAAAAAAATTATGGAGTGGAGTCAGCAGGTTATATAGTGATTAAGGGTGCTGGACTCCCACATGGCTAACGGCGGTTCAAATACTGGACCTGGCAGCTCTCTCTCTCTCTCTCTCTCTCTCTCTCTCTCTCTCTCCCTCTGTTTCTCTCCGGTAAAATTAAAAATAAATTACTTAATAAAGTTGAAATAAAATAATAATTTAAAAAAAGAAAAGAAAATTGTGCAGGAATCCTGTATGGATCATTAGTCAAAATTTCTCTAAATACAAATATAAACATGTAGTTTAAATTCAATGCTCTTTCTACCATTTAACTCTGCCTCCAGGCTCTACCAATCACATGCCATAGTAAATATCGGTATCAATATTAGCATACCCAAAACATCATTCAGTAAATCACTCTTCAGAGAAATAAAGTTGAGTAATTCCTTCTTTCCACCCTCCCTTCCTGCCTTCCTTCCTTCCTTTCCTACCTATGTAGTACCTACTATGCATCAGGCATTTTTCTAGGTGCTGTGGACACCTACAGTTAGCAAATTAGACATAGGCTGTGCTCACATGGAGTTGACAGTCAATTAGAGGGTACCCTTGACTAGAACCAGCCATTCTAGACCCTCAGGAGTAGCATCCTCTCCTCCCAATTGCTCCTGCACATCACCCAAATCTTTAAAATGGACCGCCAGGGCTGCATATTAAACTTTGAATTCCTGGAATTTGTTTTTGTCTCCTGACTCTTGGTCTTTCATCATCGCCTTATAGTATGCTCCCCAACTTGGCATAGTTTGAAATGGGTTTCAATTTTTCTATCTTTAGGATCTCAAATATGTTATTGGGTCTCTGGGAGCTTCAATTTCCTCATAACATAAATGAAAATCATTGTACCTACATTTCAGAGATGTGCAAAGAATTGCATGTAATAATACATATGAAAGTGTGCAGTGGAGGTTTTGTGATGAATTTCTCCAACCATCCTAGCTAGAATTAAGCTCTTCTTTCAAATTCCCAGAACATGATTATGCTACCACACTTTTGAGCCAATCCCTGTTTTTAGTATCTTTTTGTATTTATCTTTCATCCCTACTTAGGATCAGACAATGTGACAAATACTTTTACTGCTTCCTGAAATAATGCCTCGCTCATAGCTAGCCATATGGAAGAGAAGGGCAGCCTTAATGCTTCATAGTTAGCATTACTAGTTTAGCTTAAAGATTCGGCTAAATTTGATGATTCATGTAACATGCAGATTGTTCTACTGAACTTTAGACAAGAATGCAGAAGAGAGTTTCCCCAGAATGACTTGCTTCTTTTACTTCTGTTGGAAGCTAATTACAATCCAAATGCAGAGACTGAAAATATTCATATTTAAATATTATCACCTGAATTTCACATTGCTCTCCATACTCAATGGCTACGGAACAGTTATAAAGATCAAACCAAAAAAAAGTGAGTATTTTTTGGAATACAATAACAGGCCATTAGAATAAGCAACTAAGCAGAAAGTTAAAAGGTTAATAGAGTCAAGCCAATTCTACAATACTTCATTTCAGCAAGCATCCTAAAGCAGTGCTTTAGCAATTTCACAAGAATGAGAATTGTAAACCTGTGCCTACAAAGAAATAATAAGCCAAAGAACTCATTTTCCTGGGCCATTCCCATTGCCAGACTTGCTCTCATGCCCATTTAAGTGAAACTTCAGGAAACCTTTGGTGAACCTTCCTCAAGAATCTTCACACTAATTTACAGAATCTGTGCTGGCCAATAGCCCCCCTACTTCTGCATGAGTAATTTAAGGCCCACTAAATCAAGGACCTTCCATTGTCTAATTAAAATTTGTCTTGAATTATAACAGCAGCCATGACTAACTTCACCTAGACTGGGCAAAATGAACCCAAAGCTCTCATTGGTCCCCACACATTATTTCAGGGAGGGCAGGAACCTTGGTGTCTGGATACCTAGACTGGTCCTTGGCTGTTTCTGAAGGTGATTTTCCTCTGGCGCCAGAAATCTGGAGATAGCCCACAGCAGGAGCAACCTTCCTACTTGGATCAAGCTCAGAGGGCATCTTACTCCTTCTCTGGTGAAGGAACATAACCACTTTCCAAGAGACTGCAAAACAACCAAAGGAAATTTACTAAAATGTATGCTTATTTAACTACAATGTAAGTCCCTTCGAGTTGTAATTGCTTGGGGAGGAAAACGGACAAAACACACACACATACACACACACACACCACACACACCACACACACCACACACACCACATATGAAAACAACAACAAATAAGATTTTCGTAATAGAGAACTAGGCTAGATTATGAAGGTGACAGGGACTAAGACAGGAGGAACAGGTTGGCAAGAGTCTCAGGACACATTTGGATACAATTATGGTTTGGGTTTTGTTGTTGTTGCTGTTTTTCTCAAGAAAAAATCCCCAGAAACAGGGAAGGAAACCTTCCTTGCCCATTCCAGTAAATTCTCTTCATCACACATTGTACTCACCAGAGACATTTAGAGACCGCCATTTGTTTAATTGCTTGAAAAGCCCAAACCAAACAAGAGTTGCTGGAGCTTGGCTCACTGTTTGTTGGCTGTCTGCAGATTTACAATTTAGCACCATGTGGATCTTCAGAGCCAAAGTGTTAGAAAGCTAAGGGGCTTGTTCTACCCCTCAAAACACAATGGGCAAGAGCAGGAAAAGCTTCAAAGTCCCCAGAAGGCATCAACTCCAATTACATTGCAGCACATGTGTGCAGCCCTTTAAGCTGCTCATTAACATTTGGAAAATTCTTCTGGTAAATGTCTTCATATCCAATTTAGCCTACTTTTCCCTTCTGTCTACCACCTCCATTTCATAGACAGGCAACAGTAATGAGCTATATAAATGTAACTCTTTAAACGAAGAATGTCATCACTTAAAAATACAAGAGAGCAGTACAAGTTGTGTATGTCTACAAACTGCAGTTGCTGTCTGTTAGGGTTTGTAGCAACTTTTAAATCTGTCATCACGGCATGAATTTCATACTAAGCTCCTTCCCGGTGCTCGAGCCAGGAAGCAAGAGGGGAATAGGCTGTGTCATTTATGGGCAGACTGGTATTGGGTCAAGTGTGACATCACACTCTGCTCAGGCCATAATGAGGTGAAAAGCAAGGCTGCAACAAGGTGGCACTTTGTTTACTGGGGACATTTTAAGTGGGGCTGCATTTCAACTGATGAGAAAGCTGAAACAAAGGGTACGGATTACAGATTTTTAACAGCGCCAAACAAAGGGAGAGGGAAAAAGAGAGGAACCATTTAAGAACTTGGTAAAAATGTGAATAGTCAAAGGATCAAAGTGGGCTCCAAGCAAGTTTCTCCCTTGGCATTTGTGCTAGGCACGGTTGTCCAACTAAAATATTAATACATCAGCCAGTTATCTAATTTTTATCTCCTCTCCATGGTTAACCTTTAAGCATGGAAAAGAAACTAGACCTAAAGTGAGTGTGTGCACATATGTATATATTTTTAAAATATTGATCCATGTTCAATATTCTAACAGTCTTTATCCTGATCAAAAATTTTCTGTTCAAAGATAACATAAATACGATGTCACATATCATGTTTTCTAAAGTGTTTTTATGTCCACAGGGACATTGGAGATTATGATTCATTTCCATTTCTCCATATACTTACCTAAATCAACACTTGAATTTTAAACAAGCCACAGATTACAACATTAAGTACAACTTTAAGAAATATATGGCAAATAAGATATGGTGGGAAAACATCCAAGACCAAACTTTATTCATAATCAGGACATTTTAATTTAGAATTGTAGCTAATAGCCATAGTTTTATGTATTTATTATGTTACACCCAAGGTGGACTTAATTTCCAAGAAGTTCACAGTCTATGGGGAGCTGTTATATAAACAACTGATTATACGACAAAGCAGTGAAATTAGCACAGGTGCTAATGGCAACCAGAAGAAAAAGCCATCAAATTCACTTCAGATTATTTACTCTTCTGATAAAAGAACCCCAATTCTGAAGTGGTTTCTATTCCTGTATATCAATAAAGTAAAAGGCTTGAGCCATTTCTGTTCGGCTGGGTCAAACACTTATGAGGCACTAAGTCTCCACTCTAGTGGGAAAGACACAAAGCTTTGCACCAATGACGTACCACAGAAGTCTTTGAAGGTTATTTTTCAAACAGCTCTAACTAGTTCTCCTTCACTAGAGTGAGAAATTTATTCTAAAGGAAAAAAAGTCCTATTGTAAGACTAAAAATCTACAATTATTCTTTGTTCTTAATTGTCTCAGCTTTAATCAAACATGCCCTAGTTCAAGTGGGCTGAAATTTTAACAATGCTTCCCCTTGCCTTTTCTGAAATACTATTGGGTTGTCAGAAAAGTTGTAATGCATTTTTGCACAGAGAAACAGAAAAATGTTCTGACTTTTCCAATGACCCAGTCAGTGGTTCCTTCCTATAAGCCCAACAGTAAGCCAATTTTGTTTTTTTTTGGGGGGGATGTGTATTAAAATATTTTTTACATCTTTAAAATTTACATTTAAGCACTATACATCTTTACATTGCATAACATGTTTTTTCTCAGCATAAATATGGTGCATATTAGTCAAGTCAAAGATATTACCACATACATTATCATCAACAGATAACTTTTCATTTTTGTGTCTGTTAGATGTTTTGTTTGTTTTATTCCCTGGTCCTCCCTCCCCTCCCATTACTCCTGCATACTAATCTACAATTGCCCTCCCTGCTATTATACTTTCTATTCTTTCCGTTTCTGCTATAGAGTGCAGACATTTGTTATATATTAAGAGGGGACATACAATGCCTGTCTTTCATAGTCTGGCTTGCTTTACTTAGCAATAAATCTTCCATATTTGTCCACTTTGGATCAAATGTCAGGGTCTCATTGTTTTTTGTAGTAAATCCAACGTCAATTGGATTCATGCTTTATTTTTTAAGTTACGAGTTTGGGCCACCTGTAGCCTAGCGATTAATGGAGCTGGATCTCTCATGGCTGACTGTGGTTGGAGTGCTGACTCCAGAGGCCTAAAAGACAGGCTGAACTCATGAGTGTGTCTGTCCACATTCCCAACAAGATGGAGAACATGGAGGCGAAAAGATTGTGAAATGACCTCACCCCATCTGGGGAGTGCTTTTGCCCTCTCCTTCTCTGTCTGTCTCTTGGAAAGAAAAAAAAAAAAAGAAAAGAAAAAGAAAAACAACTTATTAGAAACCCTGTCTATCTCCATAAAGATCATAATGACCACATAGTCCTTCATCAGTTGTAAGCTGTACATTAACCCCCTTCTTGGCTGTTTTCCAACTCTTATAGACACTATGTGATCTACCCAGATGCTTAGGTAGGAGCACAGGCACCTATTTGTTATTCTTCATCAACAGAGTAATTAGACTGCTTGATCCTTCAAATAATAAAAATATTAAAATGGTGGGACCAGCAGTTAGCATAATGGCTATGTCGCTGGACTCCCATGTAGTCGACCACAGTTAGAGTTCCGGACTCAGCGGCTTAAACTCACGCCGGGCGCATGTGCGTGCATGCCCAAGATCCCGAGAGGAGAATGGAGGAGAAGGGATTGTGGAGTGGCCATCCCCTCTGAGGGGTGATTTCTTGCTTTCTATCTCTCTGTCTGTCTCTCTGTCTGGTGAGTGCATGCACCCTATAGCGAAAACCTCTCAAAAAAAAAATATATATATATATTAAAGTGGTTAAAAGCATGCTCCCTAGATTTAAAAAATAAATAAAATTCTAATCTCAAATCTACCATACCATTTATGTTAAATCCAACGCGTTATTTTACCCCTTTGAGCCTTTGTTTACTCACCTAGAAAATGGGAAGGATAATTAACACCTATGATACTAAAGCTGTTGGAAAGATTAAGTGATATGCGAAGTACTTAGTACATGGCAGCACATGGTAAATGCTCAGTAAGTTAGTTGTTGACAAAAATAATAAGTATATAATGATGGGAAGCTGGTAATAATAATTATATACTAATCAAATGTTATATCATAATCATTCTTGGTAGGAGCTCATGGGCTAACATTCCCCAAAACCCAGTCCTTTCTCTAGTTAATTCTATTTTAAGGCCTTAGAATTTTTAATCTTTCTACCTATAGGGAAAAAACAGTGGCAAAAAAGAAAGACAATGGGAACAAAACACAGAGACAGCCAATCAGTCAGCAAAGCCCCCACCCCATGTGCATACAATCAGCACCAGCTGTAGTCCAATTAAACTTAATCTAGTCACATGCCCATGTGCTCCTCAGAAATTAGAGGAAATCAATTCAAATGCTAATGAGAAAGTCCATAATTTATTATCTGCTGAGGAATGCATGTTACATTAATTTTAACTGTAAACAATTATTTTTATTGCAAGATTAATTACCCTATCTTATACAACTTCCTTTTTTCATATTCTTTTAAGGAATTAGTTTTCAGTTGCTGTTTTGTGGCTCTGTCACAGTTCTTTAGCTTGAGAAAAGTATAATTAATTTCGGGATTCTGCAAATGTTGTTTTCTATTCTTCTGCCAGAAGAAAGTGGGATAAATGGCTAGGTCAAGCATGGAGAAAAATAGCTGCAGCTTCTGGCCAGGATGAAAAGACATTAGAACTTAGAGTGGTTGTGTGTGGGGGAATAATACAGAATATAAAAATGCGGATTAATATTGTCCAATTCTGACCATAACAATTCCAAAGCTTTCAACAAGTAAGTCCAGTCTTCAAGTTATTTCCAAGTCTCTAAAAGTCAATGAAACCTACATGAGCTAAATTTTTCAGAGCAGGAAAGAAACTCATTATTATTATTTTTTTTTTAAATAGCACTAAGGCCTGGACTTGTACATGATGGCTGGAGTATGCATTCCTTTGAGCAATCAGAAAAGGGATAAAACTTGTGCTGTCAGGATTCTTTTTTGTTTTAATTTAATATATTTTATTTTAATTTCTTTTATACATTCAATCACTATACATCACTTAGCCTATAAAGTGAATTTTCAAACATGAATACATTTCTCACCAGTTCAGTTGGGGATACTATACACGTTATCAACAGATAATATTCCATTTTTGTGTCCCATAAATGTCTTGCCTCTCTGTTTTTCTCCTTAATTTCTTTCCTCGGCTTAATGTCTTTCCCACATTGTAACTAGTATCTATAACCAATTTCCATGTTTCTATATCCTCTAATCTTTCAGTTTCAGGATTCTGCTCCTCTGACAAAGCTGCCCTCACCTAACTTGGCTTCCAGTGTGAATGAATAGTTAATAGTGACTTATGGGAAATTAACTCTTAAACCAATCACTTCTCAATACAAAGAAGAGAATTTTAGATCATGGATAGCATTCACAGGGTTGATAGTCAGTGTCCTACTACTTCTGGCAAATCATTTTCTTGATTCTTTTGCTTTTTAAAAGTTACAGAGGTCGATTTCCTTTACCGGTACAACTAGACTTAGCAATTTATAGATAAATATTTATGAAATACCAAATCCATTAGTTTAGTTCATTGGGACTTTCTTAATTTAAACTTCCAGCGAAAGCAACTGCAAGTCATCGATTAAAATTAAATTAGTCTAAATTAAATCAATAAGCCTAGTTGTTGATTTCAATGGGAATTTGGTTAGAAAATGATAAGGGAATTGAGCCTGGGGAAGATTCGACTGCTAATTACTTGTAAAAGTTTAGGCTTAAAGGGTAATAAGCATTTGACCCAGAAGTGGAAACAGGAAAAGTGTTGACTGTGAAGACCCCAGGCCACAACCTTAGAGATAGGTTCAGCCATGACTTCCTTGAAGGGGATCGAGTCTTAGTCCTAATGTGGTTCAATCTGATCCTCTTTTAGGCCATTGGACTAATAGAATGATCAGCTGGGTTGGAGTAGACGGGATGAAAAATAATCTTCATCATGAGCAACAAGCTCTCAGTACTCCACAGTGTAAATTCAACCCAAAAGATAAAGGAATGTTTGTCCTTTATATATGCTTTCGTGATTTCTATTGAATATTTTGGCAAGTTCCTACCAGGAAAGCATGTGCTACTTATCAGGATCACATATAGTAGCTACAAAAACCAGGCAGTGGTGGGAAGGGACAGACTATGGTGATACAGGTTACACCTGGTTTTAATTTGATAGTCTGATGTCATAAGGGCGGGCTTATATGACTAAACCTCATTTCTACTTTAAACCTATAGGGAATTATTGCTGATTTATTTTAGCAAAGAATGTTTCATGCTCTTGATTTTCATTTCAATTTCTCTGCGTAATAAAGTAAGATGTCACGTGTCAAGTTACATTGTAGTGAATTATTTTAACCACCCAAGGCCATTCAACTCCACTTGAAAACTTGCCACAAAGCCAAGATCTGTCACAAAGCATTAAGATTAGTCACCCCCGGAAAACCATGCCACTACCAGACAAGATGATAGGTAGTACACCAGAAGAAAACCATGGGGGATTTCCAAGTGTTATACACCAAAAAACTCTGGCTCAATATGCCTCAGGGTTCTTCTACATCTCCTTAAATTACTCAGTGCCTAGATTTAAGTTTTCTTCTTCTTTTTTTCTAGAACAAAGCGATCTTATCATGGGCCAAACTTCTAACAGGCTTTATAATAGTTTCAGCTTTCCCAAGTTGTAACCTCTGTGTCAAATGCCACAATAACATGGGAAAAGATTCCCATTCATTTCAGAGATTTCATATAATAGAAATTTGCAATCAGCTACAGCCTTTGATTGATGAAGAGCAGAATATCCAGGCAAGTAATAAGCTGCACATCTGCA
Organism: Tupaia belangeri chinensis; assembly: GCF_000334495.1. Lineage (NCBI taxonomy): Eukaryota > Metazoa > Chordata > Mammalia > Scandentia > Tupaiidae > Tupaia > Tupaia belangeri. Next base: position 45,162 of record NW_006159807.1, on the reverse strand, counting down.
TTTTGGAAGTTTGTCTTGCTCTGGGCCTGTATCCTCATAGTAGGGAACAGGGGCCACATTCTAGTGAATCCTCCTCCTAACTAGGTAAGTGGGAGTATCTCCAACTCTGATCAATTACAGATGTATTTCACACATCCAAAACCAATGCGTTTAAAGAAAAAACTACTTTGGGGAGAGTCTGTAGGTCATAAATGTGATGAATGAACTTACAGAATCCCATCTGTAAGTGCTTATGTATTCTATACGTAATGGTTGAGCTTCAGTGTCCTTCCCTAAAACCCTCTTCAAGCGAGATTCTTTTCTTGCACCAAATATGTATGGTATGTCCTACAGAACACTAGGATTTTATTTCCCCAACATTAAAATGCATGGGAGTAAAAATACATGAGGAGAAACATAAGAGATATTATAGGAAGCTTCTACCTTAAACAGTTTAAATACTGAGAAACAGGAAATCTCAAACATCTCACCAGACAGTATTCTCTTTCATGACTTTCAGCAAAGAAAGTCTTTAAAAAGATAGTGATTTTGGATCTGGTTCAAGAAATCACCCTTAAATCTTCTCCTCTTTTGAGATTTACCAATGTCTGATCATACTGAGGTCATTTAAGTATTCTCAGAAAGCTGTGTTCTCATAGCAGTACATGGTCAATTATTTCCCTGCCTGACTCCAGCCTCTGCCAGCCACCTCTGTCCGAGGAAGAGCTGCTGGACATCTGACTCTAGGCCCAGCTCTGCCAGGATTCTAAACAGACCTCCAAGGATGTCAATGGACAGAATTCAAGATATTTGGGAACATAGGTGAGAAAAATTATTTTCACTAAATTTAGGATTTCCTTAAATTGTGAACAAAGATAAATTAAAGCAGAACGCACATGTAGTTTCATATCACCACTATTATTATGGAAATCTCAAAATACCATTTACCACTACTTCAAAATTCTGGTGCTATGTTTTATTATTAATATGTATATATTTATATATGTTTATTATTAATAAGTCATATACATTATAATTTTGGAATGCTTTTGCAACTGTATTTCAATATAATGGTTTTCTTTGTAATTCTAGGTATTTTATTTTATGCATTAAAAACATTTATTCTCTAGAAAACAAAAAAGGTTCATTAGATTCTTTAGATTTCCAGAGGAGTCACGCAAAAAGGGCACACACATATATACACACAAAGATAGAGAACCTCAACCCTAGCATGGCTCTGGAATTCCAATCTGGCCATTACCATATCACCCAGTTCCAAAATATACTTTCTATCTGATTTTACTAAGTAATACAGTTCTAGTAGCCCAATTGATGTTTTCCTGCTTCAGTCACTGTCTTAGAAACTATGTTCATTCTCTGTTCTTTCTAAGACTGGATCCTCTTACCTGCTCATTCATTCATTTGAGAAGTATTTACTGAATGCTTACTATATGTCACCATGTGATGAGAGAAGGAGATACAGTGCAAACTGAGACAAGTTCTCTGTACAAATAGAGCTCATGACCTAGAGGGAAGTCAGGTAGGTAGATAGACCAAGATGAGAGAGAGAGGAAAAACAAACTACTCAGAAAATTAGAATAAGATCATATCATGGAAAGTGGCTTATAGGCCAGTTAAACGTAGTGGCGGGACATGGCATTAGTGGGACACAGAACTGGTTTATTACCTGTTGATGATAACATGTATAGTATTCTCAACTGGACTGGTCTGAGAAGTATTTCATGTGGGGTAAATTCTTTTTACAAGCCAAATGATACGTAGCCATGGACAACCTTTCTGAGGTTTGGGTTATAGAAAGAACAGTCATTTGGTGTTCAAGAATGAAAATCCTTGAGTAAGGATTTGAGTTAGGAGGGAAAACCAGAGTTGTTGAAACATAGAACTAAGTTGGAGAGTAGTCATAGATCAGGTCAGAGTGGAAAGAAGGGATTTTCTTCATGGAGGGCTTCCTAAGTAAGGGTGAAATCTATGAACCTTGCCAAAGTACTGGGACAGTCATTCAAGGGTTTTAAGTAGATGATTGTCATAATCTGGTTCATGTTTTTAAAAAGCTTATCCTGGGAACCAGGAGGTGGCTGGTTGAGGCACTGGAGTCCCACATGGTGGGACTCATGGTTTGAGTCCCAAACCCAGAGGCTTGAAATTCACACCAGGAGTGTGTATGTGCATGTCAAAAAATTCTGAGAGGAGAATGGAGGAGAAGAGATTGTGATGTGGCCATCTCTCCTGAGGAGTGATTTCTCACTTTCTCTCTATCTCTCCAGTGAGCATACATGCCCTATAGTAAAAACTCTCTTTAAAAAAAGGCAAATAAACAAACAAAAACACCTTGTTTTGACTGTTGTGTAGAAAGTGAACAGGCTACAGAAAGACAAGAGTGAAATCAAGGAAGCTACTGCAGTAACCTTGCAGGATATGATGACAACCTAGACAAAGGCAGTAGCAACGAAGATGGAGAGTGAATGATGAATTGAGATATGTATCAGTCTGGGTCTCAACAGGAAGCAGATCATGTGCCAAAATCAAGATAATCTGGGAACCAGCAGTTAGCGTAATGGCTATGTCACTGGACTCCCACGTAGTCAACCGCAGTTCGCTTCCCGGACCCGGCAGCTTAAAACTCACGCTGGGCGCATGTGCGTGCGTGCCCAAGATCCCAAGAGGAGAATGGAGGAGAAGGGATTGCGGCATGACCATCCCCCCTGGGGGGCGATTTCTCGCTGTCTCTATGTCTCTCTCTGTCTGACTGGCAAACGTACATGCCCTATAGCGAAAATCTCTCTCAAAAAAAAAAAAATCAAGATAATTTGAATTTAAATAGTGACAATTTACAAATGTGTGGAATTGGTATAAAGAAAGTGATTGTGCAGTAATACAATCCACTCCAGACCCAAAGGGGATGGTAAGGCAGGCTACCAGAACCCAGACGGAGAGCATGTATTTGAAGCCTACCTCAAGAGAAGTTCTAACCTTGAGGCAAGGGACACGGTCAGTCCTAGACTATACTATGGTTTTGGAAGGCCTCTGGGGGGGATAAACATCTTGCATCAACCTCTACTCTCCCTCAATCTCCTGTCAGGATTCACTCCTCGCCAGAAGAAAAGCAAGTCTAATGATTGGTCCATGCAGGTTGAAGAAGGATGAGTGAAAATGGAAAGGAAAATGGAAGATATTGAGCACAGATCTGTTTGGAGATGCTGTGGAGACAGCCACTAGATTGTTCATGCTAACCTGCCCCTACCCCAGAGTATATTACCAACGAACCCTGCCTACCTACGTACCCTCTCAGAGCATAGTTCCAGTTTTGTGTACCCACCAATTATGTGGGTTATCGCCTTACAGTCAAAGCGTATGTTTATATTCCTTTTCCCCACAAGACAATGGAAGTTCATTTATATTCATTGTTCCCAGAATAATGCCTACTTAATGAAAGATTATATTAGTGAATGAAAGAATAGTACCTTCCAGGTTCCTACCAGATTCTAGGGCTTCATGTTAGATCAATGTGACATCAACTTCTGTACAGGTAACTGGGATCTCCAGATCAAAAGCTGTGCTGACCCTCTTCTCCCAGTTCTTCAGGTGGGCCCATCAGGGCCCTGTCATCTCTTGTCTATCTCTAAGTCCCACTCTCTCCTCTCTTTTCTTTTTTCTTTTTATTTTCTTCTTTTTTTTTTTTTTTGGTTAATTTTTGTCATAGGGCACATGCACTCACTAGAGAAACACAAAGTGAGAAATCACTCACCCCCCCTAGGGGGCATGGCATCTCCACAGTCCCTTCTCCTCCATTCTCCTCTTGGGATTTTGGGTGCACATACCCACATGCCCAGCATGATTTTCAGGCCCCCAGGTCCAGGACTTGAACCAGGGTCAACCATGTACAAGTCCAGTGCCTCAGCCACTGTGAGACCGGCATACTACCCCCCCCTCTTCTTTTATATCCACTTCAGGCTGCAAGCCTGTTCTTAGACAATTACCTGAATTTTTATAGTTTTTCTCCAAAGTAGTCTACTTTCTTAGGAGAGCAGCCATACGGCCTCCCTCTTGAGCTGCTCTACATCAATCTAGCACTTCCATCACTGTGCCTTAGAACCTTGGTGAATATGCACAGACATGTGTATCACAGAGATCTCAAAACCAAAGAGACATGGTCTGTTTGTTGTGTTCAGTGCTCAAGGATGCCAGTGTTTTATGCTAACGTGTGTCAGTGCATAAATGTTACAATCCGATCTCCTCTGACTATATAAACAGAGCTTCTGCTTTCAGTGATGAAAATAAAATACCAAATATCCAAGTACAAATGACTTATTTCTGAAAAGAACAAACTGCTTCATACTTATCAACCTCCACATCTTGCCTGTCCAGTATAGTAGCATGCACAACTTTTCAGCTCTGCCTTCAAAATGTGATAAATCTCCCTCTGGGGCAAAAAAAGTGCATCTCTGTATTTATCCAGAGAGAGAATTTAACTCTTGTCTACATGTTTTAACAGGGGTGGAGGGACCATGAGTAAAGGAGGAAGAAAAAGTTTACACGTTGTGAAAGATTGATTACTAAAAAAAAAAAAAAAAAGATCGGTCTTGAGACTTTGATGATTTAACCAGCTACAAAAGCATAGAAATGTATAAGAAAGCCCTGATTGATTTTTAACTTCGTAATCCCTCCCACCCCATCTATTATCCTGTATGGATCATATTAGCCATCATTATAAGTAAGACAAGATAGGACACTGACATCCGCCTGACATGATATAACTGTAAATGGAATCAGCTTACACAAAGGCTTTTACCTGGTTATTAATAGTGCTCTCTGTGGGTGATAGACTTGGACTGATATTAAAACCACCGTCGGCTGTGTGGAGCCATCGCAATTTGATTTCAGTCCAAGAAGCAGCTTCTCAAGGTAGTTATTGCACAGTGCCCTGACAAACTGCTGGAGTACCCTTCCTGGATACTCACCCTCTTAAGAGGCTCATAAAATACGAGAGGTGGATGACATCTTGTTGGCACTGAGGATTCTAAGCCACTACTGCTAGGCTGAAAGATACCAGGTATGTTCATAAATGACTTGATGACATCCCTAGTCTTTATCACCACCAGTGCGAATGTAAAGTAGAGGAAAATTAAGGGTGTGCAGCTTTTCAGGTGACATGCATTGTAGTAAAACACAGACAAATACATACTGAGATAGTGAGGGCACTTGGTGACTTTTGCTTATTTCATTTACCTTTCATTAACTAATAAAGAATATTTAGATCTTTAGGACACCATTTACCTTCTCAACTCTAGCAGATACCCAATCACTTTTCATTTCTAACCAAACCAAATGTGGTAAAATGGAGTAAACTAGAAGCCATGATATTAGATGATTAACTCAATATTACACAGAGATTTAGAAGTTCCAGCTAAAAAAAAATAGATTTTTCTTTTATTCAACAAACCACCTTCTTCTACTAACAAATATTTACTGAGTATTTAATATGTACCAAGCCTTTTCTAGTGCATGGAGGAAAAGCACTGAAAAAGTGGGTGAAATCCCTGTCCTCATGAGGCTTTTACTCTCACTGCCAACCTCAGAACATTGTTGGAAGATTTTATATATAGATAGATATAGATAGCTAGATACATAGATAATAGATATAGATATATAGATATCAAGCATCTGTGAACTCAAAAAGCCTGATAGATTTCCCCAAACATCATTAGCCTTCTCCTGCCCTTGAAGCCAACCACAGCTGTCAAATTCTAAATGACATCCTAAAAGACGAGTGGGCAGGGAAGGGAGGGGACCCCTTGTATTTCACAACATTAACTCTTTACTTTTGGAAGCTCAAAAATACCTTCCCATTTTGAAGGGCAACTTGAAATTGCTATTTTGTTCAGCTCTTCTGGAGATCAGTTGTGAGAATTAATAAAGTTTTAGATGCAAATAACCCTTCTGCCAAGAAAATAAGAATACTCCCAAGTCAGGAAGGAAGAAAAGTTGATGTTTCCATTTAAAGGAACAAACAAGAAAAATATTTTAACAAATTTCTGAACCTATCAGCAACTCAAAGGAAAGTAAAATGTTTAAATTGCGAAAACAAAACATAGTAAAAAAAATAAAATCAGTAATGTTTTACTCAAAAGTCATAAAATTCTATTTCACCATTTCAGTCTTATGTTCAAACTCCCTTCTGTTGAATATGCAGTGTTACTGTGGTCCAATCTTTCCGTTTAAATCCCGGAAGTTAACATTCAGCATTATTATGGATATTTCTTGTCCCTGGCATTAAATTGGTCATTTTCTTGGTTGTCTTTTTGTTCTCTTATTTCCCTATGTGTCTTTAGTTTTCCTGGTAGGGCACTCCTTTCAGAACTTCTTGAAGAGTGGGTCTGCTATTGGCAAATTCTTTCAGGTCTCGTTTATCTGAGAATGTTTTTATCCTTTCTTTCCATATGAAGGATAATCTTGCCGGGTATAGTATTCTTGGTTGAAACTATTTCTCATTTAACGCTTTGAATATATTTTCCCACTATTTCCTTGCTTGCATCATTTCTGATGAGAGGTCTGAAGTTAACCTGATTGGATAACGTTTATAAATAACCTGACATTTCTCTCTTGCCAATTTTAGTATCTTGTCTTTGTCTGTAGATTTGGCCAGTCTGACTACGATGTGCTTTGGAGAAGATCTTGTGTTGATTCTATTAGGGGTCCTTTGTATTTCTTGGGCCTAGATATTTGTATGCCTCTCTATATTTGCAAAGTTTTCTTCCAAGATTTCATGGAATAGCTTGTCAATGCCCTTATTAATTTCCTCACTTTCTGGGATACCTATTATCTGATGTTTGGGCTTAATGGTGTCTAGTACTTCTCATATAGTATTCTCATTTTTGGAGATTATTTTTTCAGGATTTTTTGGTTGTTTTTTCTAGAACAGAGGTTTTGCCTTCAACATACAAGATTTGATTTTATGCATGGACTAATCTGCTTTTAGTACTTTTGAGGAAGGTTTTGATTTCCTGAATGGCAGCCTTCATTTCTAATAGCTCCATTTGATTCTTTTTTATGGTATGTATTTCCTCTTTCAGGTCAAAGAAGAATTTCAACACCTCCTGAAACTCATTGTCTCTTTTCTCCTGTATCTTCTGGAGTTTATTACCTCTCATATCTTGCATCTCATTTAGTTTTGTCACTATGAATATTCTGAATTCTCTATCAGACATTTCCATGAGATCTACTGTACTGTCTGTGGATGATAAGGGATTATTCTTTTTCCTTATGGGAGTGATATTTTCCTGATTTCTCATGTTGCTTGTACCTCTGCAGTTGTTTTTGGTCATTCTGTGACAAAATCTATCCTCCACTGAGTTTTGAAATCTTGTCTGAATTTTTCAGGAGTCTAGGAGATGGAGCCTAGAGCATAGCTTCCCTGAACATGCCAGAACACACCTCAGCTTTAAAATGGCTTCTTGTTTGAATCAATGAAGTTTTAGATGGACAGATAGAAAAGAGGATTTTAAACAGTGCCTGACATACAAGATCTCAAGTAAAATAGTCAATGAGGAGAAAGACTCCAGTGATGATGGCACCTCATATCCACTCTTTAATCATATCGAGACAGGACTGTACGGGCTAATTGATGAGCCTTACAGTGCTGTGATATTCCCACTAGTGAGTTGCATTTTCTTAGACATGCTGTAGCTCCTCCTTGGACTGGCAGTGCCACAGCTGGTGCTGAGTGAAAGCGACCCCTCTCTTCTCTACACTAATCAGTCAGATTCAGTCATAATGACCTTTGAAGTCATTCTCAGGGTGAATCCAAGAAGCTCTAGGACACCTGAATCAGGTGAGCCAGCGCCTTGACCCTAGAGTGCAGAGGAAAAAAAAATTTATCCTGGAGATAGCAGGGTTCACTCCTAGGATGATGTACACCAATGGTCTGGGGGTGCCATCGTGACCAGTGATTTTTCATTCAGCTAAGTCTTGAGGGTAGAAGTAATGGCTAAATATTACACAACTGACCAGAAATACAGTGTTTCTGTCTCATTTACAGTGGATCACTATTTATTATACTCAATTATTAACCATTATTGTTGTTTATAAGCATCTAGCTAGTACTCTGTAATTTAACACTTGGGATAAGAAACTTTTCCTTCCTTGACATAGTCACATATAGATTGATGCTTAGCAAAGACACAAAATTTCTTTATATCTAGACTCCCAAAGATAGCCATTATCACCTACACAATACGATAAGCTCTTCCAGGCCAATGCCCTGATTTTTCTGGAAAAATGGCCAATCTCATCTAAATTTGTTCCCCTGTTTCATTCTTCCAAAGTACTTTCCCTTCAGTAATATGTGTAATCAATGACTTCTGCTTACCTACTGACTCTAGGTTCCCTGAAGACTCTTGCTATATAAGGTTGTAGAACAGAACCAGACACACTGTAGTCACTGAGAGAATAACTGTGGAGTAAAAGAATAAATCTGTGGGAGGCCGACAGGTGGTGTAGAGGTTAAGGTGCTGGACTCCCACATGACTGACCATAGATCAAGTCCCAGACCCAGATGCTTGAAAATCACACCAGGTGTGTGTGCCTGCATGCCCAAAATCCTGAGAAGAGAATGAAGGAGAAAGGATTGTGGCATGGCCATCCCCCCTGGGGAGGGAGTTGATTTCTCACGTTTCCTTTTCTCTGTCTCTTTCCAGTGAGCACACATGCCCTAAGGCAAAAATAAAATAGAATAAATAAAACTGGAGCCAACCAGGTAGCATGGTAGTTAAGATGGTTGGATCCCACATGGCCGGCTCAGTGGCTCAAGTCCCAGACCTGGTGGCTTGAAAAACACAGAAGGCATGTGTACACACATGTCTAAAATCTTAAGAGGAGAATGGAGGTAAAAAGGGAGGTAAAAGGCATAGTCATCTCCCTAGGGAGTGCGTTCACACTTTCTCTCAGTCTCTCTTTGGTTAGCTCACATGTCTTAAAGCAAAATTTTTTAAATAAATTTAATTTATATAATTTAAATCTGATTTGCCAGAATCAAGGAACCAGCTATATACTTGCTTGTTTTCCTGGGGCCACTCTCACATGTTACTAAAAACAGGTCCTTATTATCTCTCTCTTAGACTTCTGCTGTGTAAACACCATTAATGCAGACACTGACACTCAGATTAATGAAGGGAAGCAATTTATTGAACTGATATTTGGTGTAGATGTCATTAGCAGCGCTCCTCTGGAGCAACTGCATCAGATTAGACACAGTCTCCCTGCAAGAACATGTAGAAAATCATTTAACTGTTTTTCTGCAGCTGTTTATGTGACACCAACCCTCTATGAATTGAATTGGCTCTGAGACAACTGTGAACATCCTATGATGGCTCTTCATTGACGCTGGGTTTTGTCTCTTCTGAGAAATATGTCCTGTAATAAATCACGCTGTTATGGTTTTAGTTTTTGTGGTTGTTGACTCCCCTTATTTACTCCTCCCCCATTAAAGACACTAGAAAAATTCCATTAATGAAACAATATCAACAGAGCATCAAATGACTTTATCAACAGGGTAATATCTGCAAGGTGGTCTTGGAAACTAGGAATAAGGGGCTGGTGGGTTTGAATGGCTTTGTGGGTTCATTGGGAAAATTACGGACTCCCGCAGGTTCTTATAGTTGGAAAAATCCAGTGTATTTATTAAGCAACAAGATTTGGGAAATATCATACATATTCATTACCTTCCCTAGTCTCACCGACAAATTAGTAGATAGGTAGGCTTTACTCCAGTTCACTGCTACCACTGGCCTCTTTTATTTATTTTTTTTTCCTAGGTTTTCTTTCCCAGCCCCATTGGTAAAACAGTGATAGGCCTGATAACCCTGCTACCCTCTACTCATTCTGGAACTTACTCCTCTCATCTCCTTAATTATCATCCACTTCACTTTCATACAACAGCTCTGACGGGTGGACAGTCTTTCAGACACTGCTGGCCACTCTGATAGATGACCTTTTCTTTTTTAATTCTCCCAATTGTTAGAAATTTCTGCATAGTGTATAGAAATTCTCTTTCTGAAAACTAACTAGTTGTTCCCAGTTATATTCTTTAGAACTACACAAAATAAATCAATCATGCTTTACTTCCATCTAAGACTGGACTTTCTTTCTTCTCTTTCTCTCTCTCTCTCTCTCTCTCTCTCTCATTTGTTGTTGTTTCCCAAAGGAAATGTGCACTCTCCAGAGAGAGAGAGATTGAGAAAGAAGAAATGATGTGGATAGTAATGTCTTTGTCTCAACTGATAAACATGGTATTCCTTCTGGAAAAAGAAATGTAATACACTGTAAAGTTACACATGAGTCAATGCAATATAAGCAATATTATGATAATAATAAAAAGTTAAAACAAAAACAAAAGGAAAGAAGAAAAGGAAACAGAAAGGACCCCCCAGTGGGGCCGAGTCATTATGGTCATGTGGCAATCCCTTCTCTATTTTCTCCACCATCCAGGATATGGAGCACGCACACACATACCTGGTATGTTCTTCAAGCCACTGGGGCCAGGATTTTAACTGCATTATCAGGCATTTGAGATCCAGCTCCCTTAACCACCAAGCCATGGGGACTGTCCTTTCTTACTTTAATAAAAATATGGTTTCCAGGTCCTCTCCCTTTACAAATTAGTATCTAATTGTAAAGTAGCTTAATATCCAGTGAAGTGATTTATTTTTAGAACTGAAAGGTTTTACCATAGCATTACATGTAATGTCACTAAGATTCAAATCCAGGGAAAGGTCCGATTCCACATAGCAACCACAATTTGAATCCTGGACCCTTGTCAGCCTGAAACATGCTGAGCACACATGCGAATGCCTAAGATCCAGTGGGTTGGAGGTGTAGAGGAAAGGAATCACAACATGATCAGATCCAATAGAGGTTATTTGTCTCCCTCTGTCTCTCTCTCCTCTCTCTTTCGCTCTCACCTCATGTGAATGTGCACACATTATATCATGAATAAAGAAAAAAAGTTAAATGATTCAAAGTCATAGTATGCACAAAGATGCAGGTGGACAATAGTTTCAGACAGTAGTCATGAAAAGCTGGCTGGCTGGCATTTCTCTCCATAGAGCTCCATGGCCTGACCATCACTACAGCTCCTGCTTCTTGATCTTGAATAGATCATTTTGACTTCTTACCATTCTGCTGCTTGGCATTTGGTTCACTTGAAATACAAATAATCATAATTGGAGAAACGTTTTAAACTCTATATTCCGGTTGTTCTTTAAAGACCCTGCTTTCCATCTGAGTCTAGTCTTCTATTTTCACACAGATTTATTCATTTAGTTAAAGAATTAATAGAGGAGAGTCTGAGGAAAGACATTTAGAAGAAAAATAGAGAGGCAAAGCATTAATGGGACAAAGAAATGTGGTATTATCTGTTGAAGATATTTATAGTTTTATCAACTGTACTAGGGAGAAATGTTCACCTGTTGAAATATTCATTTTGTAAGCCAAATAATAGTGTGATTGAATGTATAAAAGAAAATAAAAGAAAAAAATTAATAAGAACAAACTTTGGCAAGTAAGAAAGAAAGGATGTTCGTGAAAATAAAGCTTCTATCTAGCAATTAATAGAACGGCACAATACACTAAAAAAAAATTCAATTGAAATATATTTTTTCTACAACTCATAAAGTAGGATTAATGGTTCATTTAAAACCAAAATCAACCCCTAAATAAAATCCCTCCTCCTCAATGCCACCAGCACACATTAACAGACCACTTCCCTTCACCTTGTCACTTTTCACCTTTAGCATCTTCTGGGGATGCTTCCAGACAGAAGCAGGAGACACTGAAGGCCCTCCAGGAAGTCTGAAGTGGGGAGATTTGCCTCGAGTCACCACATCATTCTTGTCTATCAGAGACTCTGACTCTGGGGCTCTCTTTGATGGAAGGGAATGCTGAGTTCTCACCAGCGACACTGGTTTCACAGGGAGAAGGTGAAACACCACAGAGGAAATGTGATTGAGGGAAATGCTTTCTCCTCACCCACTCCTCCTTCCTCCCCACCCCTGCCACATACACAAAAAGACCTAAGCACAAATGCCTTCTAGCCATATCTACTAAATGTATATTCCTAGCAGCACAAATTGTGCAAGGAGAGTCTCCGCATAGAACAAATTATGAGACCTAATAGTGTTTGCCCAAGGCTTATCCTGTGGCTCTTTGAAATTTCCAATTGAAATTGTGAGGGACTGGAATAAATGAATATAAAAAAATCATTAAGCTGTTATTGTGTTTTTTTCCCCCTTTTTCCCCATTCTTTCCTAGTTTTCTTTCCCCTCTTCTGGAAAGGAGACTGCTTTTGGAAGAATCCAAAGAAAAAGGCTTTGAAATTATGCTGGTGCATGAAAATTAGACTCTGAGAGAAAATTGACATTAGCAGAGAAAAAGTTCACTTTGTAGATGTTAGGATCTGAAAACTGAAAGACACAAGTGCTCCTTAAATGACAAAGCCACAAAAGAATTTAAAAAAAAAAATTGACAGAGCTCTTCCAAGATGAAGTCAGCAACCTTAAAGGGCAGAGGATTGAAAATGGGCAAATGTGATTATAGGGAGAACAGGTGGATGGGTCCAGACAGAGTAAACAATTCCCAGGTCCTCTTCTTTCTTTTCAATTTAACTTAATTTTATGATTTCTTATTTTTATTTAATTATTGGACATCTTTGGAGGCTATAATATGGATTTTCAAAGCACATATGAAGTGTGTGATAATCAATTCAAGGATAATACTGTATGATGACATTTTCAATAAAGAACACTGTATTATGATATGTACCATTAATTAATGCTCTACTGGTTTTTCTTTCTTTTTGATATAGATACATAGATATAGATGTCCTGTTTTGTAAATGATAAAATCAAGGCCCAGACAAGATAAGCAACCTATCCCAGTTGCCCAGTGACTGGAGCACCCAGAATTTGAGCCTGTGTTCTTCCTATGGCCCCACCCTTCCTTGAGTCTATGATGTAGGCTTAGATTCAGAACATCTGGGTCTTAATTCTCTTTGTTTAATCTTATATAAGTCACTTATGTTCCTGGTGTCTTAATTTTCTACAGTGTAAGAAAATACTGTATGCATAGTCTTTTGTAAGACTATAAAGACTTTATGTAAAGACTATGCATATAATCTTTTCTTTATATATATATAAAGAAACAATATCTGTTTCTCTCATTCAGTTGTGGTATGCCATTCTTCAACCCAGGCCCTCTTCTAAGACGAGGTTAGACGGACTGATGAGACAAGAAGAGAAAAGTTAACTGACAAGCTCTAGGCTCCCATGTACAGTAATTGGCCAAGACTAAGGTTTCTCTCTGATAATATCTATGCACTGCCCATCCCAGAAAAAATTTAAACATAAACAAGGAATTTAATTTTTGATTCAACAAACATTTATTGAGCACTGACTATAAACCAGACACTGGTTCCACACACCAGAACAGGCCAGGCCTGTAGTCTAGTGGTTAAGAGAGGTTGGATCCTACATAGCGACCATGGTTTGAATCCTGGCCCCAGTGGTTTGAAAAGCACACAGGGCACATGTATGTGCCGCAAACCCCACCAAGATGGAGAAATGGAGGAGAAGGAATTATGGATGACCCAGCACCCATTAGGGGTGCTTTCTGCCTCTCCCTTCTACCCCATATCTCTGTCTCTGTTGAGAATACACAATCTTTGGCAATTTTTTAAAAATCCTTATTCTTATGGAACTTACATTCTAATGAAACAAAAAGATAACTAAGATAAGTAAGTAAAATATAAATACATGTAGTGTTTGACATAGTGATGAAAGTGCTGAAGAAGGAGACCAGACAGTGATATAGCAGTAATTCAATTGGACCCAGAGGGAAAGTCCTGGGTTTCAGTTCCAGGACTCCCTGTACATACCAGGTGCATTTACATGTGTCTGTGATTCAGGCTGGCCGAATCACACATGCTGAAATCACACATGCTGAGTAATACGGTAGAATACTAGCTCTTAGGTAAGAAGAAGAAGGTTAAATAGAGTTATGGAAGTATATTTCTGTTGAATAAGTGGATGGATAAATGAACAAACAGATACTTCCTTGGGCCTTCTGTTTCAAACTTCTCATCAGGAACTACAAAGTCAGTTTGATTTCTTTTACACAAATGACTTGGCACTCAGTTGTGTTCCTATCTTTGCTTAAATTAATCTGGACAATTGTTCACCCTTTTCCCACTAACTCCCTGCAAAGGTCTACCTCTTCAAACTCTGGCTTAAGGGTTAATCTCTGCTTGAAGCTTTCTTCCAATAAAAATAATGCCTCATGTTCACCTAGTACTTTGTAATTTGCCAAGTGCCTCTCATATATTAACCTTAATAATGATTCTAAAAGGTAGGCATTAAAGTCTTTTTAATGGAGGAAATGAAGACACCAAGAACATAAGTGATTTGTATAAGATTAAACAAAGAGAACTAAGACCCGGATGTTCTGAACCTCAGTAGACTGAAGGAAAGGTGGAGTCAAAGGAAGAACACAGGCTCAAATCCTGGATGTTTGACTCACTGGGTAACTGGAACAGGTTACTTATCTAATCTGAGCCTTGGTTTTCTCATTTACAAAACAGGATAATGAGACCAACAGGGCAAGTTTGTTGTGCAGACAGACTGCAAGACCCCACCCATGCCTGGACCCAGTGGACACCAGGTTTCTAGTCACCTCTTCCCCCTCCCGCCTCCCACCCTCTATGGCACAGCTATGCCTGAGCTAGTCTTCCAGCTCATGGGAACCTTCTCTTCTCCACACACAGACAAAAACTAAGATTGGTACCACATGACTTGCTACTTATTTAAATATTAACTGGAATTCCCGATGTTATAGGGACCCAAAACTTAGGTCAAACTGCTTAAAAAATAGAGGACATTTATTAGCTCCAACTAATAGACAACACAGCAGAGATAGACATAGTTTTATCCACGTGAGTTTGATCTGGATATTCTTTTGTTATCAGAACTCAGGCTCTATTTCCCTCAGTATCCCTCTGACTCAGGGATTTTCCACACACAGGACTCATTCTCAGGCTGGATTTCAAAATTAACTGCAACCAAGTCATGGTAGTGTGTGCTGCTAAAGGGCTATGTTCCACAGTCTGGGACTATATGGGAGGCCAAGGTTTGATATCCAGTCCAACCTAAAGGCCAGGTGTGGTTGTGAATAATCCTAGAAATTTGGGAAGCTGAGTTAGGAGGATCATGAGTGAGACCCTGTCAGAAAAACAACAAGGCATGGTGGCACATGCCTGTTGTTCCAGCTAAGCGACTGAGGCAGGAAGGTGGCAAAACAATGAGACCTTGTCTTTAAGAACTATAACAAAGTAAAAAATAAATTTAAAATATGAAAATTTATCACAACAGGACATACTATGCGTACCACAGGAACCGAAGAGAAGATTCAGGTCCCATAATTCCCAGAAAACATTCTGCAAGTCCTAGTTTAGAACTTGCCTACTGCTGAGCCAATCACTGTGGCCAGGAGATGGATCAACCTCCCAGTCTTAGTCTGGGTTGTTTCTCAACCCATATCCCAGCTCTAGCTCCCACCCAGCCATGGAGTCACTCCCAAGAACCACTTGAATACCAATGGATATCAGGGCCATGGAGCACACTGTATTTTAAAGAGTTCGTGGTAGTCTTCCATCAGGCCCAGTTGCTCCTCCTAGCACTCATAGTGAGCACTGATAAGTCCACAGGACCTGGCTCTTCTGAGGGCTTCTGTGACACAAATACTGGACCCCGTCTAGTTGGGTTATCTCCTTGAAGTGTTATACCTCCACCCTATAGCTAAAATAGCCCCTCTTGCAGAAACCCAGAATTCATAAAAACTGCCAGCGATTGGATTCTTGATTTCATACCTTTTTAAAATTTTGCACTGCACTTTGTATATGTATAAAAATTTTGATTAAATAAGGCACTTTTATAAAGAATCACCCCACCCACTTGGCTTTTCATAGGAATAAAGTCCTTCATTACGACAGACCTTCGACGAAGGTTAAGTATGCAAACTTTAGTTTTAAAAAAGTTTGTTCATAATCCAGCTGCTTTTATCTTCAGGCCTTTGAAGTAGAAAGTAAAAAAATAATAATCAAATATTTCATACTTGACATCTTCAGGGAAGGTATATGTAAATAGGAAATACACTAAAATCCCTGAGCAGAAACAGTAAACAAATGATTATACATAATTACAATTGCAAAAATATAAATAAAAAGTAAAATAGGTTAAAGATGCTGCCCTTCGAAGCTATTTTCTGTCAATAAGACATAGATAGATTTGTTAGCATCATATTTCTCTGACCCACAGCTTAAATTTCCCATCCTCTAACTCTTTGTCACTATTTCAAATATCAAGCTAAACACCGTGTATTCCTCTGGGGTATTCACAACCTTCAGAGAGTCATTGATAGTGATCTCATTTCTTCTGAAGTCTTTGTTGATCCAAGAATACATATTTTGTTGTATAAGTCTTCATAAATCAGTCTTTCCGCCCGTTTATCATCCTTGTTGTTTTTCTCTGAACACTCTCCAGTATGTCTCTAACTTGCTAATAATGAAGTTCCCAGACCACAGTGCATCATCATTCCAGGCTTAGTCCCTTTCATGCAGAGATGGACTTTGCCTTTTTGCTCCCTGACCCAGTGTTTCCACTTACAAAGTTCTTGTGCTGCTAGATCATACATGAACCCATGATTCATTTGCTGTCCAATGCAATGCCTAGGGGAATCCAAGCATTTCCCTAAAGAGGTCAATGACTGACATGTAATAAGTGCTCAAGAAAGTTCCTTGAATAAATGAACAATTGAAAGCATAGACTCCCCAGTTTTGACTTTGCTATACAGAAAAACTTATTACCAGAAAAAAAATTAAAAATAAAAAAGGGGAGCCAGTAGGTGGCATGGAGTTTAAGGAACTGGATCCCACATGGCTGACTGTGCAGTTTGGATCCTGAACCCAATGGCTTGAAAATCACTCTGGGTGTATGTGCATACATACCCAAAATCCCAGAACAAGAATGGCGAAGAAGAGATTGTAGCATGGCAATTCTCCCTGGTGGGTTATTTCTCACTTTGTATCTCTCTTTCTCTCTCTCTCTCTCGCTCTCACTCTCTCTCTCTCTCTCTCTCGTGAGTGCATGTGCCCTACAGCAAAAGAAACTTTTTTAAAAAGAAGAAGAAAAGAAAATAAAGGGAGTGTGCGTATTTGTGGTAGAGATGGGAATAAGGGAACAGAGACATATAAAAGTCATTTCTGATTTATTTGGCCTATATCATTCAAACACTTCAACTGACTTGTTTTAATTTGATTTGATTTGATTGAGACACAATGCAACCAGGTTCTGAAGACTAAGGATTTCCCTACTCTGTCCGAATAGCTGAATTACAAGTGAGAACATACCTAGAATCTAAAGTTCTGGTGCCCAGTGTAGTGCTGGGAGTAAACCAACTAAAAATATCACTAGGAAAAGCCTCTAGTTCCTGAAACCAATATCTACATCATCAGCTAAAATACTTGAGGCATGGGTTTCTAATTGTGATTTTGTCAATCAAGACTTTGCCCTTTCTATTCATAATAACAGACTGCAAGAGGATGGGAAATGTGGCAGACCAGAGCTAATTTTGTTTACTGCTCTCTAATTGTACTGGTGGTGTTAAGAGTGACAGAAGCAATAGTAATAGATGCTACTGTTATTGAGTTGTCTGCTGTAGCCAATCACATAATGTTATTTCACATCACCCTTTTAAAAAGCCAGTTAAAGTAGGCATTAGTAGTTCAATTGTACTATAAAGAAACTGAGACCCAGAAAGTTGAAATGTGTAAGAATCGCACAGTAGAACCAGGACACTAATCGAACTCCATAAAGCTGCATCCTATTTATTCCCTCAAATGATCTGCACATTCCTCTGTCTCTCTGTTGCAACTCCAAACCAAGAAATACTTGGGTTACAAAATGTTTTTTCTCCTTGTTTTTTTTTTTTTGAGAGGTTTTTTGCTATAGGGTGCATGCGCTCACCAGACAGACAGAGAGAGACATAGAGAGAGAAAGCGAGAAATCACCCCCCAGGGGGGATGGTCACGCCACAATCCCTTCTCCTCCATTCTCCTCTCAGGATCTTGGGCACGCACAACGCGCGCCTGGCGTGAGTTTTAAGCCACTGGGTCCGGGACACGAACCGCAGTCGACTACGTGGGAGTCCAACGACATAGCCACTACACTAACTACTGGTTCCCGGTTACAAAATGTTAAAGCAAACTCTTCAGATAATCCTACATACAAAGGACAATATAATTTCATAGAAATAGTACTGAAAAGAAATGGGGAGATTTGGTAGATATGTGGTTAGTAGTTCGTTATTAGGGCTATAAAGTAATCATTTTGAAAGCCCCTGGGATATATAAAGCATTCTACAGTATTCATGAAATGTTAGTTGAATTTATTAAACTAACCTTGAGTAAACCTCTCCATATTTTCAACCTCCAGTTTCTACATCTATAAAACAGAAACTAATGATAGCTTCCTTGCTTTCTTGTCTCATATATCTATTGTGGGGCTCCCAACAGGATAATACATATAAGAGCACTCTTTTTAAAGAATAAAGCATCATACAAAGGTAAATTATGAAGAAAGGAAGATGGGCTGTGATGATCACTGTCATTAATGTAGGCATTGTTCCAATAAGCAAGTCAATACATTCATAGCACTTTCTGGTATTCATGCAGATGTCTGAGCACATCTTAATTATAAAAACCAAACTGATCACTGGCAAATATTCACATAGTCAAAGGACTGCTCAATGGAGAAATGTGAGTGTTTACCGAGTCTCCTGGTTCCCAGGAAAGGCAGAAAAAGTTCTGGATAGAGCTATTTCTTCTCTAAGAGAAACCACAACTCTCTTGCTGCCCTAAAAAGGAAACCATTCCAGTCCCCAAATATTTTGCTATGGTGCTGAGCTAAATGATTCTACACAAGAATTAAATCTTCATTTTTCACTGGGGAATAAGCCCTTTAGATCTTACACTTTCACCTCACTTCTACAGCAATCAAACCAAGACAGGAATTTGCACTTGCAAATATTTTTGAAAGATCTGACTAAGCCATTTTTAGATGTTTTCCAGTCTTCATGTGCCTTTCCCTCCCACAGAGCACAATTAAAAAGGCACCTTTTAAAGGCTATTAAAAAACATTGATTGGTTTAACTGTTCTAATGTCATGGCTTTAAAATAAAATTCTATTAAGTCCTTAAAATATTGCAGACAAGGACTTTGTAATAGAAACTGGGAACACCCACCCAAAAGCTTTTGTTATTCACAACTATTTAGTGAGTTACTTTAGTTCATTTTTCTTATCCTTTGTCTTCTCTTTAAACCTGGAAAAATTGAATTCTCATAAAATAACTGCCTTTATGCATACTAGAAACCAGTACTTGGCAGTCACATTTCCCTCAAGTCACCATAGCGAATTTACGGACAGAATATTTGTGATAACTTGTGCTTTGTTGCTATCAATATATAAGAAGAAAATGAGGTTCTCTCCTTACATTTTACTGTTAGCATGACAAAGTATCTTTTCCTCAAAGAATTGTCTCAGGGATTTAGTTTTGATCCTGGTTAAGTATATGTAATCTCATTCTTGTTTAAATACAGAGTCATCCTTGTTCCTAGTGAAACTCAAGACTTCAATACAAACATGCAAAATTTTTATTCTTCATTTCCATACTTCAGTCCTTGCTGGTTTGGTGCCACAGGACAGCAGATACTCATTTATTTATTTGTTTGTTTGTTTGTTTATTTATTTGGAGAGGTTTTTGCTGTAGGGCGCATGTGTTCACCAGAAAGACAGAGAAAGAGAGTCAGAAAGCAAGTTATCACTCCCTGGGGGAATAACCATGCTGCAATTTTCCTTCTCCTCCATTCTCCTCTCGGAACCTTGGGCATGTAAACACACGCACCTGGCATGAGTTTAAGCCATCGGGTCCAGGACTCAAACCACAGTTGGCTACATGGGAGTCCAGCGATGTAGCCATTACACCATCTGCTGGTCCCCAGGAGACTTGCTTTTATATCCATAATGTGTGAGATATGTTAAAGAAAGCTTCAAAAAAGTATAGACTAATGAATTTATGTAGAACTAAAAACTTGCACAGCAAAGAACAATCAATGGAGAGATAACCTATAGAATGAGAGAAAATATCTGCAAACTAAATTTGACAAAGGATTGATATTTGAAACATACAAGAAATTTAAACAATTAAATACCAAAAATAAAATTCAATTTTAAATAGGCAAATGACCTTTACATACATTTATCAAAAGAATACATGCCAATGGCCAAAAAATATATTTTAAAATGCTCAGTATCACTAATATTTCTGGGAATATATCCAAAGGAAATGAAGCAAGTATATTAAAAAGATATCTGCATTCTGATGTTTATTATAGTACTGCTCACAATAACCAAGATTTGGAATCAACTTAAATGTCCAATAATGGATGAATGGATAAAGAAAATATGGTTATATAACAGTGAAATACCATTTAGCCATGAGAATGAGATTCTGTTATTTGAAATAATGCAGATGAACCTGGAGGATAGTATGTTAAGTGAAAGAAACAAGACACAGAAAGGTAAATACTATACGACCTAATCTCATTTACATGTGGATTCTTAAAAAGTGTACATCATAGAAGTAGGAGTCAAACAGTAGCAACAGTCAGAGACTGGGAAAAGAGAGGGAACATGGAGATCATGGAGAGTTTGGTCAACAGGTACAAAGTTACAACTAGATAAGAAGAAGTTCTGGTGTTCTCTTACACAGCAGAATAACTACAGTTAACAATAATGTATTGCAGGGACCAGCAGTTGACATAATGGCTATGTAGCTGGACTCCCATGCAGTCGACCACGGTACAAGTCCCAGACTTGGTGGCTTAAACTCACACCAGGCATGTGTGCATACATGTTCAAGATCCCAAGAGGAGAATGGAGGAGAAGGTATTGCAGTGTGGTCATCCCCCTGGGGGGTGATTTCTCACTTTCTGTCTCCGTCTTTCTGTCTTTACAGCAAGCACATGTGCCCTATAGCTAAAACCTCTCCAAGAAAAAGAAAAAGAATAATGTATTGTATATTTCAAAATATCTAGAAGAGAGATTTTTCTTTTTTAAATTATTATTTATTTAATTTTATTTATTCATTCATTTATTTTAATTTGACCAGAGAGACACACAGAAAGAGAGAGAGAGA
>NW_006159807.1:7219-23837 GCF_000334495.1 Tupaia belangeri chinensis | reverse complement strand
AAAAGTCACCAGGTCCGGGACTCGAACCGTGGTTGACCATGTGGAAGTGTCCAGCACCTTAACCACCACGCCACCTGCTGGTCGCCAGAAGAGAGATTTTTCAATACTCCTGCTACAAAGAAATGATAAATGTATGAGGTGATGGATGTGCTAATTTCTCTGATTTGATCATTACTCAATATGTACATGTGTGAAAATATTATGCCGTGTAAATGTGTACAATAATTTTGTGTCAATTTAAAATGTTTATAAAGAAAAAGAAATAGAGCTTCAGAAAGAGGTCTCATTTAAGGTTGAAGTGAACATCATAGTTTTGGTTAACATACAACAGGTGGTATTCTGAAAACATATATTCCACCTCGCTAGAAGACAGAGTATGAAAAGCAAAAAGGATAACATATATGAAGGTATTTATAAACTGCACTTTGTTTTAGCAAGGTCAGGTATTTGTTAGTGTTGCTGCTGCAGAAGATGATAGTGTTGGCAACTCATTGGTTTTGTCATTGTTAAAGTAACGTGTGCTCAAGAACCAAGTGGATTTCACTCAGATTCAATGAAACCATGAAGTACATGAAGCTATAGTGTGAATTATGTGTCTAACTTATGTATAACCTTCTATAAGACAACTTTATGAGTTATTGTCCAGATCCAGCTAAGAGATAAATTAAAGAACAAGTTAATGATTAGCAATTTCTCCATAGCTCAAAGTCTGGGATTCACAACCACAGGGAAAAAAAAGAAAAAGTGAGTATCATAAAAAAGATAGTATTTTACTACTTTTCACACATTAACTACCATTTTTTTCCAGAACCAAATGTGATTATATGATTTTAAGTTCAGATATTAGGAGAGATTTTGTACCTATAACATAGATTATTATAAAGATATATATACTATACTTAACTATACCAGTTATAATTATAATATATGTATGTGTGTGTGTGTGTGTGTGTGCGCGTGTGTGTGTGTAAATTAATTTAATGGGAAATAAATTAAAAAGACAACTCACAGGTGAAAAAGTATTTGTAAACATGTGTCTAATAAGTATCTAGCATTTACAGTATTTAATGGATCCTTAAAAGTAAACTATAAAAAGACAATCTAATTTTTGAAAGTGGACAAAAGATTTGAAGAGATATTTCTCCAAAGACAATATACAAATGACCCACAAGGTCATGAAAAAATGCTTAACATTGGGAGTCATTAAGGAAATGAAAATCAAAACCCCCAGGAAAAAATCTTATCCTGTCCAATAGGCTGGCAACAATGAGGAGAGCTGCAATAATAATAGTCAAACAGCCCTCCTGCTAGTGAGGGTGTGGAGAAACTGCAACTCTCCTACATTCCTATGAGAGAGGTGGCTGGAATGTAAGTCAAAACAAAAAACTGGGGATTCAAAACCAAAGGAAAAAAAAAAAAAAAAAAAAAAAAAAAAAAAAAAAAAAAAAAACCTCCAGGTCCTGTTTTTGGAAGAAAACTTTAAAGCTGGTGAAGGTCCTTACCATCCCCCCTTCATGGCTACCCTTTTTTGAATCTCTGAATCTCTGTTCATATCTTCTCCATCCCAAGTGTTGTCATGCCTTTCCTCCCTTCTAAACCCAAACTGAGTAGTCAGAAATAATCGACTTATAAAACACCTATGAATAGAGTTTAATTTATTCTATCCTCAGTTCTCCCTTGTATTGAGGTCACTTTCTATTAGTAATGGGACCCACCGTTATATCAATTAAATATCCCATTCCTTTACAGAACAAAAGAAAACACCTGATAATAGTTTTTCTTCCAATTTTTCCAAATTCTGCATTAGATCAATGTGGGAGAAAAAAGTAGGACTGGCCAAGAAACATGTCAAGCCAAGATGTACCATTCAGAGAATGAGATCTTCTTCCCCATTCCACCAACTCCACAAAACTGAGACAAACATGGGGCTAAAGAGAGATTCCCATTCTGGTCTAATCAGGGTCAGAACTCATCAGGACTGATGAGGATCTCCCAAACCCATCTCTTTGTGCCCCGGGATGCTCTGACACTGAGAAAATATTTGCAAACTGTAAATTTGATAAAGGGTTGATATCCAGAACATATAAGGAATTCAAACAATTCAATACCAAAAAAAATACAATATTAAATAAGCAAATGACCTTTATATACATTCATCAAAAGGAAACATACCAATGGCCAAGAAATATATTTTTAAATGTTCAGCATCACTAATATTTCTAGGTGTATATCCAAAGGAAATGAAACCAGTACATTAAAAAGATATCTGCATTGGCTCCTTCCTCCACCAGCCCATTCCCCACCCCCTGACTCATGCTCTTGACCAAGCACTAAGGTCATCTCTAAAAGTGTCATCTGCTACAGCACCATACCACTTCCTAGGAACACTGAGCTTATAATGCCTGGTTCATTTCCCTACTCATAGTCACACACGGTTCACTGGCTTGTTAGCAGGGAGTATAAAATAATCATTTTTTAAAGCCCCCTCAGATAAAGTACTCAATGAAATATTAGTTGAATTTGTTCAGGCTACCCAGGTAAACCTCTCTCTGTAAAGCCAAGCTAAGACCCCATGTAGTACCTTAGCAATAATTTGTCAACTTTCAGTCAGATATTCTTTAAATATTGGCTTTTTGTATATTCATCAGTGAAGTAAAAACCATCTAACAATTAAAACAATCATCTTCTTTATGTTTAAAATAAGGAACATCCTCAAAATATAACAAAATATTTAGATTTATTTGGAATTTTCATTCCACTCTCTTATTATTATGTATAACTGGATAGTATAAGTATATTCATTGTATATTGTTGTCATAACATATTACCACAAATTTGGGGTTTAAGCAACATAAATTTATGGGGTCAGCAGGCACCATAGTGGCTAAGGTGCTGGACTTCCATATGGCTGACTATGATTCAAGTCCTGGACCCGGCAGCTTGAAACTCATGGATGTATGTGTGTGTGAGCCCAGAATGGATTCTGGCTCCCTCAACCACTGGGTTATAGAGCTAGCCCCTGAAAAATTCGTAAGAATCTTCATGTCTTATTTCTCCTTTTTCTCCCAGTCTTTATGCCAGGTAAGGTGGCTGTTAACAAGAAACAATAGTTACTGAGAACAAGGAAGACTGGGAAGAGGGAATGGGGCTCTCATGGAACTTACTATGTGGTCTTAGCCATTTATTGGGCAGATGTGCTTGCTTCAGTTTTCTCACCAAGAATTTATCTGCTCTTTTTTCACAACGGGTTTGCCGTCAGAACATGAGTGTTATAAAAACCACAACTAAATCAAAGCTAGAATAGAAAAAGAAAAGACTCACATCAGCATCACTGTCATTGGACATGTATATTCCAACAAGCCCACCACTACTGGTCATCTGATCTACAAATGTGGTGATATCAACAGAAGAACCATCCAAAAATTTGAGGAGACTGCTGAGATGAGAAAAAGCTCCTTCAAGTATGCCTGGGTCTTGGATAAAGTGAAAACTGAATGTGAACATATTATCATTGATATCTCCCTGTGGAAATTTGAAACCAGCAAGTATTATGTGCCTATCATTGATGTCCCAGGACACAGAGACTTTCCCAAAAACAGGATTATAGGCAGAACTCAGGCTGACTATGCTGTCCTGATTGCTGCTGCTGGTGTTGGTGAATTTGAAGCTGGTATCTCAAGAATGAACACACTCATGAGCATGCCTTTCTAGTTTACACACCAGGTGTGAAACCACTTATCAGTGTTAAAATGGATTCTACTGAGCCACCTTATAGTCAGAAGAGATATGATGAAATTGTTAAGGAAGTCACTACCTACATTAAGAGAACTGGCTATAATTCTGACATAGGAGCATTTCTGCCAGTTTCTGATTGGAATGGAGACAAAATGCTGGAGCCAAGTGCTAACATTGCCAGGGTTCAAAGGATGGAAAGTGACCCATAAAGATGGCAATGCCACTAGAACTATGCTGCTTAAAGGTCTGGATTACAACCTACTACCAACCCATCCAACTGACAAGCCCTTGTGTCTGCCCCTCCAGGATGCATACAAAATTGGTGGAACTAGCCTTGTCTCTGTGGGCCAAGTGGAGACTGGTGTTCTCAAACCTGGTATGTTGGTCACCTTTGCAATAGTCAATGTGCCAACTGAAACAAAGTCTGTTGAAATGCACTGTGAAGCTTTGAGTGAGGCTCTTCCTAGGAACAGTGTAAGTTTTAATGTCAAGAATACATCTGACTGGGATCAGCAGACAGTGTAATATTTATGTCACTGGACTCCCACATGGTCGACTCCGGGTTCAAGTCCCAGATCCAGTGGCTTGAAACTCATGACAGGAATGTGTGTGTGCATGCCCAAAATCTCAGTAGGAGAATGGAAGAGAAGGGATTGTGGCAAAGCCATCCCCCTAGGGGGTGAGTTCTCACTTTCTATCTCTCTGTCTCTTTGGTGGGTACATGTGTCCTATAGCAAAATCTCTCTTTGGAAAAAAAAAAAAAGTCTCTCAAGGATGTTCAGTGTGGCAATGTTGTTAGAGAGAGCAAAAATGGCTTCACTGCTCAGGTGATTATCCCAAACCATCTAGGCCAAATTAGTGCTGGCTATGCATCTGTACTGGATTGTCAAACAGCTCACATTGCTTGCAAGTTTGCTGGGATGAAGGAAAAGATTGATCACACTTCTGGTAAAATGT
Organism: Tupaia belangeri chinensis; assembly: GCF_000334495.1. Lineage (NCBI taxonomy): Eukaryota > Metazoa > Chordata > Mammalia > Scandentia > Tupaiidae > Tupaia > Tupaia belangeri. The sequence continues at coordinate 19,145 of NW_006159807.1, read as the reverse complement.
TGAAAGATATCCCTAAATTCTTGAAATCAGGTAATCCCACCTTTATTGATAGTTCCTGGCAAGCCCTATGTGTTGAGAGCATCTCTAACTATCCTCCTCTGGGTCATTTTGCTGTTTGCGAGATGAGACAGACAGCTGTCATGGGTGTCAGCGAAGCCATGGACAAGAAGGCTGCTGGAGCTGACAAGGTAACCCAGTCTGCCCAGAAAGCTCAGAAGACAAAATGCATATCCTTAATTCTTGCCACCCCAGTCTTAATCGGTGGTGGAAGAACAGTCTCAGAACTGTTTGTCTTAACTGGCCTTTTAAGTTTAGTAGTAAAAAGACTGGTTAATGATAGCAATGCCTCATAAAAACTTCAGAAGGAAAGAAGAATGTTTTGTGGACCACTTTGGTTTTGTGCGTGTGGCAGTTTAAAGTTATTAGTTTTTAAAATCTGTACTTTTTAATGTGCTGACCAAATATCTGTCACAGAATTTTGAGACGCATTAAAACAAAGTTTAATGAGAAGCCTGTGTCTTCTTTGGGTCAACAATGAGACTTCCATAGAAACCTGTTGAGGCAAAAAGTTGAGTCTGTAATCTTTCAAGTATTAAGAATCTGTTGGGGGACCAGCAGTTGGCACAATGGCTATGTTGCTGGACTCCCATGTAGTCGACCACGGTTCAAGTCCCTGACCTGGTAGCTTAAATTCATGCCGAACATGTGTGTGTGTGTGTGTGCCCAAGATCCCAAGAGGAGAATGGAGGAGAAGGGATTGTGGGGTGGCCATCCCCCCTTGGGGGTGATTTCTCGCTTTCTGTCTCTCTGTCTCTCTCTGTCATTCTGGTGAGTGCATGCGCCCTATAGCAGAAACCTCTCTTTAAAAAAAAAGAATCTGTTGGAAGTTAGAGAATATGATAATTTAGATTTTTTTTTCTGGGTGGGAATTAGGGTCATTATTTCTCGTCTGTTCCTAAGAAGGCAGAATCTTAACAGAAAAGCAGAATACATGTTTACATATTTCCTTTGGAAGGTCAAATATAATAATGGCTGTGTGTTACATGTAACATTTTATAGTTATCAATATTAAGTAAATTTGTCTGAATAATCTCAAAAATATATAACTGCTATTAAAAATTTTTTTTCTGATGGATACATATATGGCATTGCTTGGGCAAACTCACTAGTGCAGTGGTCAAGCTGTGTACATAGGGAACCTGCTCCCACATGGCTGAGTCCCAGCCCCAGTGGCTTGAGAAATATGACAAGCATGTGTGCATAAATACCAAAATCCTGACAGGGTGTGGAAATGGAAGAAAATGGATTATGGTGTAACCATTCCCCATAGGAGAGATTTCTCTCTCTTAGTCTCTGTTTCTCTGGTGAGAGCACACATTTTGTGGCAAGGAGAAAATATAGCATATATAGCATTACTCATTTGCCACAGATTTGAAATTGTCTTGATCCAAATTAATGAGTCAGTGTACATTTAAACAAGGTTTAAAACCGGATAGGCAACTAATCCTCAGTTATAGCAATATCTAACAGATGCTACTTTTATGTAATAGGAAAAAAATGTAAAACTGTACATCAGAATTTTCAATGGTGGGACCAGTAGAAGATGGCATGGTGGTTAAGGGCACTGGACTCCCACATGGGCAACCACAGTTCAAATCCTAAACGAGGTAGCTTGCTTTGCTTTCTCACTCTCTCTCTCTCTCTCTCTCTCTCTCTCTCTCTCTCTCTCTCTCTCCCCCATATACACGTGCATGTGCATCTGTCCCTCTCTGGTCAAATTCAAATAAATAAATAAATAAAGTTACATCAAATAATTCTTTAAGAAAATAAAAAGAATTAGCAATGGTGAATAAAATACTCGAGTTCCCAGAATAAAGATAAGTCAAAAGCAAGAAAATGAGGTTTTAATGAAAAATAAAATGTCTTATTCAGTAGTATTTGTAGTGTACTGAATAAATATCCTATGATGAGTTATAGGAAACACAATACTTGGTCCCAGATCTCAAGAAGCTAAGAAAAAAACAGATGTAAAAAGAGATAATACCTAGTGGCTGAAGTGCTGGATACTTTTATATATGCTATATTATTTACTTCTCCCAAGCGTTGGAGATACATATTATTACTCATTTTATATCAGAAGAAACAGAGGCTTGAAGAGATAAAATAACTTGCCCCAAATCTCACATTTTGAAAGTACCAGAGCTATGATTCAAAACCAGGTCTCTCTATAAATCTGAAATCCGAATTTATCACACAGATAAGTTTTCTCACAATGAACAATAATTAAAAAATTTTCATTCCTTTATAGGAAGAGCACAAAATGCTATAGATATTCAAAGTAAATAGAGACTATGGAATGTTTCTTAAATACATAAACATTAACAGGCAATAACAATGATCTTCAAAAAAATGAATATCTAAAAGAACACATGATGTTTTCATGAACATAAACATTAAAATATAAGAAACACTCATGTTTTATGTTTTAGGCTTCTTCTCTTTTTTTATTTTATTATTTTTTTGTGTGTGTAGAAGTTTTTGCTATAGGGCATGTGCGCTCGTCAGAAAGACAGAGAGAGAGAGAGATAAAAAGTGAGAAATCACCCCCTAAGGGGGATGGCCATGCCACAATCCCTTCTCTTCCATTCTCCTCTCAGGATTTTGGGCATACACGCACACACGCCCAGCGTGAGATTAAGCCACCAGGTCCAGGACTCGAACCGTGGTCAGCTACATGGGAGTTCAGCAACATAGCCATTACTCTAACTGCTGGTCCCTGTTTTAGGCTTCTTCTTAGCCCACCTAGTTATAACACACCCTTTTAACATTACCTGATGTCAAGTATGTATGCGTGTGTATAGTTTTTATTTTGCTATTCATGTTCACTTTAAAGGCACCTGTGTTCTGAGTCGTGGATCTTTGTAGTCTCTATTTTGACTTCTCCTTCATAAAATCTAACCTTTTTGTCCATGTGCTATATATGCTCCCTGTCCCTACATCCCAGCATCTCCTGGGCTCCCTCTTTAGTTAAGCTTGGGTGAGCCAATCTGGTATAATGTAGTAGTTACTTCTAGTAGTTTCTATACTTGGTATAGAAAAAAGCCCTACTGAGGTTTTATATTTCAAGCAGGAGACTTCTAGATTCCAAAGTTCAATATAGGGAAGTTAGCAATACTGAGAAGGCATTAATTAATATATTACCTGTGACCTGAAAGGTTGGGAGTTATATGGATATCATTTATCACAGCAGAAAGCTGAGGGCATTTCCTTTGAAACAATACCATGTTCTCACTGTGTAAAAATGAGAAACTGTTTGCCTCTCTATCCTATCCTCTTATCACACAATTGGAAACAACATTTAGATATTAAGATGAATGCATGTCTCTCTGCACCTGTTCCATGGTTTTGTACAAACAGGAAAATTCACGGATAAGTCTTTACCCATCCTACCTCTCAAAGAGGACATAAAGACCTTTTTCACTGGTCTTAATATTGCTCAGTTCTCATTTTCTGGAAAGGAAGTATGAAATATAAGAGTGGGGTAAAATCCATCAGATTGAAAATCAAGCCTAAAGACGGCAGCAATGACAACACACACCACTGTCAGGTAATGGGCTAGAAGCAAGAAAATGGAGACACCAATTAAGACTATGAACTAATGGAGACCTAGGTAAGAGCTGACACTCTGTCACCTAAAGATATTAATTTATGGCAAGAATATCCGAACAAAGAAAAAAAGCAAGAGAACCTCTAGCCACTTTTTCATCTCAACACAGGACATGAAGATTACCCTCAGATCTCAATTTCCTTCTTCTCCCACATAATGAGCATACCATGAATGTTAGCTAAATGAATGACTGATGACATTGGCAAGCAGCTCCATTGAAGCAAGAGGTAATTCTCATTTCCCCACATTGGTATTCCTTTTAAGGCCCAAAGCATTTCCAGCTACATTATTCCAAGTTTTCTCAATAATTGTGTGGTATAACAGTGCAGGAATATTGCCCCCATTTTACTGATGAGGAAATTATGATTGAGAAAGGTAGAAAGAATGACTCACCCAAAGTCACACAGATATTTAGTACCAGAAGGTTACCTGGAACATAGGCTTGCAGATTAGTAGTGTCGATGGAGATACTATCTTAGTATTTTTCTTCTTAATATTACTTTGTATTATCCTTCCTTAGTATTATCCTTCAGAAGGGTAAAGAGGAGTAGCCCTGTTTTTGCTCTTTTCCCTCTCATTCTGTGGGACTAGTGGCCATATTTCACTGGGAACAATCTAGATTATTAGTAATAGCCACTAACACTTAATGCCTTTAATAAATGCTACCTTTGTGTTTCAATTTCCTCATCTCTAAGATAGATATTGACGGTAGCTACCTTATGAGGTGATTTTGAGGATTAAATGAATGAACAAATTTAGAAAAGTTACAGGCGCATAGCTAATTAAGTGATAATCCCTGCCTTCTTTCTAATATTACAATCAAAGCCCACCTGCCCACAGGTAAATGTTTTCCTAGTTTCCCATCTATGCAATACAAATGCAGTAATTTTGAGATTTCCCAGTTCTGTTGGGAATCTACTCACCATGAGTCTTAGTTTAGAGGCTGAAATTCTTCCTCCCATTTGACAACCAAGAAGACTTAATTTTCCTATGAGTATTCATGTTTTAAAATATTTTGTCTGTGGGACCAGCAGATGACTTACCAGTTATGTCCCTAGACCCCCAGATGGCCATCCACGGTTTGAGATGGATGGCTTAAAAATCATGCCACATGTGCATGTATGCCCAAGATCCAGGAGAAAAATGAAGGAGAAGGGATTGAGGTGTGGCCATCTCCCCTGGAGAGTGATTTCTCACTTTCTCCTTACTGTGTCTCTCTGGTGAGTGCACTCCAAATATAGATAGATAGATAGATAGATAGATAGATAGATAGATAGATAGATAGATTAGATATAGATAGATTAGATTAGATAGATAGATAGATATAGATGATTGTTAGTAGATATAGATGATAGATAAATAGATAGATGATTGATTGATAGATAGATAATAGATAGATATAGTCTACTACCTTCAGTTATTAAATTATAGTCTATGTGGCCACCTTATTAGAAAATAGACTACTTCTTTAGGCCTTTTAAGCATTGAAAATAGTTCATGGTCTCCCAATTAGGGAGGTCCCTGAGGACCACATATTGAGAACCACTGCACTAATCTAACCCTTCATTTCCAGGATAAGAAAAGGTGATTTTGAGGATTAAATGAATGAACAAATTTAGAAAAGTTACAGGCGCATAGCTAATTAAGTGATAATCCCTGCCTTCTTTCTAATATTACAATCAAAGCCCACCTGCCCACAGGTAAATGTTTTCCTAGTTTCCCATCTATGCAATACAAATGCAGTAATTTTGAGATTTCCCAGTTCTGTTGGGAATCTACTCACCATGAGTCTTAGTTTAGAGGCTGAAATTCTTCCTCCCATTTGACAACCAAGAAGACTTAATTTTCCTATGAGTATTCATGTTTTAAAATATTTTGTCTGTGGGACCAGCAGATGACTTACCAGTTATGTCCCTAGACCCCCAGATGGCCATCCACGGTTTGAGATGGATGGCTTAAAAATCATGCCACATGTGCATGTATGCCCAAGATCCAGGAGAAAAATGAAGGAGAAGGGATTGAGGTGTGGCCATCTCCCCTGGAGAGTGATTTCTCACTTTCTCCTTACTGTGTCTCTCTGGTGAGTGCACTCCAAATATAGATAGATAGATAGATTAGATATAGATAGATTAGATTAGATTAGATAGATAGATATAGATGATTGTTAGTAGATATAGATGATAGATAAATAGATAGATGATTGATTGATAGATAGGTAATAGATAGATATAGTCTACTACCTTCAGTTATTAAATTATAGTCTATGTGGCCACCTTATTAGAAAATAGACTACTTCTTTAGGCCTTTTAAGCATTGAAAATAGTTCATGGTCTCCCAATTAGGGAGGTCCCTGAGGACCACATATTGAGAACCACTGCACTAACCTAACCCCTCATTTCCAGGATAAGAAATGGCAAAGTCAAGATGTTGGGGGATTTGTTCAAGGTCACTCAGCAAGTTAGAGTCAAAGCCTGAGCCAGGATCTGAAGGTTTTGACTCACTGAGAGCTTTGACAGCTTCCTTACCCTTAGACAATATAATATATCTAGTTAAGTTCATTCTTCCACTGAAACTACCATACCAGCAGACCATTGTGGCTTCTAATCTAGGCTGCTTTTTTTTTTTAAGAGAAACTTTTGGTATAGGGCTCATACATTCACAGAGAGACAGAGACAGAAAGCAAGAAATCACTCCCCTGGTGGATGGCCACACCACAATCCCTTCTCCTCCATTCTCCCTCTCAGGATCTTGGGCATGCAGGCGCACATGTCAGAGTGAGTTTTAAGCTGTCAAGTCCAGGACTTGAACGGTGGTCAACTGTGTAGGAGTTCAGCAAAGTAACCATTACACCATCTGCTGATCCTGCAATCTAGGCTCTCTCTCTCTATATATATATATATTTAAATTTTTAAACTTAACTCTCTGCTGCTCTTTAGTCTTTCTAATTCTCACCTTTCCCCCTGCCCCATAGGATAAGCCAAGCAGCCCCATTCAGGGATTTCAACCACCAAAGACCCTCTGCCCAAGCTTCACCCTCCTACTACCTGATCTAGCCAGGAGTCAGGATAAGTCAATCAGCAGCCATCTATATTTGAGTTTTGAATGACTCCATTTGCACAGCACACTTGTGTGCCACAGTTTTCATTTTTTGACAAAAAAATTTTTTTTCTTCTCCTTTTCTTATTGTCTTTGCCATGATTTTTCTCTTTTTTTCCTATTTATTTTCCTTTTCTTTTTACCTTTCTCATTTTTCTGCTCAGTCTCCACACACTGATTTTCTAAATAGGTCTAGATGCTTGGTAGCCTAATATCTGCATACATTTAGGGTCAGATTAATCCTCAGTTTTGATTGAATCAGCTCTGCAAAGGGAGAAAATCGGTACCATTTACAAACTGGAGGTCACTTACTTCTGCATTCCTCTGCTCAGATTTGACTCCAAAAAATAAGCTAAAACATATAACCCAGCAGATGACCAGAAACCACTGAAAAGGCACAAGAAATATGAGAAACCAAGAAAATATCTCTCCTCTAATGGAAAAGAGTAACTTCCCTTCCTCCACAAGGAATAAAAGGGGGGACCAGCAGTTAGCATAATGGCTATGTCACTGGATTCCCACGTAGTTGACTGTGGTTTGAGTCCCGGACCCAGTGGCTTAAACTCACGCTGGGCGCGTGTGCATGTGTGCCCAAGATCCCAAGAGGAGAATGGAGGAGAAGGGATTGCAGCGTGGCCATCCCCTCTGGGGGGTGATTTCTCGCTTTCTATCTCTCTGTATCTCTGTCTGTCTGGCGAGCGCACGTGCCCTATAGCAAAAACCTCTCCAAAAAAATAAATAAATAAATAAAACTGAACTTATGGAAATGTCAGATAAAGAATTTTAAATACTCATAGTGACAAAGCAAACAGAGATGTAAAAGAAGAGACAAGGAACTCCAGAAGGTGCAAGAGAAAGGAAACACCACCGAGTTCCAGAAGGTGAGGAAGTTCTTGCACGATCTGAAAGAGGAGATAGGCATCATGAAAAAGAATCAAATGGAATTGTTAGAGATGAAGGCTTTGAGTTTGGTTCGTTACTACCACATCTTACTCATACGCTCCTCTTTTCTTTTTCTTATTTGCTTTTACTCATTTGACTATATATTTGCCTGAGTTCTGCTTGTATGTGTGTTTATTGTAATAAATTCATTTATTAATTAATAAAAAAAACAGGTAATCAAAACTTCTGTTGAAAATATCAAAAGCAGATTAGATCATGCAGAAAACTGAATCTCAGATGTATGAAAATAGAACCTCTGAGCTGGAGAAATTCACCAAAAAATCACTGAGAAAATAATTTTTTAAAAAAACTGAGAATAACATACTAGATACCATTAAATGCCCAAACATCCAGATCATCAGTATCCCAGAAGGTGAAGAAACTATTAAGGTCATTGATAATCTATTCATGAAATCCTAGAAAAAAACTTTCCAAACTTAGAGACACACTCAAATATCCATACCCAAGAAATACAAAGGACCAATACATACATAGCATCAATCCAAAAAGACCTTCCCCAATCTGACATCACAGGCAGATTGACCAAAACCACAGACAGAAGCAAGATACTAAAATTGGCAAGAGAGAAACATCAAGTTACTTTCAAAGGATGTCCCATAAGTCTAACGTCAGACCTGTAATTGGAAATGATGCAAGCAAGGAAAGAATGGAAAAATATATTCAAAGTGTTAGATGAAAAACTATTTCAACCAAGAATACTATACAGAGCAAGATTATCTTTCATATGGAAATAAAAAAGACAAAATTATTCTCAGATAAACAAAACCTGAAAGAATTTACCAATGCCAGATCAACTCCCCAAGAAGTGCTGAAGGGAGTGCTATACCAGGAAAGCTAATGTTAGACACACAGAAATAAAGAGTACAATAAACAGCCAAGAGAATGGCCAACCTAATGGTAGGGACAAGTCCGGGTTGAATGTTAACTTCCAGAGTTTAAATGAAAAGATCAGTAACACTGCAAATTAACAGTAACACGGTAAATTCAATAGAAGAGAGAATAATTATGTGAGTCTGAACTAGTGAAATAAATTTTCTTTTACTTTAGACTAAAATATTACAGATTTTCTTCAATGCTTTGATTTCCATATTTAAGGATTTTTGTCATCTCTTGAACTGTTGATAGGTTAATCTACCCACTATTTGAACTGAATTCTAATCTTTTCTCCTGACTTTAAGTTTTAAGCAAATTTCTCTTAACATTTTTTATTTTGATCTATGAAAACTAAAACTTTTTTGAAATTAAAAAAATGCATTAAAAATACCTATTAATACCTATTTAATGACTGCAGTAAGCTATATAGCCCTAGTGAGGTGCTACTTTATAGTATGTTCACTTTACTCACTGAGGTTTACGCCTAAAGTCAGACATGCATTCATAAATATGTCAGCTGTGCTTGCTATTGAAAGCCTTTAAATTAATTAAGATCTTTAGCAAATCAATAAAATGTGAGAAAAAAAAGGCATGTAAAACAACTGTACATACCAGAGACAGTATGGGAGAAGGGAAGAAGTTGGCAGAGGGTGAGAGGTAGGGAATCAAAGGTACAAAATAAAAAATCAAAATATATAAGAAAGAAGGAATAAAAGATTATTCGTTGATGATAACACGTATGGTAATATCCTTGATTGAGCCAGTATTTAATGTATACTGGATGGAAAATCTCATTTTGTAGACTGTATTGACATACAGCGAAAAATTGCAAATAAAAAAATATTTAATTTCATTTGCTGTTTTTTTTTTTAGTTTGATCAGAGGGAGACAGAGAGAGAAAGCAATCCACCAAGTCTGTTCCTTAAACCTCAGTTGTCACGTGGAAATCCAGCACCCCTAACCACAATGCCACCTGCCAGCCCCCACAATCTGGGCTTCTTAAAGTCAAGAGCCCTCATCAAAATTATAAAAGGAGGTACAGCATTTGGCAAGGTGGTTAAGGCACCGGACTCCACATGGTCGACCACTGTTCAGGTCCTGTGACCCAAGTCTCATGGTTCAAGTCTGGTGACTTGAAAATCACACTGGGCATGTGTGCATGCATGCCCAAAATCCCAAACGGAAAATGAAAAAGAAAGACTGTGGAGTGGCCAATCCCCCTGGAAGATTGATTTCTCACTTTCCTTCTCTCTGTCTCTTTTTCTCTCTCCAGCAGGGACATGTGCCCTATGGCAAAAAAAATTTTTAAAAAATTGTAAGGGATCTATTTTCACTATATTCAGCAGAGTAAATGGTTCATAACCAGGTAGTAGCAAATAGACCTAGTGCTGGAGATATAGATGATGACTTGGTTATTTCAGGATGTAGATCTTGATTTTTCCATTTGCTGTAGTTTAGAGTCTGTTATAACTTCTTATCCTATACAGTTTGATGATTTCCCTAATATTACCAGGTAACTACCCTTCTAAATTTCTGTAGTTTTTAATTACCTATTTCTTTCTTTTTAAAATTTGCTAGAGTGTGTGTGCACTTACCAAAGAAAGTAAGCACATGAGAAAACACCCCTCAGGGGGATGGCCATGCCACAATCCTTTCTCCTCCATTCTCCTTTCTAGATTTTGGGCATGAATGCACACATGCCTGTTGTGAAGCCACTGGGTCTGAGACCCGAATGGTATAGCTGGCCATGTGGGATCCAGTCACTTAACCTCCATCCCACTAGCTGGTCCATAATGATTTCTTCTTTCTTTTCTTCTTCTCACTCTCTCCTTTCCCCTCCTCCCTCCTCTTTCTCCTTCTTCTCCAGTTTAAGACTGACTCTCTAAGAGACAAGCCACCCCACCCAGTTGTTTTTATTGGCAATTTTAAAGAACAAATGTCTACCCCCATCATTCTAATACTTAAGGTAATGCTGGAAAAGTCTGGAACAATGATGACTGATATGGAAATCTACTTAATCTTCCCATTGACTGACATAAAACCAATGATATAATATTAAGCTATCATACAGATGTCTGAAAATTGTCATTCCAGTCATCCAGAAAAGACATGGCTTTAGGGCGTAGTATTATTTTAGTTGTTTTAAGAAAAAAAATTAATTGAAAAGAAATTTTAACCAAGTTGGATATTCCAGCCCCCAATTACAAAAGCTATATATCTCTCCCTCAGAGAAGTCATGCATCTGAAAGGAAATAGGCAGTGGAAATTTAGACCACACTTTGCTGTAATATCACCCGCTTCTCAGCATTCCCAGCTGCATCCTCCAGCATCTGCAGTCACCGTGGAATTTTTAGGCAACTTGTAGTTTTCCACGTTTATCAGCCAAGACCAATTCTAACTGCATGATCTTTCATGTCCATTGTGGGTTATAGTGTATGACTCTCCCAGTCCATGACATTTAGTGAGTAGATTATAAAAAGAAATTAGCATCCTAAAGGGTTTTTCATCTGGAATGAATAGGCTCTTATTCCAATGTTGTAATTGTTTAGCTATTTTCTTAGAAACTGAAAATCTATCATTGTATAGTGAGTGTAAAGACGTTATTGGTAGATATCCCTATATAATTTGATAAAAGAGTCGTTTTCCTTTTCTCACAATTTTCTACTAGCATGAATAAGAACCCAGTGGAATTCAGATCAGAGCATGTGGCATTTCTGGCCGTGACACAAAGGTCTACAACATCCTCCTAAATATTTGACGACCCCTGGGATACTGCAGTGTAGCACTGCAGTGGGAACAGCTGAAGCTGCTACCACGCACAGCTGTTTTTGCCTTCCCACACTGCTCAGAAGGACCAATGTGGGGGGCTGTGGAAATGGAGGCAAAGTGCTGTGTGAGAAGCACTCGCCCAGGCCCACACAGCACACCTAGGCTGTCTGAGCTCTAAATTGCTGAACTCTGCTCCCCACAGACTGCTCATCTGTACCTGCCACCACCAGGCCCTCCTCTCTGCTTCCTTTCTCTCCTGAAGCTCTTATGTTGCAAGTCAGATACACCATCAATAAAAGCACCCATGTCTTAGGAGAAGGGCTCTGGTAATTAGTGTGGGGACCTGTCCCTAACGCAGCAGAACTAGAGGGTGATGATGATAGAGGAGGAGACAATAATTCCATTGCCAAAATTAGTCATGCCATGATGATAGACTCCAGATAAGTGTTTTCAGGTGGTTGATTAAGAAACCTGTGGCTTCTGACAAAAAGACAAAACAAACAAACAAACCAAAAAAAAAAAAAAAAAAAAAAAAACCCGCAGTCCCTTCCCTTCGAA
>NW_006159807.1:0-7130 GCF_000334495.1 Tupaia belangeri chinensis | reverse complement strand
TCTGTCTTTCCTTCTTTCTCTCTCTCTCTCTCTCTCTCTCTCTCTCTCTCTCTGTGTGTGTGTGTGTGTGTGCACGTGTGTGTGTGTGTGTGTCTGTCTGGTCAAAATAAATAAATGAATAAATAAAATTAAATAAATAATTCTTAAAAAAAAGAAAAAAGAAAGAAGAAACATAGTTGAGCTCCTAATTTCTATAAAACAAAGGTCTATTACCCACTCTTCCCATATCACAAGGTAGCTTGGGGCAGGGTTGAGATAGGGTGGGACTCAACCTGCCTCCCTCCATAATATCCATAAGCTTCTTCCCATGCTACCCCCAATTAGTAGATATAATATGCTTGCTATACTAATTGTGCCTCAAGACAAGTCCCTCCTTTTCCCCCTGTTCAATCAAACACTCCTAAGGCCCTTTCATGTAATTGCTATTGTAGCCACCACTTTGTATATGGTTGTTCCATCTGTCCTGTCTCCTTCCTTACAGGGAGAAAATTAGAAACTACCGGGGGGTGGGGGGGACAGCAGAAGGCATAATGGTTACATCACTGGATTCCCACAGAGTCGACTGCGGTTCAAATCCTGGACCTGGCAGCTTAAAGCTCATGCTGGGGGTGTGTGCATGCATGCCCAAGATCCCAAGAAGAGAATGGAGGAGGATGGAGGAGAAGGGATTGAGGGGTGGTCAACCCCATTGAGGAGTGATTTCTCACTTTCTGACTTTCTCTCTCTGGTGACTGTAAGTGCCCTATAGCAAACATCTCTCTTAAAAAATAAAAAAGAAAGAAAGAAAAGAAACTATCCAGAGGACCAGCAGGTGGCATGATGGTTGCATTGCTAGACTCCCGCGTAGTCGACTGCAATTCAAGTCCTGGACCCAGCAGCTTAAAATTCACATTGGGTACATGTGTGTGTATGCCTAAGATCCTGAGAGGAGAATGGAGAAGAAGGGATTGTGCTGTGGCCATTCCCCTGGGGGTGATATCTCTCTCACTTTCTTTCTCTGTCCTTCAAATTCCAGTAACAATCTCTCTCTAAAAAAATAAAAATAAATAAATAAAAAAAGACTTCCTGCCTGACATCTAGCGAAGCAAGAATCCATGTGCATCTGAGGTGGGCTCAGCCCACCTTTAACTGAAAAGCCTCTGCCCCAAAGCTCTCCTTCCTGTTCAACACCTAGCCAAAGGAGGTAGCATGGTCTCTTTCTTCTTTCTGTCTCTGTCTGTCTCTTTCAAAATTTTTCTTTTCTTTTTAAAAAAATCTGTAAGTACTATCTCTTGTCTCTGACCTCTCCTTTATCTTGCTAATTCAGAATCTATGTGCATCTGAGATGGCCCAGTCCTGTTCCAGCACTTGTGTGCCACGTGATTTTCATTTTTTGCCTTTTTAAAAATATTTTTTCTCTTTGCCTTTTTTTTTTTTTTTTGGTCTTTTTCCCTTATTTCCTTTCCTTTACCTGATTTTCTCACCTTTTTTCAAAGCGTATACATATTGAGTGTCCAGACAGGTCTAGGTGCTCAGTAGTGAAATATCTGAGTAATTTAGTGTCATAGAAATTCTTAACTCCCACTGAACTGATACAGAAAGGGAGAAATTCATCTTCCTAAATCTGAATTCAAATCTCTTTCTGTGGATACCACATTGCAAAACACAGTAGTAGAGGAGAAATTGGCATAGAAGCACCTCACAGTAAAGTGAAGCATACAAGCTTAACAGTTGCAGGAACCTCCAACAAATGAGCCAAACATGAATATACCACCAAATGGAGGCAGAGTGCTGTATGATAAAGTGAGAAGTTCTCACCCACGCCCACACAGCACAGCCAGGCTGCCTGAGCTTTAAATTGCTGAACTCTGCTCCCCACAGACTGCCCATCTGTACCTGCCACCTCTAGGCAGAGATGCAGAGACTGTTCACTTTGCACCTGCAAAGAGAGAAACTGCAAAGTGAACAGCAAAGAGAAATAAGAAGCTGCAGAGAGAGCACAGCTCATCCCTTCTCACATACCTCTGAATTCTCTGTTGAAACCCCGCAGCTCAGCTCAGGTGCACCTGTTCTTTAGAAACTAGGAGGCCTTTGTAATATCCAGTTCCATTGACAAAAGTGCAGGTTGCTCTATGAGCATCAGGGAAACAGAACTGCAGAGATATTGTGGGTCATCTCTTCCTTCACACATCTAATGCTTAGAATTAACTCCAATAAAGTAGAAAGAAACTTATAATCCATCAGATGACCAGAAACCACCACAGAGGCACAAGAAATATGAGAAACCAAAAAAATTCTCTCCCTCAAAGGAAAAATGTAGCCCTTCATCATCCACAGACAGTACAGTGTAACTCATAAAAACATCAGATGAAAAATTTAGAATATTCCTAGTGACAAAGCTAACAGAGATGTAAGAGAAGAGAGACAATGAACTCCAAATGATATAAGAGAAAAGAAACAATGAGTTCCAGAAGGTGAGGAAGTTCTTGGACAATCTGATAGAAGAAATACACACACCATAAAAAATAATCTAAAAATATAATAATAATAATAATCTAATGGAGCTGTTAGAGATGAAGCTGTAATACAGGAAATCAAAACCTCCCTTGAAAGTATTAAAAGCAGATTAGATCATGCAGAAGATTGAATATCAGATGTAGAAGACAGAACCTCTGACCTAGAAAAATTTATGAAAAATACTGAGAAAATAACCCCCAAAAATGAGAATATACAAGAAACACTAGAAGCCATTAGACACCCAAACATCCAGATAATCAGTGTCCCAGAAGGTGAATAAGCCATAAGAGCATTGATAATCTATTCCATGAAATCCTGAAAGAAAATTTTCCAAACCTAGAGAAGCATTCAAATATCCAGACCCAAGAAATACAAAGGACCCCACATAGCCATCACCCCAAGAAGATCTTCTCCAAGGTATGTCATAGCCAGATTGACCAAAACCATGGACAGAGACAAGATACTAAAATAGGCAAGAAAGAAACATCAAGATACGTTCAAAGAATAACCCATCAGACTAACATCTGACTGCTCATCAGAAACAATCCAAGCAAGGAAAGAATGGGAAAATATATTAAAAGTGTTAAGTGAAAAGCAATTTCAACCAAGAATACTATATCCAGCAAGATTAACTTTCATATATGAAGAAAAGATAAAAAACATTCTCAGATAAACAAAACATGAAAGAATTTACCAACACCAGACCCGCTCTTTAAGAACTTCTGAAGGGAGTGCTATACTAGGAAAACTAAAGACAGACAAACAGAAATAAGAAACAAATAGCGACCAAGAAAATGGACAACTTAATGGTACGGACAAGTTTAGAAATATAAATAATAATGTTGAATGTTAACTTCCAGGATTTAAATAGAAAGATTAGACCACAGTAAAAATGCAAATTCAATGAAAGAGAGATTACATGAGTCTGAACTGGTGAAATAGAATTCTATGACTTTTGACTAAAACATTACTGATTTTGTTCTATGCTCTGTGTTCCAGATGTTAAGTATTTTTGTTTTCTTTTGAGTTGTTGATAGGTTCAGCAATCTGTTAAATTTGTTTCATTGAAACATAAACTTTTCTCCCTTCCTGACCCCTCTGCAACTGGAAAATATTTGTGAGCATTCTTATTTTGTGGCAGAATGGTTATTTGCTTAAGTTCAATAACACAATATTATCTGTTGCCTTCCATGAGAAATTGAATTCTTATGAGGCTTTATGCAAATAACAGGCCAAATTGAGACTCTTCCTAATTCTTTTTTGTTTTATTTATTTATTTAGCAAATAAGTTCTTTATACCTCTCTTTAGTAAAAGGGGGAATGGAGAGAGAAAACAAAATGTTTCAGAAGAAAATTGCAGTCCATTTTGTCACTGGATTTTAGCTTTGTCCATACTTTTCATTTAAGATCTCTTGTGAATCAATAAAATGTGGGAAAAAAGTTTAGTGTGGAAGAGAGAGAGGGGAAAAGGGAGGAAAAGGGAAAGTGACATTTAATTGATAAAAATGAGAAGCTATTTGCTGATGATAATGTATATAATAATATCTTTGTCTTGACTGATATGCATGGGATTCATGCTGGAAAAAGAAATGCTGTACACTGTAAAGATGTATGTGATAAAATGTAAATAAATTTTTAAAAATGTTAAAAAGAAAACTACCCTAAAGAACAAAATCACTAAAGAAAAACATAATGGGACAGCAAAAGAAAACATATTTTGTGGATTTTGTTGTTACTGCCATTTAAAAAGTAAGGGATGTGTGTGTCTGTTCATCTGTCTGTCTGGTAGTGAATGAGAAAGAAAGGAAGAGTAAATACCATGAACAAGCTCTTACAATAAAAGAGCCCTTACCATAAAAACTGTGGTTAAGTGTTGTTCAGAGGAAGCCAGTCCCATGTGGTCAATGGTAGTTCAAATCCCAGACTGACAGCTTGAAAAACACACTAGGCACCTGGACACAGGCCCAATATCCTGAGGAGATGAAGAAATGAAGAAAGGATTGCTCCAACAGGGTGTACTTGCTCTCTTTGTCTCTCCCCCTCATTTCCCTTCCTCTGGGGGGGGGGGAACCTGTGTCAAATGAAACAGTGTAAAATATCTTGGATAAATAGTTATGACAGAGAGATATTGTAGTACCTTCTTGCTGGAATTATGTACTTTGGTATTTTTTCCCTATTTTCTTCTCTCTTTCCATCCTATTCTCTTCCTCCTTCTCCATCTTTCCTACACCGTTTCTCACCCCCCCCCCTTGGTACAATTGAAATGAATCTCAAGAACTAACTCTGCACCTCTGAGATTCTCTGGCATTATGAATGATGCATCTCACACACAAAAGTTCATCCCATCATTTCGACCAACATAACTGGAAACATGAATCTATGTGTTCTAAGATGATGTTGACCTGCTATTGAGATGTTACTACAAAACATTAAATAAACCACATGTGTGGCTTCTGTAGCTGTAGAAACCTGCCTAGCAATGCTACCAGCAGTCTGCTGTGATACACAGTCTTCTTATGACATTCTCTTGGCCCACAATGATGACGGGTGACTTTTTGCCTAAACAGTGTCAGGGAAAATCCAACACAGGTCACCCCTCAGGACTATCTGCCTTTCTATGAGAATCATGTTCTTTCAACCGCATTCAAAAATGTACTTTAGGTAATTTCTGGCTCTGAGATAGATCAGGGAGGACAGACTAGATTATTTGCTAAAGAAGCCAGGAAAGTGTATTTTGCATTAGTAAAACCTGATATGGATGTTTAGTTAGATGCCAGCATTGACCACCTGTCACTCAACATATGTCTTCAGGAGCTCCCATTTACATCTAGAGCACAATCCTCTTATATTCTCACCTTTGCAGAATGGTGAAATGACTTCAATAAATCCATTTTCTTGTCAGAGAGAAAAAGAGAGAAAGTACCTCACTATAGGTGTGGTCACACCACATTCCTTTTTCCTCTATCTCTCCCTTGTGTCAGGATTTGGAGCATCTAGGCACAAGCAGTTGGTGTGTTTTTCAAGCCACTGGGCTCAGGATTCAAACCACAATCAGCCAACTGGGATCCAATTCTCTAGGGCACTGCACTTAACAGATGTACTATATGGGCCCATCCCCACCCTCCATTTTCTTTTAAACTATGGTCTATTACCCACATCATCCTCCGGTAAAGAGCTTCCCCTCTACCCCCACCCTAAGTGTTGGTCCCTAAATAGATCATAACTAAGACCCTCAACAGGAATTGTCCATGACTGAAGGCAGTTGCTTTGCTGAGGTTAACCATCCATGCCTGGGAACAGAGGGTGGGGAGCAGCTCACATCCCATGACTAGATGCTGGAGTGGGTACAAAGGCCTGGCCCCCTCATCTCAGTTTGGGACAATTTTGGATAGTCATCCCAGCTTCAGAGCTCCTGGTAGGATTAGCCGAGGCCCTATTTCAGTTGCCTAGTATTTTAACATCTCGCTATGCCTAAATCTCTTCCTTCACTCTCTATAAGTGTACCCAGATGAAGTCTCCAATAATCCACCTGCAGGCACACTTCTTTCTCAAAGTTAGTATTTCAGATAACCAAATCTAAGGTGGTAATGACAGTAAATTTGAATACGGTCCCTCTGCCTGCTAAACGTACTGACAAAGGAGATGAAATGTAACATAAAAGAGACAATGCTGACCTCTGCTATAATTCTTAATAACTAATTTTCTCCTCAGAGTAGTAATTCTCACCTGGGCTGATTTTGTCCCCAAAGGACACTTGGAGATGTCTGGAGACATGTCTGATTGTCATGACTCAAAGGGTGGGGGATTGTTCTTGGCATTTAGTGAGCAGAGGACAAAAATGCTGCTACACATCTTACATTGCACAGGACAGCCCCCTCCACGAAGAGGCATTTAGTCTAGAATGGCAATACAATTGCTCCTGAGAAACCTTTCCTTGAGGTATTAAATAGTTTTTGGTATATTATTCAAGTGAGTTATTCCCTATCTTGTAGTCAAGATACACATGTCTACCAGCTGGCCCTATGTTAGATATGGTGCAAAGAAACGTGACTGCTTTGTGTGAGTGCAGACCCTGAGTTTGGCCTCTCCCAGCCATCAGGAAGGCAGGATTGACATGCCTAAGAGCTCCTGGACCCTGACATTCTTCTGTTTGGAGACAATGAGCAGGATTCAGTTACCAGAAGTCCTCTGACAATGGGCCTCACTGTATAGTAAGAGTTAAAATGGTAGACAGTCAAATGAGGGGCATACCTTCAAACTGGAAGAGGCTGATTCCTTACAGAAAGAACATCAGTCTCTACTGTAGAGAGGTAGAAGGATTCCAAAGTTAGTGAAGAGACCTATCTGCCATATTTGTAAAAAATAGGGTTCCTGGGAAGAGAAAGCTATGAAGAGATACCACTCAGTCAGTGTCCAGAATTTTAAAGTCATACACTTTGTACTCAGGTAAGATAACACTAGGCTTACATTTAAGCTACCTCAGGCAGTAATTCTGAGTTCTATCTGGAAATCAGAAAAACAACCTGTGAGGTTCATAAAATACTAATGCCTGCATCCTACCCCAAAGGGACTGGGTCAGCATCTCCAGAGGTAAGACGTGAGAATTTGTATTTCAAAGACCCTGATATACAGTT
>NW_006159806.1:5161121-5171144 GCF_000334495.1 Tupaia belangeri chinensis | reverse complement strand
ATAAAATTAAATAAATAATTCTAAAAATATAATTACTGTCAAGGACTTTGTACATTAGCTCTCTTTTATGCCTTAGGGTTCGTGTGCTCACCAAGGAGAGACAGAGACAGTGAGAGGGAAAGTGAGAAATCACTACCTCCACCACCCCAACCCCCCCCCCCCCCCCCCCCGAGAGGGGGTGCGATGGTTGTGTTGCAATACCCTCTCTTCCATTCTCCTTCTGGGATCTTGGGCATGCATACACATGCACCCAGCATAAGTTTCAAGCCACCAAGTCCAGAACTAAACTGCTGTTGGCCATGTGGGAATCCAGCTATATAACTGCTACATCATCTGCTGCCCCAATAAATTAGCTCTTTTTAAAACTATAGTTTTTGATATTATCAAAAAGAAACAGTCTTAAAATAAAAAGAAATGATAATAGAAAAGAAGGAGATAATAAATAGAAACAATAATAGAAACGGATGTTGTTAGGACTTTGAGATGCACCATGCAGACATCAGGTTTGGGTTGGTTGGTCTTTATTAGAGTGTGCATCTAGGGAAGTTTCACAAGATTAAATCAGGATATTTAAATGCAGTCACAGTTTTGACTAAATTGATTTCATTCTTACTAACACTGCTCATTTGAGGCAACCATTACATTATTGCAATAGGAAACATTAATCCCATTTTCTCTTGGGCCCATACAGTGGCCTAGATTCATTATTCTAGTGGTTTAGAGCTAAATACATGAATGCCTTTGCTCTATCTCCACACTCTTGACTTTATATATTTTTCAATAAGAAACACAATAGAATTTTATTTGTCCTTGATTAAATAGATGTATAGCTGCAAAAATGAAAATCCAATAATAATTTTAGTTTTAAAACAAGAAAAAAAGGAGGAAGATATTATCAATGATGAATTCAGAAATAATTCTGTAAAGCACAATGAAGATGAGTTATTTTGGAAAAAAAATGTATTCTATTTTTATCATTTTTATATATATATATATATAAAATGTGTCTTCCCATTGGGACAGGGAGGTGAGGCTGACTCCATGATGTCCTTTGAAACTTTTCTTGCTGTCCTGTGAATGCCTGGAGAATGAGTTTTCAATGGTGGTTAGATCTAGCTCTTCCATTTAGATTTGGATCTCATTCCAATTTGGGCTTCTCCTTCTCATCTTCCATACCTAGAAACATAGGCAAAGTGCTTTATTTGAGCATCAGATTAAACTATAAGTAGGTGTGCCAAAGCTGCTCACAAAAACTCAATTCCCCACATTACTTCCCCTCATTCACGTCCTACACCCATCCCCATCTTATCCTCCTCATTGAGCAGGAAAGCCATTTACAACTTTTTCCAGAAACATCCTCAGTGACCTTTCTCCCCACCCTTTCCCCCTAATCAGGTCATAACATCTTGGGGACACACCTAGCTCCTATAGCTTCTGGGAACAAGGATTGCAAGTTGATTCTTGACTGAGTTTGCATGGACACCGGAGATGGATTGCTTTCTAGTCAGTTTCTAGCAACAGGAGATGTGCAGCTCATGAGTTTCAAACAGACGTTTGTTTACTTTAATCCTCTCCCTTCCTGAGGCAAAGAGCAGAACTTCAAAAGCCATGAAGTCTTTCTCCTTTCCCCTCCTTTCTTCTCTCTTCTCTTCCCTTCCTTTATTTATTTCTTTCAACTCACAGAGTGCTTATTAGCCAGAACTGTTTATTTCCATACCCGTGTATCCTTAAATATACATTCTCCCCCAATTCAACCCAACCCCGGTAGAACTAAGTTTTTCTTCCTGAAGAACTTGGATATATTAGCTTGGTAAGAACTTTTCTGGTTGCCTACATTGAATAGACAATATGTTTCATTTTTCTGAAGATGAAAACATTCAAGTTATTCTCATGAATTAGAGTTATATCTGTCAAGTGCTCCTCCCACTCTTTTTTCATTCTACCCAAATATTTTTCATTCTACCCAAATTAAATTTGCAGAGACTTTTGGTTTGTCGCAATAGTAACAAAGGAATGAAAGAACTTAACATACTGCTTTGCAGGTTTTGTTAATGTTCTTTAATAAATTGCAAGCTCACTGTGGGCAGGGCCCTTGGCTGTTTGGTTCTTGATTATTTCCCTAGCAAGTAATATGGTGTCTGTTTCCTTGTGGGGATTAACTCATCTTTATTGAGTAATTTAATGAACAACATAGAGAAGTTCTTAGAGAGCTAGACTAGTAGAAAAGCAGTAGAATAAAATACACTCTCTGCAATATAAAAATTAGAAAGCTCAATCCTAGGGTCATAATAATGACAGGGTTTACATTAGGAAAGACCCCTTTCACACACACCCAACTTTTAGCTCATAGTACATATTTCGTGGGTCTAAGTGGAGGCCGTGGAATGTGCGTAACATGCTCTGAGCAGGTGTCCTCAGATAATCTTTATGTTTGGTTGTCATGGCTAAGAAACTGGCAAAGATCTATTAACTTTTTCTAAGGTACTTTTCAGAAAACTTGAAATTACGGAATAAGGACATCTGAAGGGAGGAGGACAGGTTTGAAGGCAGGAAGGTACCACATGCCTTAGCTGTTGGGTAACTCATAACACAGATTCCATTCCAACAGTGTACAAGATTTGAGGCCCAACTTCCAACTCTTGTCCATGTTCCCTCTCCTGTGGTGAAGCTTTCAGTCCTAATAGCAGTTTGCTTTTCTTTTTAAAGTCTATTTCCTCCAAAGCATTCTCCTGCAGATGGGTTGACTTGGCAGCAATGGGAGAATCTTCAAAGCAGGGGTGGAGAACAGAGGGCGTTCTTTGACCTAGAGATGGAAAATGGCTCCCCACCTACTTTATTTTGGCAGCTCTGAGGTAGAGGGAAACAATGAGACAGCTGCGTATCATGCTAGGGAGAAGCAGAGGTGTAATTTCCACACATACACATAAAACCAGAAAGAAACCTGTCAAAAAGCTGAAGCAGGATGCACTTGTGGGCACACAGGGGGTGTGATGGAATGACCCTGAGGGAGTCAGTCCCATGAGCTTCCCTGGGCTGGGGAGAGGGTCAGCCAGGGGGCAGTGTAGGGGACACTGCCAGACCTGGGTGAGCCTGTTTGGTAAGTCACCTGGATGGGCAACTGGAGGAGAAAGATGGAGGTTTCTCTCACATAGGCCTGGAGGTTTCTCTCACATAGGCCTGACTCCGAATACTCCTTTCTCCTCACTTGCCTACTTTCTGGTCTTATAAATTTGACTTTTTTTCATTTTTCTTTCCAGAGGGTGAGTGTTTACCAGAGAGAGAGAGAGAGAGAGTGAGAGAGAGAGAGAGAGATATCCTCAACAGAAGGAGAAATCCCCTCCCCCCCCCCCCCCCCGGACCTGGTCACACCATAATCCTCCATTTCTCTAGCCTATCGGAATCATGGGCACAGACATATACATGCTGGTGTTTTTTAAGCTGCCAGGGCTGGGATTCAAACTGGGGCCAGACATGTGGTATCAGCTCCTTAGGCGCCACACTTAACTGCTCTGCTATGGGATCAGCCCAATATTTGACCATTTAACACTGGTCACTTCAGTAAGATACACTGGAATTGAGTTACAGTACAGTACAGCAATACTTCAGCTAGCAAGGGATGAACTGTGTTATGAGTTCAAATCCTAACCCCTGGAGCCTTGAAAAGAGAATGCCAAGGATGTGACTAGACAACCATTGGCTAAAGAAATAGCCATGTGACTCATGGGTCCAATCAACCATCTCTGTAGAAGCCAGAAACCCAGAGGTTACCCAGGAAAGGCCTGTGGAGGACTCTCTTGCCTGACACCTTGGACTCCTAATAAGGTTTTTGAGAATTCTATACAGCATAAACACTGCCAGATTAGATAGAAAGGGACTGAAACAAAATGAAGCAAAAGATCACTGACTCCAAAGATGTCCAAGGACGGGATCCTCCATGATCCCAGAGAGCAGGGCTCCTGCCTAGAGCAGTGGCGGGGAGGACGGGGGGGGACAGGAAGGGCTACTGTTACCAGGGCCTGGAGAAAAGAGTCACAATCCCACCCAAGTGAGCCCTGATGGCACAGCATCCAGCCAAAGAGGATTATTTTCAAGCCTTAAAAATCTAAAACTTTTCCTGCTGGCTTTTAAGCTTGCTTGGGAACAGTGATCTTCTTTTCTCCTGCAAGTTTTTCTTTTTGGAATAGGAAGTTCTACCTTATGCCTGTCTTACCATCGTGTTTTAGAAGCAGATAACTTTGTGTCTGGATTCCCAGGTTTCCAGGCTCGTAAAGAACAATTTTGTTTCAGGATGAATCTGAGTCTCACCTGTACCTGATATATGTGATATTTAAAGTAAGTTTTGACACTTAATGGTTAATGTTGGAAAAGGCTTTGTAGATCATTGAGATGGAATTAATGTATTTGCACACATGATGGACATGATGGGGGTGGGGTAGAAGGTGGGTTACTATGGGCTGAGTTGTCTCCTCTTTCCTGCCCCAATTCTAGTCCTAATCTTCAGAACTTAAGAATATGACCTTCTTTGGAGATGAAACACTTACAAATGAGGTCATCAGGGTGGGCCCTTATAAAATATGACTGGTGTCCTTATATAAAGGAGATATTTGAAGACAGTCTCACATTCACGGAGACCATCAGATGAATATGAAGATGGATAACTATAAACAAGGGAGAAAGGCCTAAAAAAGATCAGTCATAGTTCTTGGAAGGAACCAATCCAGGCAGTTCCTTGATTTGGGACTTCTAGCCTCTAGTAATGTGAGCCAATAAATTTCCATTATTTAAGCCACCCAGTTCATGTATGCTGTTACAGCAGCCCTAGCCAACTAAAACGACTTCCTCAAAGCATCTTGAGTTACTTTCTTTGAAAGAAGCAAATGCCTGACTATGAATTTATCCTGTTTTAAGGATATTTACTTTCACAAATTAATGTTTGAAAGTTCACATTCCCTATCAGGTTGGCCTGTACTCTTCTTTTATAATCTAGGTCTGTGATTCTGGGTAGTTTCTGAGTCCTTGTGTATATGAACTTCAAAAACAGCACATTCTGAACATTTCCTAGAAATAACACTAGCTTGAACGTTAGAAGATGTTGGCTTAGTCACCACCTATTTGGTGGGTTGCTTAAGATTTCTGGACCTTGGGATCAGCAGTTGGCATAATGGCTATGTTGCTAGACTCCCATGTAGTCAAGCAGTTTGTGTCCCAGACTTGGTGGCTTAAACTCACACTGGGCACGTGTGTGTGTGTGTGCCCAAGTTCCCCGAGAGGAGAATGGAGAAGAAGGGATTGTGGTGTGACCATACCACCAGGGGGTGATTTCTCACTTTCTGTCTCTCTATCTCTCTCTGTCTTTCTAGTGAGCACATGTGCCCTATAACAAAAAACCTCTCAAAAAAAAAAATTCTGGGCCTCAGTTTTCTTTAATAAAAGGGAAGAGTTAGTTTAAATGATCTTTAACCTTTCAGCTGTAAGATTCTGTAATAATGCCACTTTATCTTGAAGTTGTAGCTAACATAAGCAGGTAGAGGAAGCTGAGTTATTAAAACTATTATGGAAAAAAAGGAAAGTGGCTCAATTGCAGTATACTTTTTCTTAGGAGATTTGGTGGTAACTGGTATGTAGTAATCAGAATTGTAATATCACACACTGTTGAACTTAATTCGTTCTGATACATAGCTTTTTTCTTTTTTTCTTTTCTTTTTTAATTTTGTTAGAGAGCATATGAACTCTCTGTAGAGAGACAGAGATGGAAGCACTGCAAACCTTTGTCTTCCATTTTTCCTTTTCAGATTTTGGGCAAGCATGTATATACACCTGGCACATTTTTTTTTAAAGCCACCAGGTCTGAGGCTTGAACTCTGTGGTTGGCATGTGGGGTCTGGCAACCTTAACTACCATGCCACAAGTTGGCCTGACACAGCATTTAATCAGCAATTTTAAATTCAACTACTAACAGAGTCAGGTAGCTAATGTGACTGAATAAAGCAGGCAGGTGAAAACTGGAGGAAATCAGAGAACCATTTAAAGGGGACAGTTGACATTCAATTCTATTCCATGGTTGACAGAAGAGACCAGTGACTTTAGTTTTCCCAGATATTAAAACAGTTGAAAAGGAGCTGAAAAATTGGCCTTTATATGATATCTCCTAATTTTTAAATACTCATTCAGAAACAAAATCTTACTACATAGGCCAAACAAAACAGGTAGTGGGTTTGTGTCACGGGACCTCCCTGAGCATGTTGGGCATGCGCATATGCCCTTAATCTGGGCCAGCTGAGATGGGGGTGGATCACAGCATGATGACCTTGTTGAAGTCACCCACCTCTCTCTCTGTCTCCTTTGTGAGATAAATTTTTAAAAGCCCTCATGGCTTAGTGGTTAAGAGAACTAGATCTCACATGGCCAACCACATAGTTCTAATTTCGGCCCTAGAGGCTTGAAAAACATGCCATGTACACACACATGTGCATGCATGTATGTGTGCCCCAAGATGGAGAAACGGAGAAGGGATTGTAGCATGATCATGTCCCATTAGGGCATGCTTTCTCTCTCTGTTTTTCTCTTTCTCTCTGACAAGCCCATGTGCCCTCTGGTAATTAAAAAAAATGGGGGGCATCCTATGGCATGGTGGTTGGGGCAGCTGGATCCCACATAGCCAAGTGCATTGTTTGAGTCCTGGACTGAGAGGCTGAGAAACATGCCAAGTATGTGTTTGTGCATGCCCAAAATCCTGAAAGAAAGGAGAAGTGGAGGAGAAAGGATTGTGGTGTGACCATTCCTGATTGGGGATGGGAGGGGATTTCACCTCTCTCTCTCTCTTTCTCTGTTTCTGAGGTAGACACATGTTCTTGTCAAAATTCAAAATACATGTAGAGACAGAAAAAAAGAGCAGGAAAACCCAAACGAAACAAAATCTTGGTAAGTGAAATTTGGAGGAGGCATCGGTCTGTGACTCCTCTCATGAATGAGGAAAATGCCGACTGGACACTAACTACCTGCCGCTGCAGGACCAGCTAGGTGGCCCTATACAGATGAAGTTCATCTCTGCCTGAGATGAGTTACTTAACTCATGTTACTTAAGACAATGGCACACACTAAATTGGACAGATCCATTCGAAACACTTTAGTTTCATTATCCCCTTTAAAAATCCTCATTCAACGGTGCTAAAACGTAGGTGTTATCTGTTGAAGATACTTGGATCAACTGGACTGGGGAGAAATGTTCACATATTGAAATGTTCACTTTGTAAGCTAAACCATGTGATTGAATACATATAAATAAATAAATTAATTAATTAAAAAATAGTGTATTCTAACCATCTAGATTAAATATTTATCTCTCCTCATTTTCAAGGCATTGTCTCGTAGTAGTAGAACAATGACCAAGAGATTGTCCAAGTCAAGCAAATCGAGGGGAACAAGCAGTCATAAATAGTTTCCGATTAACATATATGGGCATATTCGCTTAAATCTAAATACAACCTTTTCCCCAAGAAACTGACAAGTTTATGTTTTGTTCACAAAATATTTTTGCATGTTAACTAAATGCCTCCATGAAGTAATGAGTAAAAATGATCATTCCCACTGAATTGAGGGAAACATGATTAAAAGATTAATTTCTTATCCCCCAAGCTGTGGCCTGAACAGAATAAAAAATTGTGTTACATTTTCTAATAAACCATTACTGAAATCAAAAGCTGTTCAAGGAAAAAATCCTCTAATTATCCCAGGGCCACTTAACATTGGCTAATTCCTTGAGTCATACACTCTTACAAGACCCACGCACAAAAAAAGGTCTGCTTCGATAACCAGGTAAGGACTGTGCTTTATTGTCTGATTAGAAGTGCAAGTATCGTGTCTGGCACAAAAGAGGGTAGCCACGTGTGTGGAATGGGGTCCAACTACTGGTGATGTCAAGAAAGCTGCGACTGCATCGGAGATGTCCAGAGCTCTCTAAAATCCCCCAGCTATCTTGTCTTTTGATGCATTTTCATGCGGGACTCAAATCACTACATGTCGGTCGCTTTTTCCACCTTCCAACCTTTGTGTTATCTGACATACACTTTGGACAGGTTTTGTGCAGCTTGGATAAGATTACGTGCCTTGCCAGGATGGAGGCTCTGTCATAACTGGAAACAAAAGAGAAATCAAATCATAGGTTAAGAGGTTTTTTTTTTTGCAGCAATGAAGTATTAACTTTTACTGTCTGTGCTTCTTTGCCATCTCTGAACCTTCAAAACGACAGCCCCTTGTGAGTCACAGTGGCCAGAGGTATTCTGTGCTGCTTAGAGTTCCAGCAGAGTGCTGGCGTGACCTCTGACATTCCTGCCCCCACAGGGATGATGCATGCGAAGTGCAGATCTGGGCGACTCTAATTGAGACTGATGTTTGATTTCATATAATAACTTACCTACCTAACTTGAGATTCCCTTCAGCTGAGGCAACATTCTGTGAAATAGGCCAAAATTCCATAATTTAGTTTTATTCAATTAATCTTCTATTTTCTCCTCTAATTTTTTTTTTTTTGAGAGGTTTTTGCTATAGGGTCCATGTGCTTGCCAGAAAGACAGAGAGACAGAGAGACAGAAAGTGAGAAATCATCCTCCAGGGGGGATGGCCACGCCACAATCCCTTCTCCTCCATTCTCCTCTTGGGATTTTGGGCATGCCTGCACACGCGTCTGACGTGAGTTTAAACCACTGGGTCCGGGACTTGCACCACGGTCAAGTACATGGGAGTCCAGGGACATAGCTATTACGCTAACTGCTGGTCCCCTCCTCTATAAGTTTTATAGATGTGCTTCTTTCCTCTTTAGATGTGGACGTTTTACTAGCTCATAAGATTAAGTGCATAGTAAATCTTTTAGGTAAGTGGCAGCAGCTCTAACATTAATATTATTAGAAACATGAAACTCTTCATCATGGATCCCGTGTGAAGGAGGAACGAAGAGGCTACTGTGGGGTTTTCCTGTGGTCTGCCTACACCCTGGTAGGCAGCAGTTCTCCTGTTTGATGCCCCCTGAAACAGTACTCACTTCTCTCTGTATCCCAGATGTAGTTGTTCAAAACTTCTCCCAGTAGGTATAGAAAGTTCATTAAGATGGTGGTGAACCCGAAGAAGATGATCCTGGCTCCTGGGCCAATGTGTTCCAGGAAGGGGTACACCCACATGCCGGTTACATGATGCACCCAGCACACCCTGCAGCGGAATTGGAAAGAAGACAGGAGTGACGCTTATGGGATGTCAAAGCTGCTAGGGCACAAGTCTTCACGCCCCCACTCTAATCATTCTCAGTTGTTGCCAGCCCCAAGTGTGCTTTGGATAATCAAGAGCCACCAGAAACTTGTGGTTGGCTGATTGTTTTCTTTAACTCTTCATTCCGAAATAATTTGAGATTCAAAAATGTACAAATCTGGTATGGAGAGTGACTTTATGTTCCACATTCAGCTTCCTCTCTTGTTAATATTTGTATAATCCTGGGACAATTACTGAAACTAAAACATGAACATTTAAATTCCCTAGCATTTCCATCAGTGTCCTCTCTGTGTCCCAGGATCCTGTCCCAGGTAGTCACATTGTATTAGTCATCACATCTCCTTAGCCTTCCCCCACTGCAGCCATTTCTCAGCTTCTCCTTGAAGGGTTCTGGTCAAGTATTTGAAACTGTTCGTTTTTTAAAGCACTGTTTAACAATCTTTTAAATCTTTTTTTTTTTTTGACATAAAAAAAGAATACAAAAGCTCTTCAAAAAGTTTATGGAAAATGTACTCTTTTTTTTTTTTTTTTTTTTTTTGAGAGAGAAATTTTTGCTATAGAGCATGTGTACTCACCCAAAAGACAGAGACTGAAAGTAAGAAGTCCCCCCCCCCCCCAGGGGGGATGGCCACACCGCAATCCCTTCTCCTCCATTCTCCTCTTGGGATCTTGGCCACGCAAGCACACGCGCCCGGCGTGAGTTTTAAGCCACCGGGTCCGGGACACGAACCGCGGTCGACTACGTGGGAATCCAGCGACATAGCC
>NW_006159806.1:5154091-5160734 GCF_000334495.1 Tupaia belangeri chinensis | reverse complement strand
AGGGAGGATGGCCATGCTGCAATCCCTTCTCTTCCATTCTCCTCTTGGGATTTTGGACACACACACACACACATACACACACACACACACGTCTGGTGTGAGTTTTAAGTTACCGAGTACAGGATTTGAACCACAGTTGACTATGTAGGAATCCAGCAAAGTAACCATTATGCCATCTGCAGGTCCCTGGTAAATGTACTTTAATCGCATGTTTCCAAAGCTTTTTGAAGTCCCCTTGTATAACACTAGGGAGCCCCACTGTAATAACAGCCAGGTGAGCCTATGCAGGATATCTTGCCACACCATCCTCCCACTAGACACCGACATGGATTCCATACACTGGCAAAACCATCCGTAACCTAGCTGGTACCAGCCTTCTCTCTCCTCTGACCTTCAGATCCCACGTTTATTTTATTCCCCCCTTATTTTACATATGCACTTGTAATCATTCTATTTGTGTTGTGGAGATATTTTTGGCTCAGTGGGAATAACAACATCACCAATTGCCACTGCTTAGAACATGTGCTCTGTTAGCCAGGTCCTGGCACCACTGCTAACAGTAGTTTTCCAAAATACCCTTGGGCTCATGACTTTATCAAATGTTGTAGATGTGGAAGACTAAATATAATACAAATAATTTTGTCACATTGGGAATAAAGATGACTTTTTATACTTATGCGTGTGGGGGTCATTTTCCACATCTTACACACACACCTCATTTGAGGCAGCAAATCTGGGGACCCTTACTTAAAGCTCCCATTATCGAGAAGATGGTATCAACCTCCCCACAAATGGAGGTGAAAATTTGTTCTGGAAGGCAGTGGTGAAAAAAATCCTCTCTCACTCTCTCTCTTTGTGTAGAAAGCACAGAAGCATATTTGTATCTATATCTATATATGAGGGGTCTTCACAAAGTTTGTAGAAATACATATTATGAAAAAACTATGCATGGATTTCATTTTTTTTTGCACCAAAATAAACTCATACTTAAATCTCATCTTCTACAAACATTTTGAAGATCCCTTCATACTTATATGAAAAGCTGTGCTTTTGGGAACCAGCAGTTAGCGTAATGGCTATATCGCTGGACTCCCACGTAGTTGACCGCGATTCGTGTCCCGGACCCGGTGGCTTAAAACTCACGCCGGGCGCGTGTGCATGCGTGCCCAAGATCCCGAGAGGAGAATGGAGGAGAAGGGATTGCGGCGTGACCATCCCCCCTGGGGGGTGATTTCTCGCTTTCTGTCTCTATGTCTCTCTCTGTCTGTCTGGTGAGCGCATGCGCCCTACAGTGAAAATCTCTCAAAAAAAAAAAAAAAAAAAAGCTGTGCTTTTTAAAATAAAAAAAAAGATTTTTTTCACTGCCAAGATATTTCACTGTATATATGTATATACACACAGAGCACATAAACAGATACATAGGACATTTGTGGTATTAAAATGTCACAGTTCAGCAATTCCACTCCTAGTTATATATCCAAAAGAACTAAAGCCAGGACATGAACAAATATTTGTATACCAGTGTTCATAGCAGTCAAACCTCAGGGTCCGTCAATAGATAAATACATAAATAAAATATTGTCTATATGTGTAATGGAATGTTATTCAGACATAAAGAAGAATGATTCATTTTGCCAGAGGGCCCATGTACTTGTACTTGAGAGAGAGAGAGTGTGTGAGAGAGAGAACAAGCCCCAATAGGGCAATCATTTTCCTTCATTTGTCCATTTTGTCAGGATTTCACACACTCAAGTATATGCACCTGGCATATTTTCAAGCTGCCAGAGCTGGGACTTGACCCATGTTCAGCCATGTGGGATCTGCCTCCCAATGCACAGGGCTTAACTGCTGTTCTACAAGGCCCACTCAGTCAAAGCAAAAGTTGAAAAAGGCTAAAGCATTTGTGAGAATCAGCAGCAAGTAAATGGTTAGCTATCCTATGAAATTCTGATACATCACATGCAGTTTCTTCATAAGACAGCCTTACCTTCCTAGTATTGTCTTGCTTTATGTAACGAGGGGCTGTGTATCCATTGAGTGGCTTATTAATTTTCATGGAGATAATGTGCAATACCACCCAAATATAAGACCATTAAGCTGCAACTGATTGTGCAAATCAACTTATAAAATTTTAACCAGTCTATTCTATAACTCATTTTCCCAGGAATGGCCAGATGGAACTGGATTAAAGACAACTCAAGTCAAGCCACTATTCTGCTCAAAACTCTTGTTTCCTCTCTCACTTAGAACAAAAGCCAAATCCCTCAATAGCTCATGAAGGACCTGCCTAACCTTGGTCAGCAATTTTCTGATTTCATCTCCTCCTGTTCTCCCCCTTGTTCACTGCACTCCAGCCACACTGACTCTCTGGTATTTCCTGGGCATGCCAAATGCTCTTTGTTTTGGGGTTTTTGTATTTATGCCCTCCCTGAAACATTACTTCTTAGCCTCCCTCCTACTATCACCCCTGGGGCTCCCTGTGTTTCACTCCAACTTCACCTTTTTTCCTTAAAATTTTTATTTATTTATTTTTAATTTGCCCCATGGAGCATGCATGAAAGAGAGAGGGAAAGGGTAGAGAGAGAGAGAGAGAGAGAGAGAGAGAGAGAGAGAGAGAGAGAGAGAAATAACCCCATGGTGATGGTGGCCATGCTGCAATCCCTCTCCTCCATTCTCTTCTTGAGATTTTGCACACACATGCACAGGGCCTGGTGCACCCTTCAAGTTACCAGCTCTGGGACTCAAACTGCACAGTCAGCCATGTGGAATCCAGCCTCCTTAAGCACTATGCCACTGCTGGCCCCTAACATCACCTTTTCAGTGCGGCGGTTCCTGGCCATTGAATCTAAAAACCTATCCTGAAACTCTCTATTCTCCATACATTATTTTTCTCCCCATCTATTTAAAATAATATATATTTTTTTACTTAACTGCTTACTGTTCATGTAATGATACAGACATTTTGTCTCTTATGTTCTTTGCTGTATTCTCTGGCACAGAGTATGCACTCAATAATTAATTGTTGAATTAATAACTGAATAAAGGAACAGCAACAACAACATCTGTTTTTTCGAGGCCTTGCTATATGGTGGGCACTTTGCCAATAACTTAAATTTATTTTAAATCTCAAAAAAACCCTGCAAAACTTTTGTACTTTTTGCTGCCATATTTAACTTAAGTCAAAGATAGGCAAAACTTTTCTGTAAAAAATGAGGCAGTAGTTTCAGTTTTGCAGGCCAGATGTTCTCAGTCAGAACTGCTTAATTCTGCCATTATAGTGTAAAAGCAGACGCAATTTGCAGATATTTGAGTATGAGTGTGTTCCAATAAAACTTTATTTATGGACTCTGAAATCTGAACTTTGTATGATTTTCAAATAATGAATATTTATCTTATTTTGACTTTTCTCAACCATTTAGAAATGTAAAAAAAAACATTTTTTAACTTGTAAGCCACAAGAAAAACAAATAAACAGGGTTAGCCCTGTAGCCTAGTGATTAAGGGAGTGGGTTCCCACATGGTTGACTATGATTCTAGTCCTGGCCCCAGATGCTTGAAAAGCAGCCTGATACATGGTGTGCATGCTCCAAATCCTGAGAGGATGGAAAAATGGAAAAGAAGGGACCAAGGCATTACCGTAATCCACAGGGGCTTTCTCCCTCTCTGGCTCTGTTTCTTTCTGGTGAGCTCAAATGCCCTCTGGCAGTTAAAACAAAGAAAGAGAGAAAAGAGAAAAAGAAAGAAAAGAAAGAAGGAAAGAAAGAAAGAAAAAGAAAGAAAGAAGAGAGAGAAAGAAAGGAAAGAAAAGAGAAAGAAAGGAAGGAAGAGAGAAAGAAAAAGAAAGAAATGAAGGATGAAAGAAAGAAGAAAAAAGAAAGAAAGGAAGAAGGAAAAAAGAAAGAAAGGAAGAAAGAAAAAGAAAGAAAGAAAGAAAGAAAGAAAGAAAGAAAGAAAGAAGAAAGAAAGAAAGAAAGAAAGAAAGAAAGAAAGAAAGAAAGAAAGAAAGAAAGAAAGAAAGAAAGAAGGAAGCAAAATGGGGTGGTCTGGATGTGGGCCATGGGCTATCCTTTGCTGACCTTAGTTTTAACAGGTCTTTTTTCTTCACAAAGCTCTTTCATGCACATTGGGGCACTGCGTGTTCTCAGCAATCCTAGATATCGCATGCCATCCTCATCTTACTGATGTAAAAATCAGAGTTTAAAGAATGTAAATGTGAAGATTTCAGAACTGCTCAAGTGAAGGTAAAATTCTCAGGTCTGAGCCTGCAAGGCAGGGAAGCAGGCAGTTCTGAGTGATCTAATGTGATATGCAATCTCCTTTACCTGATACAACTGTCCTAAGAGCTGTGATTATTCTCTTCTCACAGGTAAAAGAGACAGAGACCAGGCTACCAGACTAAAGAACTTGTTTAAGGCCAGCCAGTGGTGTGATGGTTAGGGCAGCTGGGTCCCACACAGGAGACTGTATGGTTTGAGTCCCAGATCTGGCTGCTTAAGAAACACGCTGGGTGCCTGAGCATACGTACCCCAGATCCCTAGAACAGTATGGAAGAGAAAAGATTGCAGTGTGGCTATCCTCTCTGAGGGGTGATTTCTCACTTCCCTTCTCTTTCTCTTTCGCTTTCACTTTCTGGTGAGCGCATGTGCCCCATAGCAAAATTACAACAAAAACAAAACAAAAAACACAACTTGCCTAAAACAAGGGCAAAGTCAAGAAAGAAATGCACATTTGATTTCTTTTTTGCTACATAGACTTCCCTAAATGAAGCGTTTAATATAATGTCTACAAAACGGAAATGAGGATTCTCCTTTCTTTCTTCCTTCCTTCTGTTTTGTGTTCTTGACCTGGTAGATAACCAAACCATATCAGATACAGAAATCCTATTATTTAGGATTTCACCTGGATCAGTGTGAATGATGCATCCACTTGTTCTAACAGGTTGCATTTCACCATTTGTTTCCTTGATATTATCAGGGCTCAGTTTTCTGCACAAAGATGACTCACGGCCTTGCTCATTTACTTGTGGAGAATTCTTAGTTCATGGTTGACTTTAAAATTTCTCTCTCATTCTCAGACCTCCTGGTCTTAGTGCCCAAAGAGTTCATGCTTAAAGTAATGATATTAATTTTAATTTTGGCCTCACAAATCAATAACGAGGATGTATATGTGTTGTGTACATACATATATACATACATGCATATATAAGTACATATTTGTATCATAAGAATTTCATATTGTCTGTTTTATTCAATGTACTTCCAATTTCATTTACTTTAATGTTTGTAATTTAAAAAATAACATTTATTTATGTCTCCTATCTGAGTACTTTGCCACGTACTAAGGACAGAGAAATAAATAAGGCAGAGGTAATTCCTGTACTTATGGAGTACAGTTAATGAGGGATATGGATATGAATGAAGTAATTACAAGGGTAGTCAGAATTAAGGAAGGGTAGGTATATGTTTGTCTTGGGCACAGAGGGATTATTCCTCCCCCTTTTTTTTGGGGGGGGGTTGTCCTTGTTATTTATTTCTTTTTCTTTTTGAGCCTTCCACTTACCATTAGTCTTTCTTTCCTTTATATATCTATTTTTCTTTCAGAAAAATTTTTGCAGTTGGTAAGTCTGCTCAAATCCCTCTCATTAAAGCACAACTGAAAAGTTTGCATTCACTTCAAATACTGCATTCATAGGTAGATGGGGGGCCGTCAGGTGGTGCTGTGCTTAAGGGCTCTGGACTCTTACATGGCCGACTGTGGTTCACGTCCCAGACCTGGCGGCTTGCCTTCTCAGTTCTCTCTCTCTCTCTCTGTCCCTCTCTGGTCAAGTTAAAATAAATAAATAAATAAATAAATAAATAAATTCTTTAAAAATAAGTAGATGGATTTAAAATATATTTAGATCAATGTCTATCAAATTGTGCATCATAGCAGTGCTTGAGATGATCATGAGGACTGTTAAATATTTATGAAATTTGCAAGCTGGAACTCCACTATGGTAGGATGATTTATACCAAGGATATGGGAAAATGCTACCCTTTAGGTTCCCCCTTCTATGCCTCAGAAAGAGCTGGTTGTTAAACATTGAGGTTACTAGCATTTTTTAAAAAAACAATAATAGAAGATAACAGAACAAAAATGTCAGAGGACCTTGCCTATAATGATAAAAGCTGGTCTGTGAAACTTCCTTGTCAGTTCTGTATAAGTGTGTGTGAGAGTGTACACATGCACATGCATGCTGACTGGGTCATGATGCAAAAGATGTTTCTTTAATTCACAGTAAAATTTGACAGGCACTGATTTAGGAAATAGAATTAAGAGAACTTGGCGATTGATTGGATTCAGGCAGTAAAGGAATTGAGATGAGTTAAGGATTAATCATAGATTCCTAGCTAGATGAGCTGGGTGGAGAGCCTTGCCATTTCCTGAGATAGGGAATGCTGTAAGGGCTGTAAGGGAGCTGGTTCGAGGGGATTATAAATTCAGTTCGAACATGTTA
Source organism: Tupaia belangeri chinensis (assembly GCF_000334495.1). NCBI lineage: Eukaryota > Metazoa > Chordata > Mammalia > Scandentia > Tupaiidae > Tupaia > Tupaia belangeri. Next base: position 5,154,238 of record NW_006159806.1, on the reverse strand, counting down.
AGTTTAAGGCGTCTGTAAGATATCCAAGTGGAGATGTCCTGAAGGCAGTTAGTATATGGATTTGGACTGTAGATAAAGGACTGATGTAGCAATTCAGATATGCAGATACTTAATTGGCAAAAAAAAAAAAAAAAAAAAAAAGGAGGG
>NW_006159806.1:5090998-5152146 GCF_000334495.1 Tupaia belangeri chinensis | reverse complement strand
AAATAAATAAATAAATAAATAAATAAATAAATAAATAAATTCTTTAAAAATAAGTAAATGGATTTAAAATATATTTAGATCAATGTCTATCAAATTGTGCATCATAGCAGTGCTTGAGATGATCATGAGGACTGTTAAATATTTATGAAATTTGCAAGCTGGAACTCCACTATGGTAGGATGATTTATACCAAGGATATGGGAAAATGCTACCCTTTAGGTTCCCCCTTCTATGCCTCAGAAAGAGCTGGTTGTTAAACATTGAGGTTACTAGCATTTTTTAAAAAAACAATAATAGAAGATAACAGAACAAAAATGTCAGAGGACCTTGCCTATAATGATAAAAGCTGGTCTGTGAAACTTCCTTGTCAGTTCTGTATAAGTGTGTGTGAGAGTGTACACATGCACATGCATGCTGACTGGGTCATGATGCAAAAGATGTTTCTTTAATTCACAGTAAAATTTGACAGGCACTGATTTAGGAAATAGAATTAAGAGAACTTGGCGATTGATTGGATTCAGGCAGTAAAGGAATTGAGATGAGTTAAGGATTAATCATAGATTCCTAGCTAGATGAGCTGGGTGGAGAGCCTTGCCATTTCCTGAGATAGGGAATGCTGTAAGGGCTGTAAGGGAGCTGGTTCGAGGGGATTATAAATTCAGTTCGAACATGTTAAGTTTAAGGCGTCTGTAAGATATCCAAGTGGAGATGTCCTGAAGGCAGTTAGTATATGGATTTGGACTGTAGATAAAGGACTGATGTAGCAATTCAGATATGCAGATACTTAATTGGCAAAAAAAAAAAAAAAAAAAAAAGTGGTTGAAGCCATCAGCATACACAGATTGAGATCACCTGGGCAGAGTGTAGGGCATGAAGGATGTGGCCCCATGAGAGAAGCCTAGGAAAAGTCAAGATTTAAGAGGCAAGTTGGGGCAGTTGGTGACATGGTGGTTAAGGTGGCTACATCCCACATGGCTAAGTAGTTCGGGTCCTAGACCCTGCGACTTAAATAATACACTCGGTGCATGTGCATGCATGCCCAAAATCCCAAGAAAAGAATGCAAGAGTAGGAATAGTGGTGTGGCCATCTCCCCTGGAGGGTGGTTTCTCACTTTCCCTCTCCCTCTCTCTCTCTCCAGTGAGTACATGTGCCTTAGAGCAAACTGAAAAAGATAAAAATAAAAATAAATAAATAAAAAAGAAAAGAGACAGTTCAAGGAAGATAGGCTAAAAAAGATAAAGAAAGGTGGGTTAGTGACAGAAGAAAGAAAGAAAAGTGTGGTGTCTAGAAACCAAGCGACAAGTGGTTCAAAGGTACAGTAGATCACATCTACTAGTATATTAGTACAGGGTCCTTAAGAACTGAAGAATTATCAGGACCAGCAGTTGGTGTAATGGCTATGTTGCTGGACTCCCATGTAGTTGACTGCAGTTTGAGTCCATGACCTGGTGGCTTAAACTCATGCCAGGCGCCTGTGCGTGTGTACACAAGATCCCGAGAGGAGAATGGAGAAGGGATTGTGGCATGGCCATCCCTCCCTGGGAATGGTGGGTGATTTCTTGTTTTCCATCTCTCTGTCTCTCTTTCTGGCGAGCACACACACCCTATAGCAGAAACCTCTCAGAAAACAACACAAAACAAGACCAAAAAGAATTGAAGAATTATTAGAAATCTGACTTCCTATCTACCTTAGAAGCAAGAAAACCTTCAGATTCCATATGGAATCTGAAACAACTTTGGATGATGACTGGGTATAAGTGATAAGTAAAAAGAAACTGACCTCGTCAAGCTCAGCAGCTCTTTTTGCTATGTGGCCAAATCTCATTCTATCATATAGATCACAAATGTGGCAGTCACAGGAGCCCTGCAGGACGTGTGGTGAGTTAATATATTAGGTTGTTGGGAAAGTCATGACGTATTCTTCTATGCAAAAATGTGTCATGACTTTTCCGATGACCCAATAATAACCTTTCCTTTTCTAGCTGTCACCCTTATTTCTCCTGAGTAGACACAGTACCCATCTTACCACTGATAACCTTCAGTTTTAAAGATTATTTTAAAGATGATTTAAAACTTGCTTTATTAGTCACATATAGATAAAGAGTTAGGTTATTTAAGAGCGAGACCATTAGCCTAAGACACACAGGACATACACTCACGCAGTAATAGCTAATAGTTAACTGCATTGACCGCTTAGTGGTAGGGACTGTACTGAGTATTTTATATGAGTCTTTAGAGGGAGGTATTAGTACCATTTTACAGATGAGGACACTGAGGTACACAGAGGTTAAGTAGGGGGAAGAGCTGGGATACACACCTCAGCAGGTTAGCTCTTAGCCTGTAGGCTCGGTTCCTATACTGCTCCGAAGGCTAGACTGTAATGGATGGAAACAGGGCTTGGGAAAGCTTTGCCTGTGTTTAGAACCAAAAAATGATCTCAGTATAAAATCTCTCTGAAAGTTTTTCTTCTTTTCCCACTGACTATAAAAGTAATTCATAGTCATTATAGAAAATGTGTGAGATACAGAAATGTTGCAAGATGCAAGATAAATCACTTCTGGTGAAGTTTTAACACAAGATTGAGTGTCTTATAAAACTCAGAGATCAGATTTTACAGCTTCCCCTGAGGAGGGTGGAAACCACTACAGGGATTAAGTAATAAACACTCTCTTCAGGAAGGCATTGGCTTACCTCTTAAGAAATAATAACATAATGTATGCATTTAACTACTGGAATTTATTACAATGCTTTGCACTCAGTGAGAATGCACTCTGGGATGGGGTGAGAGGGAAGGATATACATCAGCTTCTGGCCTAAGAGATGTCTGGGCATCTCTCCTGGTACCACCAACCTGATACTCCTGAAGGACTCTTCAAGGGCAGACTCAACTTTTGGATCAAATGCTGACTTCAACACAGCCTTCTTTTTAGAGCTGATCATCTAATTTTAGGGCCATTTTAAAGGTCCTTTGGGCCATCTCCTGGAGTACGGAGACTGGTTCTTGCTCCATTTTTTGGAAATCTAGAATTTTGCTAGAGTTTTCTGGAATTTATGGGCTCATTCATTTACTCAACAAGCATTTCTTGAATCTACTCTGTGTCAAGTGAGGTGAAGCAGCAGTGGGGATGGAAGGTGTGGCCATGAGATTGTGGTACGGTGAGTCTGCCAAGATTCCTACTAGACAGGCTATAGGTCCTGGGGAATAGGACAAAACAAAAACAAAAGAGAAAAAAAAAACCCATTGGCTTTAGACAGAAGCAGGGCTCAAAATATTTTCCTTGGTGAAGCATATGGTTGTGCTGGAAAACCAATGTGTAATTCATAGGCAAATACCGAACAGAGGGTATTCCAATCTGAAGCAATGTTGAAGTGTTCGTTAGTTCAGTTACAAATCTAATTACAGAAGTCTATTTTTCATATACTGTGGATTTTTAAAAAAGAATTATTATTATTTAACTTGCTATAGAAGAGAGAGAGACAGAGAGACAGAGAGATAGAGACCAAGCCTCCAGGTGCAGGACTCAAACTGTGGTTAGCCATGTGAGAATCCAATGCCCCAACCACCATGCCACCTGCTGATGCCCTAAACTGTGGGTTTAACAGAACATTCTTCAAGACATTTTATACTTAATCATAATCTGATGGTCATCAAAAATGTCTTAATATTTTTCATTGGAGCTTGCCCAAATGAGCAGAACCTGGCAGGTTTCTACACAAGGAGGAAGCTTTATGAGTTGTGTCCTGTGTAGCATAGAGTGCTGTGATCAGAAGGATCTTATACTTAATTGAAAGGTCTACTGTTGCCATCTTGAAATTCTTAATAATTTTGAACAAAGGTGTCCACATTTTTTTTGCACTGGACCTTGCAAATTATGTATTCAGCCCTATGTATGTAGCTATGTTGTCTCTACTTTGAATCAGCTTCCAGTTCATCCATTTATTTGTCAGGTCACCTTGGATATTGCTAAATTTCTCTGAGCCTCAGTTATCTCTTTGGTAAGTGGTATAAACAATATTGCCTACCTTAGAGGTGCTGACATCAGCTAAAATAAAATTCTTAGCACAGGCAACTCATGTAAGAGTGAAAAACCAGGGCTAGCAGGTGGCACTCAGGTTTAGGTGGCTGGATCCCAAATGGTTGGCTGCCTGGTTCAAGTCCTGGACACAGTGGCTTGAAAAACACACTGGGCACCTGTGTGTGTGTGTGAGTGTGTGTCTAAAATTCTGAGAGGAGAATGGAGGAGAAGGAACTGTAATGTGATCATTTCCCCCAAGCGGTGATTGCTCATGTTTCCTCTCTCTGTCTCTCTTTCTCTCTCTGTTTCTCTTCAGCAAGCATGTATGCCCTATAACAAAAAGGAAAATGAAAGAAAGAAAAAAACAACCAAAAAAAAGTAAGCAACCTTTTCCCCACTGCTTCTCTTTAGGCACAAATATATAATATTTTTCTGTATTTCTCACACACAAGAATGTTTCAAGGTTGTAAGTCCCTCCACCCATCCTTGGGGAAAGAGAGATTTGTACATGCTTCCCAGAATGAATTCCTGTAATGAGGTAATGAGGGAATGTGTTTTCTTCCTGATTCTAAATCACAAAATCAGAATGATTTATCCATAAAGGCAGGCCACTAATCTGCTTCAGAATATTTTTCTCCAACACGTATTCTAGCACATGTCTGAACTGGTTTAAATGATTTGTTTCCAAGTCCCACTTTCTACAGCCTACCTGATTTTATGGTGATGTTTCCCTGGAGAGAATTCAATTTGAATTTTACTTAATAAAATTCATGACCTGCTTTGCTTAACTTGAATCATTTGGAGCTGCTCAGAGCATAGAGGTACCAAACACCAAGATGACGCACTGAGCACTGTAGGGAACATCTGTTCTCTCAGAAGGGAGGTAGAGAGTGTGATCAGAAGGGACTGCTAAGGCTTAAGCAATTAGCATTGACCGCCACCGGGAGCAGCCCACATGTTTAAAGTGCTAGCACCAGAAGAAGAGGAGGAACATAATCCCATAAAAGAAAATATTAATTTTCCATATTTTTTTTGTAAAGGTTTTTGCTCGCCAGACAGAGAGAGACGGAGAGATAGAAAGTGAGAAATTCCCCCCACACACACCACGCAGGGAGAGGGGGGTGGCCACACCGCAATCCCTTCTCCTCCATTCTCCTCTTGGGATCTAGGGCACGCACGCACATGCGCCCGGCATGAGTTTAAGCCGCCGGGTCCGGGACTCGAACTACAGTCGACTACCTGGGAGTCCTGCGACATAATCATTATGCTAATTGCTGGTCCCATAATTTTCCATATTTTGCAGAAATCACCTTCAATGCTTCTCTAGCATCTTTCGTGTCTCTTCTTCCACCAGAAGCTTAATTTTAGGACTAGAAACAATGTCCTGGCTATCCCTGCTGGGACATCTTCCTTGATCTGTTCCTCCTTGGACTATCATGCTTTTCCTCCTCTCTCATGGTCAATCATTTTTAATATAATGAAAAGCAACATTTTTAGGCATTCTTTGGGTTCCCACTTTGTGCCAATTTGTGACACTTCAGTGTCAAATCATAGCGAGGCTACTTGTGTTACTTCTAACAGTGCAAAATGTTTTAAAAATTGTATTTTCACTCAACAAATATGTATCAGTGCCTAGAAAGTGTCAGATGTGAACATAGCAGCTTGTGAAGCAGGTGGGGTTGCTGGTCTGGGGACAGGGTTCCCAGTGTAACTGTAGCACAAACATTAGATAACACCATAGTATTACACACTCACTAGTGCTACAAGTGTGTGGGGCTTACTAAAGTCAGGTATTTTTTTTTCCAAGTAGAGTCATAGTGGTTTACTTTTTTTAAAAAAGAATTATTTAGCGTCAATTATTATTATTATTATTGTTATTTTCAATTTGACCAGAGAGCAACAGAGAAAGAGAGAGGGGGAACATAAGAAAGCAAGGAAGTAGGTCTGGGACTTGAACCACAGTTGGCTATGTGGGAATCTAGTGCCTTTAACCACCATGTCACCTGCTGACCCTGTAGGATTTCTTTTTAAATTTCATTTCAAGTTTTATCAGAAGTAAACTGTGAAAAGTTCTAAAATGTTTATGTTAGAAAAATAGAAACTCCCTGCCCACCAACTGCAGCACTTAATCTCCCCATGTGCTGTCCTGGTCCCCAGGGGAAGCCACATTCAACTCTCTTAGATGTGTGTTCTAGGTCTTATTTATTTATTATTTATCTTAATTAATATTTTTAAATTTTAAAATGTTAGTAAATCTTTCAAATTTCTGTATAATTGACATGCAAAAAGGTGTACATAGTAAGGTAGAAATGTGGATGAATTTGAAGATGAGTAAATACTTGTGAAACCATCAGCATCAACTATGCCATAAATATGACCATCACCTATTTTCTCTTTCATGATAAGAACATTTAACATAAGACTTATTCTTTTAATAAAGTTTAAAATTATAATCCAGTATTGTTAACTATACACACTCTACTGTTGTACAGTAAATTTCAAGGACTTACTCATCTTGCATAACTGAAATGTATCTTTGACCAACACCTTCCCTAATCCCCCTTTCCTCTCAGTCCCAGGTAACCACCATTATTCTCTCTGTGCCTACTTTAGGTTCCTGATAAAAGTGGAATCACTTAGCGTAATGTCCTCTAGGTTCATCCATGTTTCAGCAAATGGGAGAATTTCTTTCATAACGGTCCACTGTGTGTGTGTGTGTGTGTATTGCATTTTATTTATCCATTCATCTGTCGATGGACATTTTCATGTCTTTGCTATTGTGAATAATGCTAAAATGAAGACAAAAGAAAGAATAATGCTACAATGTACATGAGAATGCAGATGCTCCTTTGAGATTCTGACTTCCGCTCTTCTGGTATATATCTGTAATTGAGCCACAAGAGAACCAAAGTGACTCTAGCTGGTACTTAGTCTTCGAGTCCATTTTAATAGATTAAGTCAGGAAAATCAGTCTTTAACTTCTTTTACCTCACAATGAGTCTTACAGAACTGAGGCTTTTACCTTCCTCACAATAGATGGAACCTAACAGTTAATTAATGGAAGTTAACAATAACATTGCTAAGTCTTTTTTTTTGGAGAGGTTTTTTTTTGTTTTTTATTTATTTATTTATTTATTTTTTTTTCGCTATAGGGCACGTGCGCTCGCCAGACAGAAAGAGAGAGACATAGAGACAGAAAGCGAGAAATCACCCCCCAGGGGGGATGGTCATGCTGCAATCCCTTCTCCTCCATTCCCCTCTCGGGATCTTGGGCACGCACGCACATGCGCCCGGCGTGAGTTGTAAGCCACCGGGTCTGGGATGCGAACCACGGTCGACTACGTGGGAGTCCAGTGACATAGCCATTACGTTAACTGCTGGTTCCCAACATTGCTAAGTCTTTAGAGATACCTGGCTATGGAGATAGGGAAGGGAAAAATATCACCAGACCTCTCCCATACGAGGAAGATTTTAGTAGCTTGAGCATTGCAAAATCCACACCCAGCTTCTAAGCCAGGATCTAAGAGTTGTCTGGGCTGACTCTGCTTGCTATTGCAGCCTTATAAATCATTGCTTATCTTTGAGCCCCTTGCAGAGAATTGAAACTAAAACTGGTCATTCTGTCTGGTCCTGCATGTCCAGATGGAAACTGCTTTCCAAACAGTGATTGCCTGATGCTATTAAGTCTTATGATTCTGTTGAAGACACTGACCAGGTCACGTTTTCTCCTTGTCATTTCACCCTGGTACAATGCCTTTATTTTTAGATGTACCTCTTCTCCTATATAAGTTTCATATCTCCAGGACAGTAGAGTGGGTTATGGACTCTGGTCTACTATTTCCCTGGTTGTTGACCTCAATGAATAAATTCCTTTCCTTTTCAACAAATTTTGTCTCTTTGTAGCAAGTGGCACAATCTGATTTTCATCCCCTTGAACGAGCATCTCTGCCCATTCTGGCATTTCATCCAGAAGTGGAATTACTAGATCATATGGTAGTTCTATTTTTAATTTTTTGAGGGTCATCCATACTATCTTCTGTAGTGGCTGTACTAATTGACATTCCCACCAATAGTGTACAAAGGTTCTCATGTCTCCACATCCTCACCAACATTCATGTTTTGTTATTTTGGTAATAGTCATTCTAACAGATGTGAGATAATATCTAATCATGGTTTCAAATTGCATTTTCCTGATGACTAGTGAGGCTGAGCACCCTTTCATGTACCTGTTGGTTATCTGTATGTCTTCTTTGAAGAAATATCAATTCAGGTCTTAGGTCCATTTTTTTTTTTCTAGAGGGTGCATGTACTTGCCAGAGAGAGAGAGAGTGACAGAGAGGGAGAGGAGAAACCCTCCTTTGGGTTTCTACCCAAAGGCAGAAGAATTCTTAATCAGAATTCTTAATCGATTTGCAAGCAAATCGATGTTTATTGCGATACTATTCACAATTGCCAAGAGTTGGAACCAACCCAAATGCCCACGAACAGATGGATGGATCAAAGTACATATACTCTGTGGAATATTATTCAGCCATAAAAAAACAAACAAACAAAAAACACAACAAAACCGTGACTTTTGACTGAAAGTGGATGAATATGGAAGATTTACTGCTGAGTGAAGCAAGCCAGGCTATAAGGAATAGGCATTGTATGTCCCCCCTTAATATATACCGAGTGTCTGCACTCTATGACTGAAACTGATTGACTAAAAGACATAAAGACACAGTAAACGAATGTGTGTGAAAGAGTAGGGTTTGAGGAAGAACAATTAGAAGAAAAATGGGGAGGAAAAGCAGTAATGGGACAAAGAAAGGTGCCAATTTCTGTTAAAGATATATTATAGCTTAGTCAATTGGACTAGGGAGAAATGTTCACATGTTAAAATATTCACTTTGTAAACTAAATAATGTGATTGACTGTATAAAAGAAAATGAAATTAAAAATAAAGAAAAAAATGGAAAAATAAATAAAAACCAAGACTACACTATCTTGATTACTATAGCTGTATAGTAACTTTTGAAGTCAGTTAATAACTAATCCTCCAACTTCATTCTTCTTCAATATTGTGTTGGTTGTTCTAGATCTTTTTTTGGGGGGGGAGAGATTTTCACTATAAGGTGCGTGTGCTCGCCAGACAGAGAGAGACATAGAGACAGAAAGCGAGAAATCACCCCCCAGGGGGGATGGTCACTCCGCAATCCCTTCTCCTCCATTCTCCTCTCGGGATCTTGGGCACGCACGCACACGCACCCGGCGTGAGTTTTAAGCCACCAGGTCCAGAACTTGAACCGTGGTCGACTACGTGGGAGTCCAGTGACATAGCCATTACGCTAACTGCTGGTTCCCGGTTGTCCTAGATCTTTAACTTTTCTTTTAATAAAATAAGCTAGAAGATGTGTGTGCTTACTGGAGAAAGACACAGAGAGAGAATGGGAAAGTGAGAAAGCTCCTCCCGTGGGGAAAGGCTATGATGTAATTGCTTCACCTTCATTTCTTCTTCCTTATGGGATATTGGCATGCACACATGACCAGTATGTTTCTCAAATTGCTGGGTCTAGGACTTGAACCACGTAGTTGGTCATATGGAATCCAGCTGCCTTATCCACTATTTCACAGGCTGGCTTAATCTTAAGCCTTTCAACAAAAACATTGGAATCAGTTTTGTTTATTCATAAGATTACTTTCTGAGATTTTTTGCTTGGGATTGCGTCAATCTATAAAACAAGCTGGAAAGAACTGACATTTTTACAATATTGGGTATCGCAATCCATGAACACAGAATATCTCTCTGCTTATTTGCATCTTCTTTATTTCTTTCATCAGAGTTTATATTTTTTTAAAAAAAGATACATTTCCAAGTATTTCAGTTTTTGGTGTTATTGTAAATAGTATTTTTTAATTTCAAATTCCAATTGTTCATTGGTAGTTATAGAAAGATAATTGATTTTTCTCTATTAATCTCATATCCAGTGACCTTGCTATAATTACCTATTAGTTCTAGAAGGGTTTATTTTTGTTGTTGTTATTGTTAATTCTTTGATATTCTACACATAAACAATCATGCTATCATGTCATTTGTGAATAAAGACAGTTTTCTTTTCCCTTCCCAATCTTTATTTACATTTTATTTCCTTTTCTTGTTTTATTGCACTATATAAGGAATTTCTGTACAATGTAGAATAGGAGAGGTGAGAGAAGACATCCTTACCTTGTTTTTGATTTTAGGGAGAAACCATCCACTATCTCATCATTAAGTATGCTAGATGTAGTATTTTTCTTTTTCAATAGGTTTTTAAAAATGTTTTGCCAGGGAACCAGCAGTTAGAGTAATGGCTATGTTGCTGGACTTCCACGTAGTTGACCGCAGTTCACGTCCTGGACCCGGTGGCTTAAAACTCACGCCGGGAGCCAGTGTGTGCATGTCCAAGATCCTGAGAGGAGAATGGAGGAGAAGGGATTGCGGCGTGGCCATCCCCCCTGGAGGGTGATTTCTCACTTTCTCTCTCTCTGTCTCTGTCTGTCTGGTGAGTGCATGTGCCCTATAGCAAACACTTCTAAAAAAAAAAAAATAATGTTCTGCCAGGTGCCACATGCACTCTCTAGAGACAGGAGGAAAAGTGAGAAAGCACCCCCCCCATTTCAATTGAGGATGGTCATGCTATGATCTCTTCTCTCCTGTCTCCTTCCTTTAGGATTTTGGGCACACATGCTCAGCCTGTTTTTCAGGCCATCGGGTCCAGAACTCGAAACATTCCATTGGCAATATGGGATCCAGCCACCTTAACCATCACATCAATGGCTGGTTCATTAGCTGTAGGTTTTTAATAGATGTTCTTTATCGACTTGAGAAAATTCTGTATTGAGAAAATTCTGTATTCATATTCTTCTGAGAGAGTTTTCTTTTTTTTTCAAAATCATGAATGAGTATTGCATTTTGCAAAATTCTTTTTGTGCATCTATTAATATAAGATGCAAGTCAGAAGGTATGTGATGGTTAAGGGGTTAGACTCTCACATGACTGACCACAGTTGGAGTCCTGGACCTAGAGGCTTACTTTCTTACTTTGTCTCTCTCTGCCTTTCTCTGGTGAACACATGTGCCTTATTGCAAATTAAAAAAAAAAAAGTAAAATTAAATAAATAGTTAAAAATATATGATCATATGATTCTTCCTCATTGACCTGTTGATACAGTGGATTACATCAAATGATTTTTGAGTATTAATCAGTCTTGTACACCTGGAATAAATTCTACTTGGTCTTGGAAAATAACTTTTTTTTTCATAGATTATTATATTTTATTTGCTAATATATTTGAGGGTTTTTGCATCTATCTTCATGAAAGATATGTGTCTGGAGGTTTCCTTTTCTGTAATGTCTCTTTAGTTTTGGTATTAGGAAAATGCTGGCTTCAAAGAGTAAGTTAGGCGACTGTCTGCTTTTATTTTATGTAAGAGATTGTGAATAATTGGCATAATTAATTTTTTTAAATATTTGGGTAAATTTACCACTGAAACTATCTGAGCCTGAAACTCTCTGTTTTATAAAGCTTACTAATGGTTGATAGAATTTCTCTAATAGGTATAGGCCTAGTAAGTTTACCTATTTCTCCTTATATAAATTTCAGTGATTGTTTCTTTCCAGAAGTTGGTCTATTTTATCTAGATTATCAGATCTGCGGGCACAGAGTTGTTCTTAATATTCTTTTAACAGCCATGCAATCAGTACTAAGACTTGTCTTTCATTTCTAATAGTAATTCGTGTGTTCTTTCTTTTTCTTTTTTTCTTGGGTAGTCTGGTTAGAGTTTTATCAGTTTTATTGCTTTTGAGAATCAGTTTTTGGTTTTATTTCCTGTTTTTAATTTCATATATTTTTGCTTAATTTTTATTATTTCAATTTTTATGCTTTCTTTGTCTTAAACTGTTCTCTCTCTCTAGTTTTCTAGGTTGAAACTGAGATGTTTGCTTTTAGATCATTCTTTTTTCCTAATCTATGCATTCAGTATTACAAATTAACCTCTAAGCACTGTTTCTGCTGCATTCTACAAATTTTGATAAGTTGTATTTTCATTTTCTTTTAGCTCAAAATACTTAAGAATTTATGGATACTTTCTTTGATGCATTTATTATTTATGTGTTTTATTTGATTTCCAAATATTTGAGGATTTTCTAGGTATTTTTCTTGTATTATAGTCTTATTCCATTGTTCACTGAACATATTTTACATAATTTCTATTCTTTGGAATTTGTTAAGGTGTGTTTTATGGCCTATAATATGCTTGATCATGGTGAATGTTTCACGTGGGCTTGAGTAGTAATGTGTACTCTGCCTTTTTTTGGAAAAAGTTTTCTGTACATATTCATTGTATCAAGTTGACTAAAGTTACTGCTCAGATCAACTATTAAATATCCTTATGAGCTTTTTTTGACTGCTCGATCTATTCATTGCTGACAGAGAGTGGGTGAAGTCTCCAGTTATAATAGAGGGTATGCCTATTTCGCTATAGTTCTATTGGTTTTTGCCTCACATGTTTTTACACTCTGTTGTCAGGTGCATTTACATTAAGGATTATTATGTCTTCTTGGGGAATTAACCTGTTTATTTAATTATGTAATATTTCTCTTTACCACTGATAATTTTCCTTGTTCTAAAATATACTTTGTCTGAAATTCATATAGTTAAGGCAACTTTATTTTAATTAATGATAGCATGGTATATCTTTCTCCATCTTTTTACTCTTAGCCTATGTATATCTTTTCTTTTTTTTTTTTAGAGAGATTTTTGCTATTGGGTGTGTGTGCTCACTGGGGAGACAGAGACAGAAAGTAAGAAATCATCCTCCAGAGGAGATGGCCACACTGCAATCCCTTCTCTTCCATTCTCGGCTCAGGATCTTGGGCATGCATACACACATGCCCAGCATGAATTTAAGTTGCAGGTTCAAGACTTAAACTGTGGTTGACTAAGTGGGAGTCCAGCGACGTGACCATTATGCCATCTGCTGGTCCCGACTCCCTGTATTTTTATATTTAGAATGCGTTTCTTGTAGGCAACATAAATTTTAGTCTTGTTATTTTATCTACTATAATAATCTTTGCTTTTAACTAGTATATTTAGACCATGCATACATAAAGTGATTACTAGCATAGGTGGTTTAATAACTACTGTGTTCATAAATGTACTCTAGTCTTGGTTTTTGGTTCTTTTTTAAATTCCTCCCCCACCTTTTTGCTTTCTCTGGTTTTGACTATTTTACATGATTCCATTTTCTGTATTTTCTTAGAATGCTTCTAAGTTCTTAGGATATCTATCTTTTTATATCTATCTTTTTTTAGTGTTTCCCTGGAATTGCAATATATTTTTGCAACTAATCTAGTATTATATCACTTCAAAGGTAGTACAGGTACCTAAAAACAAGGTATTCTCAATTCTTCTCTTTCATCCTAACATCACTGCCATTTATTTCATGGCTCCATATACTACAATCACCCAATACCTTGTTACTATTAAACAACACTTCTCTCATAGATCAATTAAGAAAAAGAAACAAAACATATTATATTTACTTTTATTTATTCCTTTTTTCCATGTTCTTCCTTTTTTAAATGTAGATCTAAGTATCTGATCTATATGGTTTTCTGTTTCACTTAATTCGTTTTTACGTTTCTTCTAGGATATGTCTATGGGTGATGAATTACCTCGGTTTTTGGTTGTCTAAGAAAATATTTATTTATCCTTCATTTGTGAAGGATAATTTCACTGGATATAGAATTCTAGGTTATAGGTTTGCTTCTTTCAACACTTTAAATAATTTACTTCATTCTCTTCTTGCTTGTATAATTATTGGTGAAAAATGTGCTGCAATTTTTATTCTTACTCTTCTATAATTGAAAGGTGTTCTCCCTCACTCCTCTGGCTTCTTTCAAGATTTTCTCTTGGTTTTGTTTTTTGTAGCTTAGCTATGGCATGTGTGAAATTTTTGGTGTTTATTCTGCTTGGTGTTTCCTGAGCTTCCTGGATCTGGATCTGTGGTTTGGTTGTCTGTCATTAATTTTGTAAAATTCTTGGCTATTGTTCCTTCAATATTTCTTCTACTCTTTTCTCAGACTCTTCTTCTGATATTCTAATTTTGTCTGTTATACCTTTTGAAATTGCATGAACAGCTCTTAAATATTCTGTGATATCTTTTTTAGTTCTTTCCCCTCTTTGTATTTCCGTTTGTGAAGGTTTTATTGCCACATCATCAAACTTACTGATTCTGTTCTTGGCTGTGTCCAGTCTACTGAGGAGCCCATTCTTCATTTCTGTAACAATGTTTTTGACTTGTAGCATTTCCTTTGACTCTTTCTTAGAGGGTCTATCTCTATAATTACAATATCTGCTCTGTTCTCTTGGTAGTGTCTACTTCTATCATTAGACCCTTAAGATATTAATCACAGTTGTTTTCAATTCTGTATCTGATAATTCCAATATCTGTTTTAAATCTGGTTCTCATGTTTTGCATTGTCTCTTCATATTGTATTTTCTTCTATTATGGTTTGTAATTCTTTGTTGAAAGCCAAAATGATATATCTGATACTAGAAACTGAGGACTTTATTGTGAGATTTTTTATCAATTTGGCTATGACTGGGGTTGTTTTTGTTTGCCAGATGCTTCGATTGCCTTTGTTGTTCTTGTTTTTGTCTCCTCTTTGTTTCTGAGTTTCCCTAAGAACTGCTTAAATCCAGTCTGTCTCTGTAGTTCTCTCAGTTGTAATCTGCTGTTATTATAGTAAAGCTCTGTTGTGGCAGAAGGTACAGAGGAGAGAATGTGTTCTAGAAACATGTGGTTAAATCTTAGTGTTGCAGCGAACCTGTATCCCTGCACTGTGAGACAGGAAAGCAGGGCAGAGGTGGGAGGGCACTACAGTTGGTAATTGTACTCCTCCCATCCCCAAGGTATGTAAGTCTTTGATAAAGTCTTCCCCTTCCGAGAAGGTTTCATTTCTGAGAATGCTCTGGGTGTAATTCAAAGTGATAACTTCTTTCATTCCCCTTGCCAAAAACAGTAAAGGTTTTCTTGGCTTTTTACCATGGGTTTCATTCATTTTTGAGTCTCTGTTAGGTAGCATAACCAACTTATAGTGAGTACTGTATACATCTTTGGTACAATTAAATCAGTGAGTAACTACAGCCCACAAAAAAGATGATTTCGAATAAAAAGTAGAGAATATTTCCACCTCAACACGGGTGTCTACATTTGACATGAAGGGAAATTCTTTTTTTTTAAAGAATTATTTTATTTAACTTTATTTATTATTATTATCATTATTATTTTCCAGTTGATCAGAGAGACACAGAGGGAGAGAGAGTAAGCAAGCCACCAGGTCTGAGACTTGAACCATGGTCGGCCATGTGGGAGTCCAACGCCTTTAACCACCATGCCACTTGCTGGCGCCGACATGAAGGGAAATTCTAATTTTATGCCCATTAAACAGAGGCAAAAAAATGTTAGATTTTGGTAATTCATTAGGTGGGAAAACAATGGTATTTTTCATATTCTGAAACAACTGAGGACCTTCTTTCTTCCAGAAGAGTAGTTGGGCTCAATGTTAACGTTGCAGGATTTCTGAGTTATCAAGTCCATGTTTCATTATGACAAAGAATTAGAAGTGTGGACAAAAGGAGGGAGAAGTAGAGCAAAGTTTACTGAAAGAGAAAAGCTCCCACAGTTGAGGGGGGATCCTGAAAATGCATTGGCAACTTGGGGGTCTCATCAAGGGTAACTTGCCCATGCTTTTTTAATGGTCAATCTTTGGGTTCTAATGATCATTTTCTAGGTCCAAAAGAAAGTGGGGTCATAGAAAAAGCCGTAATTGCTGTGGCTGCTTTAAACAACACTGCCCACTATTTTAAGCCAGGCTGCAAGCAGTCTCTTGTATGAGCAAGCTGCAAACAAGCTGTGTGTAAACAATCTTTAGTGGTTGATTTTTAATGACACTAGAAAGGTGACTCCATCTTGTGGCCTATACCCTAACTATATATGTTACCTAGCTCCTATCACATTAGGTTTCTGGAAGCAGTTGAGACTCTTTCTTTGCCTGGATCTGGAGGTTCGCTTCTGTGCCTACCTACTACAGTCACCCTTTAAATGCCGGCTTCTTGATCAGCACATCTCCTCAGTTTCCAGTCTTGTGGACCTTCACTTTATCCCTTGCCATGTTCTCAATCTTGTCCCTCCACTGGGAAGGTCCACAATCCCCCATCATCCACTTTACAGGTACATATATTTTCTCGTAACTTCAAGCTGGACATCTTCAACCCTTGACTTAGTTCAGATTTCTTCCATTTTAATCCTGAGTCCTTTCCATTTCTGCCTCATGGACCAATATCATATCTAAATCTTATTAATTCATGTTCTCTATCTTATTTAATTTTTCCTTTAAAAATTCTTTAAAAATACACTTAATATAGTATATAATAAGGTATACTTTACACACCCTGTGGATGTTACACCCACTGAGCCCATGGGCAGACCTGAAGGAATGCCACACAGTGCTATGCAGACATTTCACAGACTGTAGTCATTAAAGTAGAAGCACTAAAGATCTACCAGTTTGTGTTTGCAGACCTCTCAGTCTACAGGAAAAAGAAAGGGAAATTAGATTGAGTCACAGCTTTGACTCTTCTGAGAAAGTGGCAGTAATGACGTTTTCATAGACTGAATAGAAGAACATTCTTAAACTTCAATAAATTTTTCTCTTTTCTTGAATGGTTGAGAGTACTATTGACTTAACTGCTGATCTCTATTAAAATAAGGCAAGCTGGGGACCAGCAGATGGAGTAATGGTTACATCACTGGACTCCCACATAGTTGACAGTGGTTCGAGTCCCAGACCTAAGGGCTTGAAACTCGTGTTGGGCATGAGTGCATGCATACCCAAAATCTTGAGAGGAGAATGGAGAAGGGACTGTGGCACAGCCCTCAACCCAGTGGGGGTGATTTCTTGCTTTCTGTCTCTATTTCTCTCTGTCTCTCTGATGAGTGCATGCACCCTATAGCAAAAGTCCCTCTAAAAAAAATCAGGCAGATTGAATAATAAAGCCTCCAAGTACTGCTATGAACTTAAATAATCAATTCACAACAAAAGAGAAGTGACCCTTACCATAATGTATTTATTTTAGACAATAAAGACAATGAGTCTTGCCTTTGGCTTTCTTAATTATATGTGGTGATGTTTTTTTTTTTTTAAGAGAGACTTTTGCTATAGGGAATGTGCACTTGCCAGAGAGACAGAAAGTGAGAAATCATTCCCTGAGGGGAATGACCATATTGTAATCCATTCTCTCCCATTCTCTTGGGATTTTGGGCACACATGCACACACACCAGCATGAATTTTAAGGCACGCTGGGTTGATTTTCAAGCCACCAGATCTGAGACTTGAAAAGTGGTCAATGATGTGGGAGTCCAGCATCTTAACCACCATACCACCTGCTGGCCCCTTATGTAGTTGTCTTTAAAGCAAGAAAAAGGGGTCAGACAGTAACATCATACTTTTTCTTAAAAATGTCCCTAACTAGGGGCCAGCAGATGGTGTAATGGCTATGTCGCTGGACTCCCACGTAGTCGACCACGGTTTGAGTCTCAGACCCGGTGGCTTAAACTCACGCCAGGTGCGTGTGCGTGCGTGCCCAAGATCCCGAGAGGAGAATGGAGGAGAAGGGATTTTAGTGTGGCCATCCCCCCTGGGGTGGGGGTGATTTCTCACTTTCTGTCTCTATGTGTCTCTTTCTCTGTCTTTCTGGTGAGTGCACGTGCCCTATAGCAAAAACCTCTTCCAAAAAAAAAAAAAAGTCCCTAACTTAACACAATATTGAACACACCTTGCTCGAGAACTTATTTACTGACTAATGTTAAATAAATTAGGGTGGTTTCTTCTGCTTTTTCTTCCATAGCTAAGTGTGTACCCATTCTCTCTTTCCATCGTGGTTTGAACTCTGTGTCACCATACTGTCATAATGGAACAGGACTTTTGGATGTTTACCCTATGATAGATAGGTCAGAATTTCATTATTTGATTTTCTTCATACCACTGCAGTAGGTCAGAATTTCATTAGATTTGCTAAAGACATCCACAGTCACGTTACATGTACCTTTTCTGAAACAAGAACTCTTTTTTTCTTGTAAATATGACTTAATCCTATAGTTTCTGACTTGACAACAGAATTGGGTTGCCACTCAAGACTCCATTTTAACAGTGCATTTAACGTTTCTACAGAAAGCTTTACAAGTTAGTTTGTGCCCTCAGTTTTTATTCTTAAAACTGCTAAAATACCTCCGAAAACCTTATTTTGTACTCTTTCATACACTGTACAATATAATAAATGCATTGAATTCATCGACTGACTTTTAAAAAAAGTCACTGAGTAAATCTAGGTGTTAAGTCACTGGGAAAAATGAACACATCCACAGATTCAACAGAAGTCTGAAGTTGCTTTTCTTCCTGAATGCTATCCTTACACTGTATCTTTAAAATATATAGAAGTTTGGAGCCAGCTGGCGGCATGGTTATCAAGGCAGCTAGATTTCACATTGCTGACTGTGTGGTTCAAGTTATGGACCCAGTGGCTTAAAAAACACACTGGGCACATGTGCCCAAAATCCCGAAAGGAGGAAAAAGTGGAGGAGAAAGGATTGCAGCATGCCACTTTCCATGGTGGGTGTTGTCTCACTTCTCCCCCAACTCTCTCTATCTGTCTCTCTGGTGAGCACACACCCCCTCTGACAAAATTAACAAAAGAATTTTTAAAAATAAATTTTCTTCTTCCATAGTTTTACACTACACTCTTATTACTGTATAATCACAAGCTTGTCTTTGATAAGGTAAGACTCAGCATTGATGAAACTATTTTATTCATCAATTATTTGTCCCTACACAAATTAATCATTTCTCTTTGTCCCTAAAGCAATAATATGAGTCAACTAAAGGGTAGTAATATGCCATAGGGCGGGCGCCACCATGCCCAAGGGTAGTAACATGCAATAACATCAAAGGGACACTCATTGGACAATGGCCTAAGAGAAAGCCTGAGTTTAAGTTTCAGCCAACCCTCCCTTAGTGTCACCCCCAGAGGCCAGCTTCCTGATTACACTGGCACTACCGATATTCTATTTGTTTCATTATGCAGTGACAAGGTGGGTATTTGGATACTGTCTATGCTACAAATGTGAATAACAAAGGAAGGACGACTACCATGGAAACCTACCTAATGGCCTTTGTGATGAACTCCTTGTTACTTGAATACTGGCAAACTGTACAATAAAAGGCCAGTCCGTGTTAGGCATAAAGCTTCTATACAAGGACACTGCTTGTTAGCCAAAATGAATGCTCTGGACATTGCAATCCAAGGCAGCATTTTTCTTGTCTGACCTCATTATTGGATAAGCACAGGGGACTTGCATTTATGATATGCTTGGGATTGCAAATCAACAGTCAACTTAAGGCTATTTCCCACTATTTGTCACTTGTAAAAACAAGCCACATAATCAGTTTAAAGATGGATGTACTTAGAAACAAACTATTAAAAGCAAGCCCAGAGATCATTGCCAGCTACATTTCAACAGATCAACCGAACTTAGTATGTAGTTGTCAGAGAGGGCTTCTATACGGTGCCTTCTTTGAAGGAAAATTCATTCCAAGATTTAGAGTGCATAGCATTTTGTTTTAAAATGCCCAATATTTTTAGGATTTAAAAAATTTTGCTAGAGTGTGTGTATGCTTACGAGAGCAAGAGAGAGGGAAAGTACCCTCCAATGAGGTGTGGTCACACTGCAATCCCTTCTCCTCCTTTTCTCCATCTGTAGGCATCTTAGATATGCATGCACAGGTACCCAATGTGTTTTTCAAGCCGTGCAGTCCAGGACTTGAATGTGCAGATGGCCATGATGATCCAACTCCCTTACCCACTAGGTCACAGGGCAGGCCCCAAATGTTTTAAATATCACTGTGTTTTCTATGTATGGCTGTTTACAAAAAAAATTTATTTAGTCAAGTCCAAGCAACAACTCTAATTCAATATGCTATTAAATATCTTGACTTTCCACAACTTAATAATTTTTTGGCATGTGCATAGTCCAAACTTTATCTCAGTAAAAAGCAAAAAGGTCTTTGAAGATAATAGGGAGAAGGAGGCATTTCACTCATAGTTTTCTCTCTCTGTAAAAAGTATTTTCAGCCTGCATGATGTCGACCATGAGGCTATTTCTTTTTCTTAAGTTTATTTATTTATATTTTCCATGAAAGAGAAGGGGGCACCTCCAACAGGCTCTTCATGCCATGATCCATCCCCAGCTTCAGCCAGCCAGGATCATGAACATGCATGCCCCCTAGTGGCATGTACAGGGAGACCCTGGGACACAAATCCAGGATGTTCTCACATGGCTTCAGCACTGTGGAACATATATTGATCTATGCTCTTGCAGGTGGCCAAGAGGCTATTCATAATGTTAGATAGATAATCTAAAATCTGGACTAGTATTCTAATCTTCTTGACCTATATGTACCTGGGTGAATTGTCTCTCATCTCTTTCTCATTTTATTCTAGAAACTATCATCTGAGAATGAAATATTTAATGTGGACAAGAAAAGAAAAGAGCAGAATTACTAAGCTAATATTCTTTAAAGATTAAAAGTTGGATGAAAAACTTGTCCAGTAATATAAATAAATATAATTTGGCAAATATTAATTATACTAGTTTTGACTTTTTTTGCTTTAGGGCATGTGTACTTGCTGGAGAGACAAAGAGAGACAGGGAGACAGAAAGTGAGAAATCACCCTCCAGGGGGATGGCCAATCCTTTCTCTTCCATTCTCCTATTGGGATTTTGGGCATGCACGCATACATGCCGATGTGAGTTTCAAGTCGCTGGGACCTGGATTCAAAACGTAGCTGGCCACATGGGAGTCCAGCTCTTTAACCACAACTCCATCTGCTGGCCTCTTAATTTTTTTTAAAAGTGTGAAAAGTCATCTCTGAGGAATTGTAATTGCCAGTGTTGTGGAGAGACAGCCACATGACTATCCTGCCCTAGTTCTTAGCATCTTCAACCCTCATGGATTCACATTCTTGAGAGTATGTACCATTCATTCATTTAATCTTTGTAAATTTATTGAGCCCCTGTCTCCTAAGGCAATAGACCCCATCCCTGGCTTGAAGACTAACCTGGAGCAGGTCATTATTTTTGTCCACAAGATTATGCCCAGAAATGGTGTAAGGGTGATGCTTGAAATGATTGGGGTGACTGGGGTATGCCATGAGTGTCCTTAAAAAGGGGTACCTGACACCAAATCAGAGTGCCACAGTAGGTTTCCTGGAGGAAATGATATCTGGTCTGAAACTCAAAGATAGATTGGGAGTGGCAGTGAGTAAATAAAATGATCCAGGCAGAGAAAAATAGCAAATACCAGAAGTTAACTCATAGAACTACAGTAGTTTAGCAGAGCTGGGGTGTGGCATTCTAGGAGAGAGGCAAAGTTCCCTTCTGAAGAGTTGTGTGTGCCCTGATGACTATACAGCATTATCTGTGGTCTCCAAATTCAACTAGGCCCATTCTGTGGCCTGAAAGTCTTCTGCTTTCCTGTTAGCTCGATCTCTCTTTAACCATGCAGATATCTTATAACTTTAAACTCTTTAAACTCCCATCTTTGGTAAAAAGTGGGAACCACTCCAATAACTAGGTAAACAAAGTGTGGTATATCTCTAAGTAGAATACTATTCAGCTGTAAAAAGGAGTATGAATGCCAGCTACAGCATGGAAGGAACTTGAAAAATTATGCTAAGCCAAAAAAAGCCAGCCACCAAAAGCCACAAGGTTCCATTGCATAAGAAATGTTCAGAACAGGCAAATCCATGCAGACAGAAAGTCAACTAGTCATTACCAGAGGCTAGGGGAGGAGGAAATAGGAAATGACTGAATGACTGTTAAAAGGTATAAAGATTCTTTTTGGGGTGATAAAAATGTTCTAGAATTAGACAGTGAGGGTCACATACTTTGTGAATATTCTAAAAACTATTAGATTTTACACTTTAAAAGGATGAATTTGTGACCAGCACATGGCATAATAGCTATATTGCTGGACTCCTGCATAGTCGACTGTGGTTTGAGTCCCAACCTAGAGTCTTGAAACTCACGCTGGGAGTGTCATGCTGGGAGTGTGTGTGTACATGCATGCCCAAAATCCTGAGAAGAGAATGGAAGAGACGGGACTGTGGCGTGGCCATCACTCCTGGGGAGTGATTTCTTGCTTTCTGTCTCTCTCTGGTGAGTGCACACACCCTATAGCAAACACCTCTCTAAAAAAAAAAAGGGTGAATTTTATAATATGTAAATTATTTCTATAAAAAATTCAACAAAGTAGAGACATAGATGTAACACGTTTGCAATATAGTGATAACAGATAATGGGTAATAGGGTTTATTATACTATTTCTTCTTAAAAAAAACATCCTTTGTTACCCACCTTCCTTCTTGCATTAGAGAATTTCACATCACAATACAACAGCAGCAAAGAGACAGCAACTCACTTCCCTGTCACCAAATGTTAACATTTGCTTGCATCTTTTCCTTCTTCATCATTTCTGCATTAAAGAAAAATTGCTATAGGGCATGTGTACTCACCAGAGACAAAGAGAGTGAGGAAGAGAGAGGGAGAGTGAAAAAGAATTGGGAAAGCACTCTCCAAGGGGAATACCCTCATCACAATCTCTTCTCCTCCATTCTCCTTTTGGAATTTTGGACATGTATTCACATGCACCAGGCATGTTTTTCAACCCACTGGACCTGGGACTCAAACTGCACAGTTGGCCATGTGGCATTCAGTCATCTTAGCCACCATGCCACTTGGCTGGCCCCTTTATTTCTTTACTTAACAAATGTTTTGAGCCAAACCCTCTGCTAGAAAGTAGGGTACAACAATGAACACAAGAGTTGTAGTCTCTACCATTAGTACTCCACTATCTGGGAGGAAAACTGAACTTTAAAAAATAATTCCAACTACGCTATAGAGTAGAAGAAACACACACCTAAAGTAGACTGGGGAATCAGGAAAACTTCCTTGGAAGAGGTGATGTTTAAGGTAAATATTCAAGAGTAAGGATAGGAGTTTGCTAAGTTAAAGACTCACATTGGAAATGGAGTGACAGGTGAGAGAAAATGTGTGACAGTCTTGAGGCAATAAAGAGTATGATGTATGTATTAGTCAGGCTTATCCAGAGAAGCAGAACCAATGGGACATATAGAGATATTCAGAAAGGGTTTTATTATGAATTGGCTCAGTGGTTATGAAAGCTGTGAAGGCCCATCATCTACTGTCTGAAAGCTGAAGACCCAGAAAATCTGGAGCTGTAGCTCCAGTTCAAACCCAAAGTCCCGAGAACCAGAGAAACCAGTGACTAAGTCTCAGCCTGAGTCTCAAGGCCCAAGAATCAGGAGTTTTGATGTCTGAAGGCAGGAAACATGGATGTCTTAGCTCAAGAAGACAGCAAATCACTCTTTCTCTGCCTTTTGGTTTTTATTCAGTCCCTCAGTGGATTGAATGGTGCCTCCTGCATTGGTGAATGTCTTTATTCAGAATATAGGTTCAAACACTAACCTTTTCTGGAAACACCTTCACAGACACAATGAGAAGTAATGTTTTATCAGCTCCCTGGGCATCCTTTAGTTTAGTCAAGTTGACAAATAAAATTGACAGTGACATCATGTCTGGGAAATGGAAAGAAGTTGAGTGTGACTAAAGGATACAGGGCAGATGGACAAGGTCAAGAGAAGAAGTGGCATTGGTAGGCAGGATCTATGTTATTCAGGGCCTCTGAAGCCATTTAAAGACTTCCGCAGTGAAAAGCCCCCAAGATGCTCTCTCTGCTTCCCTCCCAGTTCCTCTCTACCCATGTGTATGTAGCAAATGGAAGTATCAAGAAGGATCAATAGATCATTGTTCATTCCCTCAGTAGTGATCCAGGCATAAGCGAAGCTGAAAACACTACCACTGTGCCAGGTTGCCCTTGGTCACTCACTGTCCAAAACATCAGGATATCATGGTAGATATGGGGCAGAAGGACAACTCTATGGATGATAAACCCAGAACGATAGAGGTAATTGCCACCAAAGATTCCTGTTCAATGTGGCTCCATTCCTAATGGGAGAGACAAAAAAATCTGACATCATACCTTCTGAGATCCTTGTTGCTCCTGAGGAACTCCATGTTAATGTTAATGAGAGAGTTGGAAAATCTACCAGTTTATATATGGGTTAGTTCACAAGTGTTAAGTTTGCCCTCGTAGATGTGTATATATCACACCTGTTGAAAAAGACACCTATCTTTGTATGATAGGAAAATAGCACCATTTCACACTGTATTTGGGTTAACTATACATTTTCTTTGCATATTTTCAGTTTAAAGTTTAGCACAAGTGGCTGAGTACTTTGTAAGGCAAAGGAGACTAAGGCTGGGGACCAGCAGTTAGTGTAATGGCTATGTCGCTGGACTCCCATGTAGTTGACCATGATTTGAGTCCCAGACCCGGTGGTTTAAACTCACGCCAGGCGCGTGTGTGTGCGTGCCTAAGATCCTGAGAGGAGAATGGAGGAGAAGCGACTGTGGCGTGGCCATCTCCCCTGGGGGGTGATTTCTTGCTTTCTACCTCTCTTTTTTCTCTCTGCTTTCTGTCTCTCTTTTTCTCTCTGCTTTCTGTCTTTCTTTTTCTCTCTGTCTTTCTGGGGAGCACACGTGCCCTATAGAAAAACAAATAAACAAACAAACAAAAGGATACTAAGGCTAATGTGTTTATTGAAGGGGTGTGGCCTGACATGATGGCTCTTCGGCTACCTGATAATTCCTTGTGAGTTTTGCACACCTCTAGTGTCTGATCAGATCTCAACAGTGTACTAATGACAATTCATGGACTTCTCTAGAGGCTGGCAAGAATTTATGAATCAATTGTCTTTCTTTTTTGTAGTCTTCTAGTAGGTGTTGAAAACACTGCTTATCTAAAACTGAAGACTCCATTTTATTGGGTTGCTAGAAAAGCTGTGACACATTTTTTGCACAGAAAAACAGAAAAATATGTCATGACTTTTCTGACAACCCAATATTTCTTATCCATTGTTTTTCCAATAGATTATTATCAGGCTAAATTATTCATTATAGTTGCAAAATGGTTTGTATTTGTACCTGTAAATTTATGCATTGTTTTAATTTACGTAAGATTTTTGTATGTAATTCTCAGCTTTTAAGAATAATTTACACATCTTGTTTTTCTACTGTGATGTGAGAATATCACAGCCCAAGGTTATGTCATTGTGCAAGGAAAAATGAAAGTGCTACCAAAAAAATGAGAGAGAGAGAGAAAGAAGAAAAATAAATGCAACAAAACTGAAAAAAAAATTAACCAAACAAAAACCAACTATTTATGAGCTTTAAGGAGGAGAATTGACATGACAAAATTTACATTTCAAAATAAACTCTATTGGGACCAGCAGATGGCGTAATGGTTACTGGTTACGTTGCTGGACTCCCACATAGTCGACTGTGGTTCAAGTCCTAGACCTGACAACTTAAAACTTAAGCCAGGTACATGTGTGTGTGTGCCTAAAATCCTGAGAGGAGAATGGAAGAGAAGGGATTGTGGTGTGGCCATACCCACTGGGGAGTGATTTCTTGCTTTCTGTCTCTCTCTCTTCTCTTCAGTGAGCACACATGCTCTGTAGCAAAACTCTTCCTCTCTAAAAAAAAAAAAATAATAATATTTAAAAAATTGAACTCTATGGTCAAGAAGTCGGTGGGAGGTAATGTAAGAAAGCTTGCAAAGCCAATTGGAGCATTAGAGAGTATGGGGGAGAAAAGAGACTTCCAAGGAATTTTGGAGGAGCAGTCACAGAAAATCTGGTGGTATAGGAAATGGGCACACCAGCCAACCGACCAACCACTGAAGAGCCAGTTCAAGGAAGGATGCTGTGGGAAGGTAAAAATGTAAACAGTTTTGTTAGGGGGAGTCATGCTCGGATTTATACTGCGGTGATTGAGGAGAGCAAAATGAACATGGCTCCAGGTGAACTGACCTCTTTAGCTCCCTGACCATGGTTTTCTCTTTGACTTGTAGGCCATCTCCTTTCTCTGCCTTGGCACCCACACCCTGGACCTTCATAAGGCTCTTATTCACTCTCAAAGGGGCAGCTTACATATCACTTTTTCTGGGAAGCCTTTCATGACCCTCTATGTTTGGATTAGGGAATTTACCTCTGGACTCTTGGAGCCCTATGTATTCTTCCTAATTCACCCATATCAACTGTATGATAATTATTTTCTATTTCCCTGTCTCCTTCAGTAGATAGACTGCAAACTCCTTGAGGGAAGAGACGAAACTTTTTATAGTGCTTATCTCCTATAGTGCTTACCATATGTGGCACACTATGGTAGGCATTCAGTCAACATTTGTTGGACAGAGTTAATGAACTTTGACCCAAATCTACATGGACCCAGATTTTTTGGAATATGGAAGAATTAAGATATCGTGGTAACAATAAGCAAGCTAATTGTTTTTCTTATTTCAAACATCATTAGAGAAATGAATCTACTTAAATGAAAGCATATTTCCTAGTTATTTTAGACCAACTTTCTCTGACCATTTCCATTACATCTCAGACAACACTTCTTTTTGGCTATATACTGCTATTGACTCTTGGGGCTAAGGTCAGTTCTGGTGCAGATATCTCCTTACCTGAACTGCTTACTTTATTTTCAGCTGGTTTTTAGTTTATATCTCCCAGGGGCACTGCTTGGTGCTGTGGGAAACACAAATGTTTGGAAACAATTCTCCTCCAGTTACTGCAGTTGTGGAAGCTACTGCAGGTGAGATAGCAGGACTGGAGTTGCTGTAAAGATGTGCACATCAACACCCCTGTCCCCAGGAAGCTCTCTAGAGACTATGTCTCAACCCTTAAAAATGCTCTCATAGTCTCAAAGATAATGAGAAGTCTTATCTCAAGGAAATGCAGAGGTGATGAATTTGCTAATAAAACCATCTTTCCTCTAGTTGAAATGTTTTTATTGCCCAAACTGATTCATCTCTTATAGAGGATGTCACCCTGGCAAGGAGTACAGGTTTCTCTTGTAAGTCTACCAGCTTTGGTAGCAATTTAAATGAACCACGTAGGTGGAAGCAGAGATGATAAAGCTGGAATTCCATATTAAAGAAATGGATGCTAAGAGTATTGTAAACACTTTATAAGGGTACAATTGAGCTCAGTGTAAGGGGTGTGTATGTGCGGTCTTCATAAAGTTCATGGGAAATGCATATTATTAAAAAAAATCTATGTGTGGATTTCAAAATTTCTCTGCATGAGGTCAGCAGGTGGCATGGAGGTTAAGGCACTGGATCTCACATTGCTGGCTGTGCAGTTCGAGTCCTGGATGCAGCAACTTCAAAATCACACCAAGCACAAGTGCGTGCATACCCAAAATCCTGAGAGGAGAGTGGAGAAGAAAAAGAAAGGATTGTAGCATGACCATCTCCCCTGGAGGGTGATTTCTCACTTTTCTTCTCTCTCTCTCCTCCTGGCAAGTACACATACCCTATAGAAAAAAAATTTTTTAAAAAAAGGAAAAGAGGGACCAACAGTTAGCATAATGGCTATGTCGCTGAACTCCCATGTGGCCGACTGCAGTTTGAGTCCTGGACCCGGTGGCTTAAAACTCATG
Organism: Tupaia belangeri chinensis; assembly: GCF_000334495.1. Lineage (NCBI taxonomy): Eukaryota > Metazoa > Chordata > Mammalia > Scandentia > Tupaiidae > Tupaia > Tupaia belangeri. Next base: position 5,124,395 of record NW_006159806.1, on the reverse strand, counting down.
CCGGGTGCGTGTGCGTGTGTGTCCAAGATCCTGAGAGGAGAAAGGAGGGGAAGGGATTGCTGAGGTGTGGGCCATCCCCCCTGGGGAGTGAGTTATCGTTTTCTGTCTCTCTGTCTCTCTCTTTCTGGCGAGCGCACATGTCCTATAGCAAAAACCTCTCAAAAAAAAAAAAAAAGAAGAGAAAAAGAAATAAAATTTCTCTGCACACATACACACACACACGCAAATAGGCCTATAGCTCCATCACAACAGCTATATTTTAAATACTCTGGCAGAACTGAACAGAGAATTATCATAATGAATTAGGAGAGGCTGAATCATGTCTGGGGAGTCAGAGAAGGGTTCCATGAGAAAGAGACATTTCACTTGGGGCCTGGAAGATGAGTGGGACCTGGTATTAGTAACAGTGGGTGACACGGCCCGGTGAGAGCTAGGGCTGGGTGGAGGCAAGAAGAAAACCAAAGCTTTGAAATCGAGAAAAGCATATTGTTCTTGACATCAGAGAGACAGTTACTGTGGCTGGAGCTAGTAAACAAAAAGGAAAGAGGAGAAGGAGGAGGTCAGAGAGCTCAGCAGAGGTCAGAGAAGGCAGGGCCCCCTAAGCCACATAAAGGAATTTCGAACTTCATCACTAGAAGCGATGGTGCAAGTGAGTGGCATGATTATCTTTGTTTTAAAAACATCACTCAGGGAGCCTGTGGACATAAGGAGAAGGGAGGGAGTGCCAGTTCTAAGCAGAAGTCCAGGAGAGAGCTAAGTGAAGCTTGGGCCATGGTGTTGGCCCTGGGCATAGAGCAAGTGTAAGGATCCTAAAAGAATTCTGGAGAGAAAGAAGCCAGAAGTTGGGGAGCTACTGACTGTAGAGGCCCAAGAGACGTGGGTGGAGAATGTCTCATAGATTTGTGTCAGGAACAATGACAATGCCAGGAGAATGCAGGTTTGGGGCAGGGTGGGGAGATCTGACGTGTCCTGAGGTTGGTTCGCAATCACTAAGTGAGTGGATATAGAGTAGGCTACAGAGAGAAGTCTGGGCTAGAGATCTGGGCATATATGAGGTACTATATGCACGTGTAGACTAGCTGACCTAGGGAGAGTAGGCAGTAATAGAGGACCTGGGACTGAGCTCTGATGGACTCTAACACTAACGTTTGGGTGGTGAGAAGAGCCACCAAATGACACTAAGTGGGATCATCTTGAAAACTGGGAGTAAAACATACTGTTATTGACCTAAAGCAGGGGAAAGAGAACTTAAGCAATGGGGGCTGATTTCGTATTGCAGAAATGGGGGATGATTTAGTATTGAAACTGCTGAAATGGCCATGAGGCATTGACAAAATGAGGAGAGGTCTACAGAGTATTCCAGGAACCCAGCAAAACAGAAGTCGTTGGTAACATCAGCAAAGGTCTTGCTAAAGATATAAATGCTTGAGCCACATTGCAATGGATTAATAATAATATTAACATTGTACGCACTGTGTGCTAGGCAGTGTTTGACAAGCTTTCCCATACTAAAGAATAATAATATTTCAATGATTACAACAACATTCTGTGGTAGGTATTGTTATAATTTGATATTACAAACAGAGAAATTAAGACACAAAGAGGCTGAGTGATTTGCCCAAGGTCTTGTGGCAGGAGTAGAATTCACGCACAGGCAGTCAGGCTCATGAACTCATTCTCTCTACCATTACTCTTAAATGTTCAGTGGGAGTGGAGACAGTACTGATAACCAGAGAAACTCAGCTATGAGAAGGGAGGTAAGGCAGTCACTAGATGTACAAGGAGGTGGTCCTAGAATTTTCGTAAGGTGGAGACTAGGACTAGCATGTATTCTAGTAGTGACTGTAAGGATCCAGGAGGGAGACTGATGCTACAGGAAAAAGAAATGATGATTGATGGCTGGGGTCTTGGAAGAGTGGGAAGAGATGAGGCCAGGTCACAGAGGGAAGATTGCCTGTGGAAAGGTGTAGAAGCTCTTCTATTGTCAGAGGAAGTGAGGCAAGGATGGGTGCAGAAAGGATGCTCACAGGAGGAAACTGAAGGAGTCCTACTTCAAATCTTTTTTTTTGGAGAGATTTTCACTGTAGGGCGCGTGCGCTCGCCAGACAGACAGAGAGAGACTTAGAGACAGAAAGCGAGAAATCATCCCCCAGGGGGGATGGTCACGCTGCAGTCCTTTCTCCTCCATTCTCCTCTCGGGATCTTGGGCAAGCACGCACACACGCCCGGTGTGAGTTTTAAGCCACTGGGTCCGGGACACGAACCGCGGTCGACTACGTGGCAGTCCAGCGACATAGTCATTATGCCAACTGCTGGTTCCCACTACTTCAAATCTTTTATTTTCTCTGTGAACTCAAAGGCCAGGCCATGTGCTGAGAAGGCTGGGGACAGGGAAGTGGAGGGGAGGAAGTAGACAGAGCTGGCTAAACAAATACGCAGTAAAATGGCCAAGGGCACAGGACATAAGCAGTGATAGGGAATAGAAACAGAGGTATTGGTATGGTGGTAGGAAAGTTGGGAAGTACAAACCACATGTGAAATTATTTTGGGGAAGGGCACAGTTAATAGCACATGGGGAATTCTAGTTCTGCATGTACTCTGAGAATGTTTGCGACCAGTTGTCGGGGGCAGGAGCAGATGAAACTCATAATAGTAAACCCCGAGGATTAAAATGGATCACACACACAGAAAGCTTTTCTGTCTAGATGCAAATCTAAGAAACTGATTTGACAAAGACCAGAGTGGACACTGAAGGACGGTGCACAAGCCACACTCCCAGTTGTCAAACCCTCAACTGTCTGGATAGATATCTTGTGAGAAGATAAGAAAAGAACGCACTCTCAACAAAGTACTTGTAAAAATAAGCAGACTGGAATAATGGGAAAGCAATGACATTCTCAATTCTCAGGGGAAAGCAGAGCTCTGGAAATAACTTAATATATGAACCATAAGAAAATTTCAGAAAACTCTTTAACATCTTCCTAGGTTGTGAGAACACACTCATTCTACAAAGCAGGACTAAAACCCCTATAAAGGGCAGAGGATAAATGAAAATAAAATGAGGGTTGCAGGGAAGAGAGAGAAAGAAAAAAAAAAAAAGCAGTGGGCCTTTCTTACAGGGATTTGGCCGACAGTGAGGAGGAAGGAAAGAAACTCTTGTTTCCTTGCGTCATTAATCCTCACAATTCTGTGAGGCAGCCACTCTTTACTTCCCATTTTAAAGGTGGTAAAATGAGGCTAAGAGAGGATAAATCATTTGTTCAAAACTCCTAGGAAGAGGGTAACTGAACAAGACACATCTAATTCAAAGATCTCAACTTCTACCTCCCAGAGTAGGGTTAGTAAATGAGTAGATGTGTTGAAGGAAGTGGAGTCGAGACTCCCTAAGGACTGAGCATTCTTGGTGTAAAACAGTATAGCTACTGTTCCGAGTGCCATGTACATGGAGATCTTGGTATGCTCATATTTCTGATTCTCATGACAATCCTGACTGATAAGTATCTTCATCTTTTTTCTTGATGAGGCCCATAGAGATGAAGAGGTTTGCTCAGCTACTAGTTTTTTATTGCTTTTATAATATATAGCTACAGATTTCATGGCTTAAAACAATAATTTATCTTACAATTCTGTAGGTTAGAAGTCCAAGATAGATTTTATGGGATTAAAATCCAGATGTCAGCATTCCTTTCTGGAGGCTCCAGAGGAGGCTGTTTTCTTGATGATATAGTTTGAATATATCCTCTCCAAAATTCAAGTATTGCCAGTGTGATAGTATTAAGAGGTGGAGACTTTAAGATTAAGGCATAAGAGTTACTCTCTTGTGAACAGGATAAGACGCCCTTATAAAAGGCCTTAAGAGAGATGTTTACCCCTTCTGCCCTTCTATCTTCTGCCATATGAAGCACAATGTTCCTACCATCTAGAAGAAGAAGCATTCAAGGCACCATCTTGGAAGCCAACACCAGACTTTCACCAGGCAGTGAACTTGTTGGTGTCTTGACCTTGGACTTACTAGCCTCTAGAACTGTGAGAAATAAGCTTTTGTCCTTTATAAATTACCCAGTCTCAGGTATTCTGTTACAGCAGTATAACATGGGTTAAGACACTTGGCCTTTTCCACCTGCTAGAGGTGACCCACATTCCTTAACTCTTGATCCCCTTTTTCTATCATTAAAGCCATGGATGGTGATTTGAAGTTTTTTCATATTGCATCCCTCTAACTATTCCATATGCATATCTCTCTCTGACCACAGCTATGAAAGGTTCTCCACTTTTAAGGACGTGTGATTAGATTGGGTCCACTTGGATAATGTAGTCTAATCTCCCCATTGCAAAATCTCCAATTTAGTTACAACAGCAAAGTCCCTTTTGTCATGTACAATACTTGCTTACAGGTCCTGGGAATTAGGATGTGGATATTGTTGGGAGGGGTAGAGTAGAGTGAATATTGTTGTGCCTTCCCTATCAAGGTTAAAAATGATTAAAGGAGCTGAATCTAGAGTTCAATTTCAATTTTTTCAGAAAAAATTATGTTGATTCTACCTTCAAAATAGATCCCAAATCCTACCACCACCATTTCTACCACCAGGTTCCAAAAAACTGCATCTCTTGCCAGGATTACTTCTGTTGCCTGCCGTGTCTTCCCCCGTCCCATCCTTGCCCTAATTCATTCAGAGAGATACTTTAAAACTGTCTCAGATCATGTTGAAACCTTCCAATGACCCCCAATTATTCTGAATTAAGGACAAAGACCTTATAATAGTGTACAAAGCCCTAAATGATCCTTCTCACACCTCAGGAGTCTCTGTTCACTCTCCCTCTCACTCTGCTCTGATTCACTAGCTTTCTGCTTTCCCTGAACATACCAGGCTTCATTGCGAGAGCCTCATGTGGATGGGGTCTTTGCTTCTTTATTCTGCCACCTGCCCCAGTTCCTTGAAGTAGAAAGGAAGAGCATGGCACCATCTGGGACATCCTTCCCTATCTGAGAATCTGAGAGGAGAAATGAAAGGACAGCCATTTGACTTCAGTGCCCATGATTGTGCAAGTGGCTGCTCCTGCTGTTCTGGCTAATCCTAGGTTTCTACTGATCAGTGCTGGGAGGCTGAAGTACAGATGGTCAATTTCGCATAGGGTGCATATGTATGAGTTTTGCAGGAGTCTCCAAAAGGCTTCTCTACTGCAGTTTCCTTAGGTGGGGGATCTGACTGGCTCCAGCTAAATCTCTTCTATATCTCCTGGCTCCTGCCTGGGGCTGGCCTTCTTAGGTAGGCTACCAAGAGAGCACTATGTCTTATCTGCAAGAGACTTGCCTATATTTGAAACATACCATGATGGGATTGCAGACTGATCTACAGTTTCCCCTCCCTCACTCTACCTTATCCTTCTAATATTCTTCCTTGCTCAGTAGGAGGCAGAAGGAAGATCAATAAGTTTGCTTCCTAGATGAAGTTTCTGCTTCATCCCCAACATTTGCCAGGGATTCTCTTAGAGCCCTTCACACTTGGCTTCAGTGAATATGGAGAGGCACTTCCTTTCCCAGTGCCTCCTCTAGACTCATAATTCAAGATTGCTATGACCTTCTCCCTCTTTCTTAGACAGGCTAGAGAAGATGTATAGGAAAATGGGCCTGGCAAAGTGTATGGATGAATTTGGTGATGGGTAGGGAGTAGAGTCTTGTTTGTCTCTTATAAGCCTAAGAGAGGTCTCTTTCTTTAGAATGTGAGGTACTTATAACCTTACCCTTTCTGGTTGGGCCCAGTTCTCCAATGCTAAGAAATCAGGAAAACTTTCACGTACTATTACAGATGTAAATTACAATAGGGTAGGCTGTCATGTGGAATAAAAGACTCAAGTTGAACACAGGAAAATGTCATTTTGTGATTAATGAATGGCTACATGTTGGCCAGATTTGTTTAACTGGTGAAGATACATCTGATTAAATAGATGAACTTCAATGTGGCCTAAAATTTTATTTTCTTGGTTAAGAGTGTACAAATTTTATGCTAAAATTTTTACTTGTTCATGGCTAACAATTCTTTCCAAATTCGAGCACACTTGTTTTTATTTTTAAGAATTTTTGCTCTGTGTTTAAAAACATGTAAAAAGATGGGGCCGGTAGGTGGTGTGGTGTTAAGGGTGCTGGACTCCCACATGGCCGACCATGGTTCAAGTCTTGGACCTGGTGGCTTGTTTTCTCACTTTCTCTCTCTCTCTCACTCTGGTCAAATTAAAATAAATAAATAAAGTTAAGTAAAATAATCGTTCAAAAAATATGCAAAAAGAAAACAAAAAATAATCCACAATTGCATGACTGAGAAATATCTGAGTTTGGTAAGAGACAGAATTCCAGTATGAGATAATTTAGGATTGTGGCACAAAGAAAGACCATACTTTACTCTGATTTTATTTTCTGTCTTGGAAAGTTATTCCACGAACACATTTGGGGTAAATGAGATTTGAAATATAGAATTTGTCTAAAACTATTAGGACCCCAAGAGAATAGAAATCTCAATTTTGCTTTAAGGAAACTCATAACAGCTACAAGATCCATTTTCTCCTCTTTACTAATGTCTACTCAACTGTTCATGACCAAGTCTTGCATTTAATGGTCAACATGTATGATGCATGACTGCTGAAATCTCATGGAGACTCTGACTGAATAAGAAATCACCATGGGAAGGGAAGTGTCGAAGGGAAATATACATTTCCTAATGTCTGAGTTGGTTTCCTCTTCCTGTTTTCAGCAGATTGAAAAGCAGAATAGTGAACAGCAGCAATACTATAGGGAGACCAGGATTTGAGGTGCTTGGGTGGTAGGGGGGTGGGGGAGCGAAGGAACAAATTCAGTCCCAGGAGGCCTGCACCAGGTTGGCAGATGTCTTCTCTTACATAATATTTTACAATAACAAGAGGGTGATAATATCAGGATTCTGCAATCTTTTATTTTTCTTCTAAGTTTATTTACGCCTTCCATATGAGAGTGAGACAAAGAGGGAGATAGGCACCCATGAAGGTCTGTCCCCATGTCATGATCTACCCCTCATCTCGGTTGGCCTGGATCATAGGCATGTGTGTGTGCACAATGAGCATGCTCAGAGAGGTTCCAGGACATGAACCTAGGACATCTCCCATGTGGGTCCAGCTGTATTACCACTGCACCACCACCTGGCCTACAGGATCCCATAGTCTTAAAATTTTGTTTAATCTTGTGCCAAGATTTCCTGATAGTTCATTCATCCTTAAAACAAAAACAAAAACAAAAACAAAAACCAATAAAAACAATATTGTCCGTGGCATGGTGGTTAAGGTGACTGGATCCCACATGGTCATGTGACTACATTGGTTCAAGTCCTAGATCTGGAAGTTTGAAAAACATGCCCGGTGCACATGCATATATGCCCAAAATCCCAAGAGGAGAATGAAGGAGAAGGAATTGTGGCATGGCCATCCCTTCTGGGAGGTGGTTTCTCACTTTCTTTCACTCTCTCTGTGAAAGCACATAACCTATAGCAAAAAATTTAAAAAAAGGAAGTGAAGAACAATTTAAATAGATACTCTTAGAATTGTTCTAGATTTTTAAAATGAAGGGTGTATGTATAAGCCAGAATGAGTGTAAGGAAGAGAAAGGCCTGTAATGTCCTAACTAAAATTCTCAAACATTACCATTCTAGCTACTACTTGTTGAGAAGCTTCTCAGAACTCATTATAGAAACTTCATGCTGCAAGCCAGCCTATATATATAATAACTGAGTCCTCACTATTGCCCCATGAGGTACATGCTCTCCTCTTCCCTATTTTATATCTGAATAAACTAAAGCCCAGAAAAATTAAGAAACCAGATTTCCAACCCAGGAAGTGGGCTTAACTATAGATTTGGCTGTTTCTGATGCATTTCTTCAAAACCAAACCAAACCAAGAGCTCATTAACAATGTTCATCTATAGAGTTACTCTCCACACAACAAGAGGCCATAGTTGAAATGGTTAATAGTATAGACTGGAGTCACACAGCTTGGCTTGTACTGTGACTCTGGCAATGGCCCAGTGACTTGTCTTGATAATCACACTAAGCTTTAGTTTCCTTCTCTGTAAAATGGGTAAGATAATGCCTATCTCAAAGGGTTGTTTGGAGGAATGATATAACATTTGTAAAGTACTTGGCATGGTGCCTGGCTCAAAAGAATTTGATTCCTAATATTTAGTGTTGTATTAGATACCAAGGAGACCTTTATGCTGCCTCCAGCATTAGATATTAGGGATCCTCTCACTTATTAGGGGAAATCCTGCAAATAAGGTGCAAAGAAATGTGGGGTGACAATGGAAGGGTGTCCAGAAAAGGAGTTGAGAGCACCCTCAAATGAACAGTGAGATATTTATGTCCCAAATATCTGAGCAAGTGGAGAGATGAATAAGGTAAGGAGAAAGAAGTGATCCTGAATGGGGATAGCCTTCAGTTGCTATGCTGGGGTTTAGCAAGACCAAGATAGGGCTGAGTGGGAGCCCAGTGTGTAGCAGTCAGTGAGAGACAGTGCAGGTATTCCCTGCTTTCTTTACCCTCACTGTCCAAACCTAGGAAGAAAATAGATTTAGGTACGGAGGGAGACTTGTGAGATCAGAGAGCATGGCAGAATTTGAGCCAAGCAAGGCAGATAGACAGCCTGGCTAGCAGTCCTGGCTGTCAACCATACTCTGTATTGTAAAGAAGATCTATCTCAACCATACTCTCTATTGTAAAAAAGACCTATTTATTTTATAATCAGCACATGGTAAGAAGAATGCTTTGTCCCATCTTGGCATGAGATCCTGGAATGTCCAGTTACAGCACTAGTACGCTATCAAAAGATTTCATATTCCAAACTTTTCACTGTTGTGTCACTGGTATGTTGGCCCTGAGATAGTCTGGAAGGAAGCAGAAGCCAGTACCTTTCGATAACAATTATAATCCTTGGGTTTCTGTAATGTGACATGATGTGAGGGGCATTGTTTAGCTCTTCGCATTACTGTGAATGCCCAGGCAGAACACCAAAGGGACGTCTACTTTGAAAGCTTCCTCAGAACAAATCTGAGGGAATTTGCTGGTTAACGCAAATACATGTCCAAACAAGTACTGGTTTGCTCAGGGAGTACGTGGAACTGGCAAGCCTCCCTTGGCAGGGAGAACATGAGGAATGCTTCATTTTAATGAGGGGCCTTGGGGGTCTATAAGGAGGACTGTGTGGTGTTTCCCTTGTGTCTCTTTGGAATGTGGATTGATTGAACCCACAATGGAAGAAAGGTCATCAGAAAGAACAGAGTTCCTGGAACCTCTGGGGCTCTACAAAATGCAAATACTTTAATTACATACAAATGAATTTGCAGAAATACACTCAGAGTTCCCAGAGTGAAGAATTTCTCTTTCCTACAGGTCAGCAAATGTAACTGTAAAGCAATGAGATTTTTTTGGGGTGGTTGTGGGAGGATGAGAAGTTGGTTTTTCAACTAATGCTATAGACAGTTGTAGATCTGTGTTAAACATTGTAGCATACCTGCAAAATCTGGGCAGCTTCCGTATTTGACTTTTCTGAAAGGTAATGGTCATTTGACCATCAACTTCACATGGATAAAGCCATGAATTCATTTTTAAGACATAACTTCGTGAGTTCGGATCATCTGTACCTTTTCTATCAGAGGAAGTCAATACTTCAGGTTTCGGGTGTGTGTGTGGTGGGGAATACCTAGAAAGTGATGAGAAAAAGAAACTCTTCCCCAGTCCTTGTGAAGGATCTTTCATTAGCTGATGGAGTGGTGGATGGGATGAACTTTACCACAGGCTTGTTTTGGGGTCTGTCGCTTGGATGTCCCTTCAGATTCAGCCACATGGTGTGACTTTTTGGCAGCTAATTCCTTCTCTGCTCAGATCTGGAGCATTCGGTGATCATTTGTGTAAAGTATGTGAAGTATTGTTGTGACCTTTGTTTTAAATTTCTAAGCTGTTCCATGCAGAATGGACCTCCTAAAGAGCTCTGGGCTTTTGCTAGGATTAAATACTGCTGTGGGGGTGTTTGGAAAAATGTGGTCTCGCTCTTCAGGCTAACAAAGAGAGATGGTGACATGGAATTCAGTACAGAAGAGTCCAAAGAGGCAAAAATGCTGGCAGAAGGGCCTTCCATTGTGTGTAAATATATCAAAGAGGATTTGGGATTATAAAGAGAAATAAGAAATCCTCTATATTATGATAAATAATTTTTGAAGTGTTAGAACACGATAAAACTGAAATTGACGTGAAATAAACTCACCAGGCAAAAGCTCTTTTATCAGATAAATCGAGTATGTCACACTTGGAACTTAGTTATGTCCAACACACCAAATAAAGATTCCCTGTGGTTTATTTACCCCAATATTTAAGAACAAAACAATAAATGTATTTTCTATGTAATAGCACTTCTAGGCTAGATTTTAACTGGACTCAGGAAATGTACATTTTTACCCGTTTCCAATGAAGTTTAAAGTTCTTGCTCTAAGAGGTCATTTCTTCTGTTCTCAGTTGTGTTTGCTAGAACCCCTTAACCCCCTAACAAAAGCAACAACACAAAATCCTAAGCAAAAAAGCCCTTAAGCAATAAAACTGGTGTCCAAGAAAAACATTTAGTTTGAAAAAGAGTTGAAAAATGTAGCCTTGGAAGAACCACTGCTTACATGGGATTGTTCAACAAATTCCTGTTGTGTGAGGTTTGGCATATACTTTCTAAAAATATAAGCATCTGGGGAAACGAGACAAAGCCCAGGTCTTGGACCAAACGAGGCACGCAGTGTGAATCTGTTAGTGATTATATTCATAGTGAAATATGTGCCCAAATTTAGCTGTGCAAAATTGAATACAATACCATAGCCCAACAGGCATGGTCCTTACCATAAAATGTAGCCAATAGAGAAGGTGCATATGGCAGCGAGGCCGCTGCTTCGGCTGGGGTACTGATGGTGTGACGCACCCACATGCCAGTTACGTGATGCACCCAGCACACCCATAAAATGTAGCCAATAGAGAAGGTGCGTATGGCAGGGAGGACGCTGCTTCGGCTGGGGTACTGATGGTGTGACGTCCTCATCTCGATCAATATAAAGGGCAAAACCGTTGTGTGCTGAAAAAGAAAGATACTAGTTGATGCAGATTCTAATCACCTCTCTATAGCTGATTTCTCTCCAGTAGGAAAATGTATATTGTAAAGGCCTAAGAGAACGCCACAGCAGAAAGCAGTCTGGGGCTTGCCAAAGAGGTAGAATAGACACAAAAATGTATAGTACATCAATGGCTCCATTGGTATTTTTCTTCTGTATCTTAATTTTTGAAATTTTATGTCCATCACAGGAAATTTTGATAACAGAGATATATGGGGGGGGGATGGGAACATAAGGAAGAAATAAAATTAGCAAAGGAACTACTATTAATATTTTGGTATATGTCTTACTTTTCCTCTCTGTTCATACTATTTATATATAGTTAAGATCATCCTGGACATGAATTTTGCTTTAAGTTTTTATTGCAATGTTGCAGCATGAGAATTTGTGACATGGCAGAATATCGGCCTTGATCATTCTTATCCAAACCCCATTTCTTTTTAAATGTGCCAATATATATTTAACCAATTCCTGTTCTTGAACATTGGTAGTAAAAGGTTATCAATTTTTGATTGACTAAAAATTGCTCAATGAACTCTTTTATGAAACTCTTTAAATGTCTGAAGGTTAAATTACTTTCACATAGTTGAAGGCTCTGTAGATCTTAAGGCCATTGATGAATACTGTCAAATTACATGTATACCAGCAGCAAGTTAGGAAACATTATCCAATTAGTTTCCAGTAAGTTTATGCCAATTTTTACCAGCAGTATATGGATTTAGGTATGATCTTTGAAGCTAGAATCCTGAGAATCCTCACAGAGATTACCATTGTTTTTTGGACCCAGTGATTATTTAAGATACTAAGTGCAGCGGACCAAGGTGCTGATCAAATCATCTCACCCATACTGTAAGAAGAAAAAAAATACAAAGTTTTTAAGCTCCCAAAGATTCAAATACTCTTGGTACTGAAGATTGGTGGGAAAATATAAGTGACAAAAAGCTTCTTAGATAAACCTGGGTCAGGATAAATATTTACCTTCCAACCTTAGATACTTTCTCAAGAGTACAAAGATGGTGGAACTAAAAACAGACCCATTGGTAAGTCTGAATTCTATTTACTACATCTTTAACTACTATGAAAAAATCTTTGCTTATGGGAGGAAAAAGCGGAAAATAGAGTATTATTATTTTCAAGCTTAAATACTGAGTGTTTAAACCAAATGGAACTAGGTGTCAGGCAGACAAAAGAAATGTAAGGGATAGAAAAGTGAACATCTTTCTGGCAACTTATTGTTTATATTCCTAGAGAAAATAGAAAGCCGTGATTTTGTGGGAAATATTAAGACAGTAGACATTCTTAGCCTCATGCTTTCTCCTCTGGATAATTGTTCTGACTGTTGATACCTTAATAATTAGAATGTGGCATTCTGAGAAATTCAGGCGAATGATTCCACAATTGAGTAGTTTTATTTCTTCCTCTTCTATCTTCTCTATTATTATTGTTTTAAAACAGTATAATTAGCTCTGAAGAGACCCACGTAAAATGTACGTGTGTGCTAGCAGAGACATGGTATGCATTTTAAAGACCTTTTGGTTTTTCATTATGATCTAGTTATCTCAGATGACATTGGCCTGGCATTTCACCAACAGTTTGAGATGCTAACAATAGTTTTACAATGGTGCATTCATGTGGAATTTCAATGTATAGCTGGCAATAAGCTTATGTCTTATCAAATCTTATCAAATCTCACACAGAAGAAAAATACCTGCAAATCAAATCTTTACACTGGGATAAGGCGGACTCTGATGGCCTGTTTGGATTACAAATGACAATGGTATTATTTCTGGCTCGTTAACATTAATGCATATCTAAACTCCACCTCTTCATTCATTGCTTCAAACTCAGCAGAAAATCATCCATTTTTCTATAACGTATATAAAGTTATACTGAATAATCAGTGTGATTATGCTTCGTATCCTGTTATCATTATTTTACCTAGCCTACTTGCTGATCATCAGATGTCATACCTGGGAGGGTGAGAATGTATTTTGGCAATGCCAAGCAGAAGAACTTTTTGGGAGATCTTTCTAGATCATTTAATCACTGGCCTCATCTCCACTAAACAGGAGCTATTGTGCCATTCATGACATAACCACAGGCAAAAGCTCCTTTTGTGGCTGGCTGTGCACCTGTAAATTTGGCCAGGGACAAATCTCAGGAGAAAGTTTTTCTATATCACAGTAACAGCTTATCATGTAGAATTTTCATGCACTCACGAATGTGTATTTCCTCCTCCAAAAATGTATAATGCAAATTATGATTACTGATAACTAGTATATATTAACAAAAGGAAATACAGTGCACAATATTTACTGAAACCTAAATGTTACCCAATGGATAACTAAAGTTTTAGGAACTTTAAAAAAATGGTTAAAATCTAAGCACGGCCCTGCTGAATATCTAGGAAGCTCTGGCAGCTCGGTTATAACCTAAAATCTGCAGTATCAAAAAATATAATTATTTTAGCACTACAAGTACAAGAAATCTGAGTCCAATTCCCTCCCAGGCTTTGTTAACTTAATAACCAAAAGGCAAAAGGAAAATATTTAACCCCGTTTAAGACACCATCAGCCACATGGTAATCTTTGGTTTTGTTTTGTTTTGTTTAATTATTTATTTGATAAGAGAAAAAGAGGTCCCTCTCAATTTTTTGAGAGATTTTTTTCCCCATAGAACACGTGTGCTTGCCAGAGAGACAAAGAGACATCTCCCTCAGTTTCTTTTTTTTTTTCTTTTTCCCGTAGAGCATGTGTCCTCGCCAGAGACAGAGAGACAAAGAGCAAGAAATCATGCCCCGGGGAGGATGACTGTGTCGCAATCCCTTCTCCTCTATTCTCCTCTCGGGATTCTGGGCGTGCATGAACATGCACTATTGGTGAGTTTCAAGCCTCTGGGTCTGGGACTTGAACCATGGTGAGCCATGTGGGAGTCCAGCAATGAAACCATTACATCATCTGCTGGTCCTAACCCCAACTGTAACTTCATGCTGTGATCCATTTCCTGTCCCAGTTGACACGAATCATGGACATACTCCCATGCACCTGGCATACTCAGGAAAGCCCCAGCACACAAACCTGGATCTTTCCCATGTGGATACAGCTGCATTAATGCTGTGCCTCCATGTGGCCCCAAGAATGATAATTTTATGTTCTGCTCACTGTGGTATCTGTAGCACTTAGAAAGGAACCTGGCACAGGATATATTCAGTAAATATTTGTTGAGATAATTTAATCTTCAAACCGACATCCCGAGTACCTACTATTCACTCCTTCTGCAGTAAGGTAAAAAAGGCTCAGTAAGGTTAATGATCTTGCTCAAGATCACAGAACTAATCAGCCTGGTGGTAGGATTCCAAACCAGTTCTATGCCAGGCACCGGCCTGAATGCCCAGGATGACAGACTGGAAGAAGAAGATTGCAGTAGTGACTAGACCCAGTGGAGGCTGCTTCTTTCTCTCTCATTCTCTGTGTCATGAGTATACTCTTAAACTCTATCATCAATAAAAGAAAACCAAACAAAAGCAGTCTGTCTACATTCAAATCCCATACTCTGTTCCGCCTGCGTACAATAACATTCTATATTTTTTTGGAGAGGTTTTTTTTTTTTTTTTTTTTTTTTTTTTTTTTTTTTTTTTCATTAGGAGATGGTCCTAAGCAATCACTGCACTAGCCAGAAAGACAGAGACGACAAAGAAACAGAAAGTGAGAAATCACCCCCCAAGAAGGGATGGCCATGCTGCAACCCTTCTCTTCCATTCTCCTCTCAGGAACTTGGACATGCACACAGAAGCCAACGGGTCCAGGAGTTGAACGGTACATTGGAATCTAGTGAGGTAGCCATTACACCATCTGCTGTTCCCTCAATTACATTCTTAAAAGGTACCAGAGTTGAACAATCTTTGAGTCAATCAACCTGTGGGAGTGCAGATTGAAGATTACTTACATTGTCTCCAAATCAGAACTATCTTTGGGCTAGGACTCAAAATAAGCAGAAAAGATATTCACTGTAAAAAATGAATTTTGGTGGAAACAGCATGTGGCGTAATGTTTACATCACTGGACTCCCATGTAGTCAAATGTGGTCTGAGTCCCAGACCCAGTGGCTTGAAACTCACGTCAAACATGTATACATGCATGCCCAAAATCCTGAAAGGAGAATGGAGGAGGCCGTCTCCCTTGGGGAGCAATTTCTTGCTTTCTGTCCCTGTCTCTCTGGCAAACACATGTGCCCCGGTAGCAAAAAGTTCCCTAAAAAAAGAAAAAAGAAACTCTCAGAATTCTCAGGTAGATGTAGGTCCACATTAAGTAAACAAAGAAGGAGATAAAGTCTGGTCACCCATGGGGACTCTTAATAATTGTATTGACCTGTTCTCAGTAGGGTCAATAGAACAAATTCCCAGCAGCTGAGCTACTGAGGTTCGACTGCTTGTAAGTGCTAAGTGAAGGACTGATAGAACAAGAAGCAAACCTTCAATGACCATATAAACTCTGCCCTAGAAGATACTTATTTAAGACATAAGAATTACCCTGTCCTAAGCTCTGTCATCCACTGTGGCTGATTTACATGAGGACAGTATTTGGAAGATCATTTTCAAAAAGGGAAGTCCAAACCTATCTTAGGTTGTTACACCCTTTGCGTTTTTCTTTTTTTTATTTTGGAGAGGTTTTTGCTATAGGGTGTGTGAGCTCACCAGAAAGACAGAGAGAGACAGAGACAGAAAACGAGAAATCATCCCCCTGGGGAGATGGCCAGGCTACAATCCCTTGTCCTCCATTCTCCTCTTGGGATCTTAGGCACGCACGCACATGCGCCTGACGTGAGTTTAAGCCACCAGGTCTAGGACTTGAACCGCGGTTGACTACATGGGAGTCCAGCAACATAGCAATTACACTAACTGCTGCTCCCCCTTTGTGTTTTTTGTAATGGCTTTGGGTGTGTTCCTGGTAATAGAACAGAGCAAGTAGGGCCATGAACTGACCACATCCCATGGCAAAGGTCTACTTGCAGAGGAGATGTACAAAGTGGTGTCACTTGCACACAGAGTCCTCAGACCCAATCAGAGAGTTGGAGTCACAGAAGGACCTATGATTTGATTAGGATGTGATGACTCTAAAGCAGATGGGACAGGAGGAACGGCTTTTGGGGAAGAGGCTCATGGGAAGAAGGCAGAGAAGTTCTGAAAACAGCGCAGTGGTGGAAAGATCAGCAAGTGGGCAAGTGGTGCTAATTCTGATTGAGTCCCTCCTTTCTCTAAGACTCCGGGCACGTTCCTGCACATCTGTGAAGCTTAGTATTATTCTTTGTAAAATAAGAGGCTTGGATTAAATGAGTACTTCTCAAACTTCTGTCCTGAAGAACCAATCTTGTATGCTTTGGTATCACACATAGGGCTGACTGACCTATGTGTTAGATACAGTACACAGTGCCCAGGCCTGCAAAAATGTTTTAATTTCTTTGAAAAGCTGAAGACAAAAATAACTTTTCTGAGTTGAAGATTATATTCATCTTTATGCCTATGTAGTCATAAAGCAATGTACCCCCCCCAACACATACACAAATGAAGGAAAGGTTTATAAAAGCCATAATGTGGCCCTGAAATGTGCCACCTGACATTTTAAGAAAACAGTTTCTCACTCAGTTCTCTCTCTCTCTCTCTCTTTTTTCTTGTTATAGGGTGTATGTACTTACAGAGAGAGACAGATAAAGAGAGAAAGAGGAAAAGTGAGAAATTACTGCCCAGAGTGAATGGCCACACCACAATCCTTCCTCCTTTATCTTTCTCTTGGGAGTTTGGGCACACATGCACACACAGCTGGCATGGTTTTCAAGCTGCCAGATTCAGGACTCAAAGCATTCCGTTGACCATGCAGGATCCGGCACTGTAACATCCGTGCCACCTGCTTGGCCCACTTAATTCACAATGTTTCTTGAATATATTTAAAGGAAAGTCTTACATAAACTCTCATAAATGGAATATCACTTGTCATGAATAGAAGGTAACCACAAAACAAACATGACCAAAACCAACCTTAAATGTTTAGTAGCTATGCCAGCCTGTCAAAGGCTCTGATTCTGAGACCTGCTCTGTTTATTTAATTAGAGATGTTAGTAAGTATTAGAGAGGCATTAAAGACACACTAGCATGCTTCACTCTCTGAAACAGCATCAGTAGGTTCAAAGACAACTGAGAGAGGATGACCTTCTTACTATGTGAGTCAGTAT
This sequence comes from Tupaia belangeri chinensis, assembly GCF_000334495.1. Lineage (NCBI taxonomy): Eukaryota > Metazoa > Chordata > Mammalia > Scandentia > Tupaiidae > Tupaia > Tupaia belangeri. The sequence goes on along the minus strand of NW_006159806.1, from coordinate 5,107,015 downwards.
TATTTAATGCCAGGTCCTTAGGCCACGTAACTTGCCTTGCACACCACCAGAGCCACCCAGCCTATACACTGGGGTGCATTGCAATAGATATTTTATTTTGGTAAGCAATAGCTACCGATCTGATTTATGAATGCATGTTCTTTTGCCAGAAAAATGAAGATACAGGTTAAGTAGGAAGTTTGACGGAGTCCTGATGGAGGACTGTAATGGTATTTAGCAGTATTAAGGAACAGGCTTACACCATGCAAGAAGGGTCTATATGGTTATTGGGAAAAGATTTTCACTATTGGTGTTGGCAACTGGGGGGATATAAGCTGAAGAGTTTATTTTGTTTTGTTTCTTTTTTTAATGTATGCAATGTATATATTTTTTTCAACAGAAAACATTACACATTTTTGTCTGTTAAATATTTCTTCCTTTGGCACCTCACACTGAAGTTTTAGAATGACCTTTGCTGTAGATTAATAAAAGGCTAAAACCTATGCTGTGTGATGGTATAAATTCAGACAAGTGGGATAGGAGTTAAGGAACTTTTTAAGATTAAAAAACAAACAAACAAACAAAACAAAACAGGGATTTCACCCAGAATGGCCTCGAAATTGCAATCCTTCTGCCTCAGCCTCCTGAATAGCTGGGATTACAGGAGCGAATCACTACACTTGATTCCACATTAGTTTAACTCTCTAAAATCAATAGTTATAATCAAAGTACATGACATAAAAAAAATTAGAAACACAATTTGAAGACTGTGCTCAACTGTCATTTCTCTGTCCTTCCCCTTCTCTTCAAAATGCGTTTTAAAGAGGAGAATACTGTCCCTGTGCCATGTGAACACCAGGTAAAAGTGCTTTGTTCCTGGAAAATAAAACCAGCTTTAGAATGTGAGGTGTGACTAGCCTTGTTGGGTAGTAAGAGGGCTGGCCGGCCCATGTCCCTTATTTCCATCTAGGATACAAGCAGACTGAGAATGTAATGGGTGCATCAAATTGCCCTGGGAGTTTATTCTTGTCTTCATGTTTTTTAATATCCTTGCAACAACTTTGTGTCAATTATTTGTGTGTGCACGTGTGTGCTTGTGTGTCTGTGCACCTGCATTATTGTGGGCACCAAGGCTGCAGACAGGGTTAGAGATGTGACCAAACATGCCTGGGAGAGTGGGGTAAGGGAGCGTCCCTGTAAGTTTCCAGCAAGTTTACAGATAAATCCCAAATAAAAATAATATGGAAAACTGGCGTAGGATAGTTTGCACACTCCAGGTTATAATTAGTATATTTTGCTTTTCCCTTTTTTCTCTTAGCTACCTATTGAAAAACAGGATTAAATTTTATTTTTTATTTATTATTATTATTTTTGAATTTCACCAGAAGGAGATACGGAGAGAGAGAGAGACAGACAGAGAGAGAGAGACAGAGGGAAAGTGAGAAAGCAAGCTGCCAGATCCAGGACTCAAACTGTAGTTGACCATGTAGAAGTCCAGCACCTTAACCAGCATGCCACCTGATGGCCCTGGATTTTAATAATACGATTAAAAACAGGATATTTTTATTCTGAAATAAAGTTAAGAAGGAATTTCCAAGTTAAACACAAAGTCCATTGCATTAACAAACATGATGTATTGTGTCCTTGGTAAAGTCATGTTGCATTTTTGCATAGAAAAATGTAGAAAACTACATCATAACTTTCCCAACAACCTAACAGAACAATGAAAAGGGGGAACCAGCAGTTAGAGTAATGGCTATGTCGCTGCATTCCCACGTAGTCGACCGCGGTTCATGTCCCAGACCCGGTGGCTTAAAACTCACGCCGGGCGCGTGTGCGTGTGTGCCTAAGATCCCGAGAGGAGAATGGAGGAGAAGGGATTGAGGCGTGACCATCCCCCCCGGGGGGTGGTTTCTCGCTTTCTGTCTCTCTGTCTCTCTCTGTCTGTCTGGCGAGTGCATGCGCTCTATAGCGAAAATCTCTCCAGAACAATGAAAAGGGTGACACTGAAAAAACTGGGAAAATCACAACACACTGGCAGATCTTAATCTCTGGCAGGGCTCCTGGGTTTCCAAATAAATCAAATGTTTGATAAATACAAGAACACGTAGGGTTGGGTGGGGACATGAATAGAATTGGGGTGGATCTCACTGTGGAAAGCTGTAAATTCAGTCAGTGGGTGAGGTGTTTCTGCCCTTCATGGGAGATAAAAATGACATCCCAGGCATTTGGAAACAAAATTGATGTCGCTTTTAAAAGTCCCAAATGTTTAACCTCTGAAAATCTGATTACGTGTTTTATCTGAAACTGTCATTACAAGTTTTATTAAGTGAGCAGCTCAAAAGTTGGTACCCTCCCTTGCCCTCTTCCTAGTAGGAATATTGCAGTGATTTAAATGACAGGAAACTGCCAGTCTCCATCACTTTGTTTTCATCTCTCTAGAAGTCAAATGGAACTTTCTCTTGTCACAGGCCTCCCTCTCCTAAGGGATGAGCCACATCTGGCCTTTAGGTTGGACCAGGAATGGAACCTGGGCCTCCCATGTGATCCCAGCCTGTGGGGCACAGTGTATTCACAGCACAGGCACCATCAGGCTGCACTGCCTTTCATTTCCTTATTTATCTTAAAGTTTATTTATTTTCTGCATGAGTGAGAGAAAGAGAGAGAGAAACAGAGAGGCGGCACCCCCAGAGGGTCCTGACACCACAGTCTACCTCAGCTTTAGCCAGCCCTGGATCTTTGGCACACACATGCTCTGTGTACCCAGGAGGTATCTGGACACAAAGCCAGGACACTCCCATTGGGTCAGCCTCATGCTCTACCACTGTGCCACTATCTGGCCCTCTAGAGCCTTCTCAATAGTTCCTTTTTGGTGTGGTCTTGGATACCTGCTCCTACTGAAATCAGGCCTGATGCCCTAACACAAAAGCAATCTTTTGTGCAATGATATTAAAAACAGTGACCCAGGGTCAAAAACTTAGGTTGAAATGGAATACACATTTACTATCACTATGTCCCAGTAATCTCCAAAATGCTTTACTGGCTAAGTACTAAATTTGAGACTCATTCAGCTCATACACCGGGCATGTTTTTCAAGCAAATGGATGTGGGACTCAAACTCTGGTTGACTATGTGGGATCCACCTTCTTCTGTGCAGTGTCTAACCACTGTACTATGGAGCCAGCCCTAAAAAACCACCATTTTTAATATGGCTTGAGGGCAGTAAACCTATCTTGCTGAACATTCCTAATGAAAGAGCCAGGGAGGACCAAGGAGCATCGCTAAGAGTGCCAGCATGATGTACATTTTCTCTTTTCTGTTCAGCCCATGGCCACCAATTAATGAATTCTTCTTGCAAGTGATATGCCGTAAATGATGTGCCATAGAATAGTGATTTTTTTTTCTTTTAGGTTTTTACCATAGGGCGCATATGCTCACTGGAGAGAGACAGAGAGAAGAAAACTGAGAAATCACCCTCCAAGGAAGGCATAGCCATATCACAATCCCTTCTCCTCCATTTTTCCCTCAGGATTTTGGGTATGCACACATATGCCCAGTGTGATTTTCAAGCCACCAGGTCTGGGACTTGAACTATGGTTGACCATGTGGGAATCTAGAGCTTTCACCACTATGCCATCTGCTGGCCCAGTAACAGCGATTTTTAAGTGACCTAAGAATCACTTCCTCCATGAAAATTTCACACCTGGTATGTGTAGATCTCACAGAATAACACCTCTAATTACTGCCCTCAGTGAATAGTTATAGCATGATGGGGTACATGCAGAGGTGTAGACGCATGGTGGTGCAAAGGCTGAAGGGATGGAAACAATTCACATAGCAGGAGACATTTGAGCAGGGTTTTAAGAGTGACTAGGAGTTGAAAAGCAGAAAGAGTAAAGAAGTTCATTCATGAGGTCAAGAAGAAGAAAAAGTGAGTAAAGGCAGAGCAGAATTCACTCACATACTGTTGCCATCATATGACTTGAAAGAGTATGAGGCGTTATATTTGCATGGGTGAGTGAGATGCAAGGCAAACCATAAACAGCTTTCACACAGACTCTTTCCTGTAGCAAGCAGAGACTCCTCCACAGATGTAAGCTTTTCCCATGGGCTTTAAGGCACACCAAAGAAGGAGAAACAAATTTGGACATTAACAGTAAAAGGATCAAGCTGGAGGCAGAGTGGAGAACGGAGCAGAGAGAAGATTATTTCGCCAAGTTGCTCCCCTCTCACTTCTTCCTTCTATCCTGCAGGTCTCTCTTGGAGGAAGGAACTCAATTGCCTCACGACTTTCTTCAAGGCCTTGTTCTCACTTCTCTGCAGCCTCCTTGCCTGCGGTTTCCCCCTTCCTACTCGACTTTCTTTCTTTGTTTTAATAAGCACCATAATAGGGAAAGTTACATAAGGAAAAGCACAAAAAGAAAGTTCATCTGTAACTTCAGCAAATACCTGCCTGACAGGTCAACGTGTAAATGCCTTTTGTGGTTCTGTGTTTATGCTGCTTCCCCCATTATTGATAGATATCACTAAACAGGAGATGCACAACGAGAAGAATAGCTACCATGACCTGAGCCCCTAGTATACGCTGAGTTTATACTAGACATTTTCCACTATCATCCTATTTAATTTTCATAACAACACTACTTCAGTAGTTACTTTATGTTCATTTTATGCATGAAGAAATGGAAGGACAAAGGAATTAACTTGTCAAAGGTAGTATAGAACTTATAAATGGTGCAACCGGTATTCGACTTTGGATGTACCTGACCCCCAAACCTATACTTTCACTGAGACACTGCTTCCCACACTCATTTGTTCAGTTGTTCATTTGCTCATTCATTCTTCCATTTACTAAATATTTTATTCTTACCGTGTCTAGCCAAGATTGCAGGTACTTAAATTACATCGCAAAACAGGTCAGAAAAGAGTCCTGTCCCTACTGGATTGCTGTTGCTGGGAATACATTTCAATTAGGCTAATACAAATTTGCAGTCTCTCACCTTGGTAAAAAAATCTAATTCATTAGGCTTGCATGTGTGAGATTCTCTAGTAAATGTGGCTTGCCCAATACATGCAAATAATAGTCAAAGTTGTTTTATGAGATTTATTGACTTCATGCCAGAAACTTTATTTTATTTTGAGAGGTTTTTGCTATAGGGTGTGTGCACTCGCCAGAAAGACAGAGACAGAAAGTGAGAAATCACCCCCCCCAGGGGGATGACCACTTCACAATCCCTTCTCCTCTATTCTCCTCTCAGGAGCTTGGGCACACACACATGTGCCCAGTGTGAGTTTAAGTCACCCGGTCCAGGACTTGAACCACGGTTGACTACGTGGGAGTCCAGTGACATAACCATTACTGCTGATCCTGAAGCCAGAAACTTTAATAAGCGCTTTACATGAATTAAAGCCTATTTAATTCTCACAACAATTCCTTAAGGTATATGTCATCATCATCAGCAGTCTCACTTTACAGAAACTGAGACACAGAGAAGTACAGAAAGCTGTTCAAGTCTATCCAACTGGGAGTGCTGAGATGTCTGACTTCTGGGCCACCCTTAACCATGGTGTTCTATTGACTATGGAGCATGAGAAAGACAGGGCAATAAAGGAATAGAGAGTGGAAGGTATCCTATTAGGGGAGAGTAACTGTCTCAAGAGCCGTTTCCGAGAGAAGGAAGCTGAGACTTTCTCTCATTCCCCCACCATTCAGCTTGGTCAGATTCCAGAAGCTGAGAGATGAATGGCCTTTATGGTCAAATATCAGTCTTCACGCTTAGACTAGAGGGCTGGTACTGAGAGCCTCACATACTTAGAAGGGAATGAATAAGAGTAAATCCAAGCCCCAAAGAAACATCCCTTACGTTTCTCTTCCACTCCCCGGTTAGGCAGGGCTATGGAGAGATCTAGTCCAGACCAAGGAGCTTATTATCGACAGGAGTGATATGGATTCTTTGGGACCATACACTTAACTGCTGGTGTGAGTTCACTCTCTCTTTTCTCTGCAACCATGACCTGAAGTCTATGTTGAGATGACAGAAACACAGCGGGACGTGTTCTGGATCTCTGAGTCACCACCAGGGAGGAAGCTCTCTGGGTCACCTGGATGGTGGTAGAACTGGCACGAATGAGATTTGTGGGTTAATCCACAGAGACTTCAGGGCTCATGTATTACTTTAGTCTGTTCTGACTAACATACTATTCCACCTAGTAAGCTCTGCCCCAGAAAGAATGAATCCTTTTTTATTTGTGTTTCCACTACACACATACATGATACCACTCAATGATTTTATATGTCTGTTTATAAATGGTATAGGAATAAGCCGCATGATAGTATAATTAGCGTGAGGGATTCTGATGCATCGGGAGCACTGACAGAGAAAGAGCAAGACAAATTGACCACTGTATGCTCAGCTTTTGTTGAAGAACTTATTAGAATGACTTTCCCTTAGGCAAATCTTATTTTTCCATTACCTTTTATTGGGGGGGAGGGAAACCTCTGCAATTTAAGAGGAATAAAAATAACTTCCTGGATGCAATATATAAGTAAATTTAAAAGTACATTCATCTTTAAGGGACAAAAATTCTAATTTTCTATTACAGAAAGGAAGGGAGCTATTTTGCCACAAATCACATTCCGACGGAAATAAGTCACCAAACGAAAGCTGCATATTCATGGGATATGCCGAGGCATTAATTTTTGGAAGCGAAAATAGTAACACATTTCTATTGACTTTGATAATTTCATCACAGTTCTCTATTGTAGTATAAGAGCAAATTGCAGCAATCCCAAAGATGCCTCTTCATGGAGTCTTCAAATACTATGATTTCAAATGGTTTTCATTTACCTTTGTTTATGATAAATAAATGTTGTTTTGATTGATTGGCAAATGTCTACAAGCAGCAATAAGAGCAATTACGTATGACACAGAGACATTATAAAATCTAAAACCCAAACCTTTAAAGCCTGATTTGAAATGTCAAATTTGACTTATGAGAACCAGTTATAAGCCTGCTTCATGCAAAAAGCATTAGGTTAATGCTGGAGCAAAGTACTGTTGCCAAGCGTGCACTGGCATAATTAATCAGGGATATTTCAGAAACGAATCGTCTCCAAGAGGTTATTGATTTACTGTCACGACACATTTCTCTCATGGGCCGCGATGGTGCTCCGGAGCTGGGATGCACTGGCATGTATTTTTCAGTGACTAAGCCTTAATCTGTCCTCCTGGATTCCTGCCATCCCTGCACTGACATCTGCAAACACTCACAGTTGACAGCCTCATGCCGGAGTGTGGTGGCTTCCAAGTTGATTAGGATTAGTTCAGGGGGGTTTTGGACTAGACTGAGTATAATCAAAAGCAGAGATTGCTGAGTCTCAAGAGAGTGAAATGCACCCAGCAAACAGCATCATATTACAAGAGTATAGACACACACACACACACACACACACACACACACATGCTTATGCACATGCAAACACATGTAAGCACGCACCTATGCATATACAGATATGTGAACACATGGAAAAATGCACATACAAACACCTATGCACACACATCAGCACAACCAGTGAGTACACACACACATACTAACATCCATAAGGAATGAAAGAGGTTTTTGTTTTAATCTTCAAGGTCATCTCTGCCACTTATCAAATAAAATTAAAGCTCTTAGAGAAGCACCATTTTAAACACATGTAAAGCAGCTATAACTTAGCTCTTTTCATGTGATTTCCATAACATGAGGTAACCCTGTTTCAAAGAGCCCTAAAAGCACAGAGTAGCCAAATGTTCTCTCACATTTAAAGGGGAAAGTTAAATTGGCTTTGCAAACAGAAAAAGAGACACTTTTAACACAAAAGCCATGTTGATAGAGCAGTCGGGATGGGTACCCAGTAGGAAATGAGTAGAGAGAGGTCTTCAAGAACAACCTCTCTGTTCCCCTGAACACAGGACATCAGATCCCCATGCCCTTTCCAGAGCTTTGTTCAAGCTGTATTTCTCTGCACATTCCTTGTCTTGCTTAGGAGGTCTTGATGACTATGCGGTCAACCTTGGGCCTAAGCAAAGGGGGACTCCAATGACCACACAGGCTCTGCCCGCTATAGGGAGATGGGATAAGGATGGGACAGGAAGTCATTCACCATGAGTGGTTAAGTAACTCTGAGCCAACTGGAGCCCTTCTGGACTCCAGGCTCCTCATGTGTAGGCCCTGGACCACAGGGGCCTGTTTGATCCTTGGGAATCTGTGTCTATACCCTTGATGACACACCTCTGTATCTCGTGTTTACAGCTGTTCTTCCTCACTCTCTTGCCATATAAACTTTCAGTCTAAGTATAATATATACACAGCAAATGCACAAATGGTTAAGTGTCCGGAAGATCAACGAATGCGCAGAAAGTAACCCATACTAGGATCAAGAAATGGCATTCGAAGTCCCCCAAATATCCCTCCCAACCGCCTTCCTGTCACATGACTCTCCCCAAAGGAAAATGCTATTCTTTTTTTTTTTTTTGACTCTCTCCAAAGGCAACTGCTATTCTTTTTTTTTTTTTTGAGAGGTTTTCACTATAGGGCGCATGCGCTTGCCAGACAGAGAGAGCCAAAGAGACAGAAAGTGAGAAATCACCCCCCGGGGGGGATGGCCAGATCGCAATCCCTTCTCCTCCATTCTCCTCTCGGGATCTTGGGCACACACGCACACACGCACACACGCCCAGCGTGAGTTTTAAGCCACCGGGTCTGGGACATGAACCGTGGTTGAATACGTGGGAATCCAGCGACGTAGCCATTATGCTAACTGCTGGTCCAAGGCAACTGCTATTCTGACTTCACCAGTTTTATCAGACTTTAAGATTTTATATAAATGGAATCATATAGTATGTATTCTTTTGTGTCTGCTGCTTTTGCTCAGTATTACGCTTGTAAGGTTCATCCATGTTGTGGTGTGAACTTGTAGGTTTTCATTTTCATGGCTGTACTGGACCCCATTGTGTGACTATGACACAATTTATTCATCCATTCTACTGTGAATGACATTGTGGTTTTTCCAGTTTGGTGCATTTAGAAAGAATGCTGCTTGTCCATTTTCACCCATTCTTCTTCTGGTGAACACCAGTTTGCATCTTTCTTGGGTATATCCTAAGGAGAATTGCTGGGTGGCAGGATAATTTCCCAGGTACTCAGCTTTGGCAGGTAATGTCAGAGTTTCTCCATGTGATTGTACCAGTTTACCTTCTCATCGGTCGTGTATGAAAGCTTCACTTGTTTTGCACTCTTGCCAACACTTGATATTATATTCTTCAGTTCAGTCGTTCTCATGCTTGCCCTTTAAATAACAGTGTTATGTTTCTACCTTATATCACCTTTTTATTCAGGTTACCCAGACCGCCATCCTGTTGCAGGTCAGGTTCCCTGGGAAGCAGACTCTGAGATGGAAAGAAGCATGCAGACACTTCTTAGGGAGTGTTCTGAGGATCAATACCTGCCTGGGAGGAAAGGAGGAAACATGATCCAGCCAGGGAAGAAGGGGGCCTCTGATGCAGTCTAAACAAGGACTAGAGTCACACACCAGGATGTGAAGCTGAGATGACCTTCCATGTTGACCTACATCTGGGTGAGTGAGCTAGGTCTTTAAATTCTTGTCTGTACCAGCTATGGGACATGGGCTGCCACAGGGAAGGGGGCCTGAACTTAGTAGGCAGCTCCCCCACCAGAGCAGAGCAGCTCCTGGAGAGGGCTTAGAGCAGAGAGCTGAAGCCAACGGCACTCTCAGTGGCTAGGAGCCCCACATGGTAGCCCAGCTACCACCAAACCAAGTGAGACAGCCAGTTGGAAGCCCTGCTTGTAAAATGCACAGATGCAACCCATCAGTGAACAGATTCTAACCAATCTCAAGGGCAGTGTAGGGTGATGAATTTGCTGACATTGGCATTTATGGGACTCAGCTTTTTATAAAACAAGAACTGGCTGGTACTTGGTGAAATTCCCCACTACCACCTAGTGTGAGGCCATAGAATCAGCTACTGCAACTTTATATATGTTCACATACGGCTAATAGGCCTCCCTATGAACAAGGCCATAGTTGGCCCTTCCTGCTCTTGAAAACTTGTTACCTGTTTGTGACCACTCAACACCTCACTCAGCTGAAATAGCATATGCTAAACCCACTAGCTGTGGTATCTGTGGACTGGAAGTTCCAGAAACAATGTCAGTCATACAGACAATCCCAGGCACCTCCTTCCCTGGGAGGCTGTGCATGTGGGAGATTGGCTAAAGGGAGAAATATGCTTGAGGTTCCATACCCAGGTCTCACAGCCAGCCTTCGGCTTTATTTCTCCTGATGGCCCTATGTCTTGTTATTTTTTTGCCCACAGACCGATATTTCACATGACTTTATTTCTCAAACCATATATGGCAAGTCATAATCCTCATTTTAATATTATTAATCAAAGACATATATCTGGCCAGCTTCAGATCAACGTAAGATCAACTGTATTACCACACTGCCCTCGTAGACTTCAGCCAAATCAGAGAAGCTTGACATTTTCATTAGCCTCTGCAACCCATCATGGGCCCAGACATGTTTTTAAAAAACAAAAACAAACTTAAACAAGGCTGTGGGCCCATTCCCGTACCTACTTCTGTTTTGAAAGAGAGATTTTTGCTACATGGTGCTTGCACTCACTGGAGAAACAGAGAGAGACAGAGAGATAGAAAGCCAGAAATCATTCCCTAGGGGGATAGCTGTGCCACAGTCCCTTCTCCTCCATTCTCCTCTCAGAATTTTGGGCATGCACACACATGTGCCTGGGGTGTTTCAAGCTGCCAGGTCTGGGACTTGAACCGTGGTTGACTACATGGGAGTCTAGCACCTTAACCACTGTGCCACCTGCAGGCCCCAATGCCTACTTTTGTGGTTCCTATTTTGTAACTATTTTATGTTATTAGAAAAATCTTCAGCATACGAAGCTACGTTTCTTCCCCAGGAGCCTTTCTCATTAGCGGAGACTGAACCTTCAAGGACTGAACTTTCATCAGCTCCTGTCCTCATGCCCATCCCTGGCTCCAGTCAACATAGCTCCCTGACCCCATACCTCCCTTGTTTTGATAGTTATGAGTCCAAGGTATCTGGAAGCCACTCAAGAAGGAGTGAAGATGAGGTCAGGGCTAACTTGGAGCCTTGAGAATCTTTTCAGCTTCAAGAATCTGGAAGGGGCTGGCTCCATGGCACAGTGGTAATATGCTGCTCAAGAAAAGCTGGATACTCCATGGTAATCATGGTTTGAATCCCTGGCCTAGTTGGCCTGAAGCATATCACGCATGTGTGCCAGTGCATAAGATCCAATAGGCTGGGAGACTGGAGGAAGGGAATTGCAATCTGACTGGACCCTGTGGAGGGTGCTCCTCCCTCTCTTCTCTCTCTCTCTCTCTCTCTCACACACACACACACACACACATACACACACACACACACACACACACACACATCTCTGAGTGTTCCCTCTATCATAAATAAAGACTAAAATCAGAAAGAATGAGAGAAAAAAGATGGAGAAAAGGTTGTTCAAAAGGTATATAACATGAACTTTATGGTTATGTGAATTAGCGTAACTGCCAGTTCCTGGATGCTGGGGCAGGAATGAAGTGAGTTGCAGATGATTAAAAAGCTGTGTGGGCCCAGCTACAGTGGTGCAAGTGAGACGGCACCATTACAAAATATTGGAGCCACATGAGAAACCTGAGTTTGGTTTCTGGCTCAACCTAAATAGGACAGACACAGTGGCATGTGCCTGTGGTCCTAGCCAGTTGTGAGGCTGGGGCAGGAAGGATCACAATATGGAGAAACCCTATCAATAACCTCTCTCTCTCTCCCCCCAGCTCTTTCATTGAAAAGAAAAGAAAAAGGAAAAGAAAAGAGTTGTGTGTTGTGCTATGCTATAAGACAGGCAGTGAACAGATGATGAAAAAAACAACGGACAAAAAGCATAAATTGATTCAACGAAAGTTTTGGTAAGTGTGTGAACATGATCAATGAAGACAGAATGACCAGGAAAGGTCAGGAAGCCTTAAGAATATCAGGTGTCCTAACGGTGAGGGGAAGATGAGCCAGCCTTTCTCCACCATGACCTCAGAGAACCCTTTCCTCTGGGCACAGCTCACCATCGGTCTGACACTGGGAGAAAGCAACATAACTTTCAGCATTTGAACAAAGATGTCCAGATCTTTAGGCTCCTTGGTAGGTGTATACAAACAGAGGTGAAGAAGAAGAAAGGAAAAGGAAGGAGAGAGAAAGGACATTGACAAAGGCTGGGCCATTTTTCTGATTCATGTGCACATGCTTTGAGGTGGAGTTCTTTTGGTTCTGCTTAGGTTGGCTCTTAATTGTATTATTTTTCTTCATCAATTCTTTTTTCTCTTCCAGCTGGGGTCTAAGTGACACATAGAAAAATGTATCTATTTAAAGTGCCCAACTCAATACACACGTACCTTGTGAAATGACCACACATTCAAGCGAATTAACATACCCATCGTGTGCACAGCTCATGTGGCAGACCATTTAAGGTCTATCCTCTTAGCAAATTTCAAACTGAGGACAGAGTTGCCTTGATTAATTCTTGACAGATCATCTCAGGTGATTTCCATTTAATCCTGCAGCAAAGGGGCCATACTCTTATTCTTATTTCCTCTTAATTCATCCCCTATGGAGCATTTCAGACAGGCTGGGAAAGCAGAGTTATGAAGAGAATTGTCATGGAGGGTGTTTGGGCACCTCTGCTGTGGAAAGGACTAGAGACGAAGCAAATGACACGCATTTCCCATGTGCTCCCTCTGAGGCCAGACATCACAGCCTCCCAGGGACTGTTGAGAAGGAATATGCATGCAGGCAGTTCAGATAAGAGGTGCTTAATCCAGTTTTGCAGAAGGAGGAAATGGGTGATGATTCTGCAGAAACACTGTAGGTGCTGAGATCTGACAGGGTTACTTTTTGTCATAAGTGCATGGGGAGGTTGAGAGGGTGTTTAGTTTGGTTCTTCCTAGCAAGGTCTCCCAGAAATCCTCCTCTGAGTGAGGTATATTGTGTTCAGCTCCTGCCAAACTTAAATTGCATCCATGTTAAAGAGGAAAGGCTTTAGCACATTCCTTTGGGGAATGGAAACAATTTATTTTGTTTGTTTCTAATGGAGAGGGTTTGCTCCAAAATCTTGCTGTGAGGTCTGGGAATCTGGTTTGAGGATGATCAGGCAGGCAGAGAGAGAGGAGGCAGGAAGACATGAGAGAGAGAGACACCTAGACCTCATCAGGTGACTGACCTGTAGTTATAAAGACAGCACACAAACTATAGCTCCTGGATTTATACCAGGAAGGCATATTTAGCCAAATATTATGTGACTAGAAGTGCTTTCACAGTCTTTATTATTAAAAAAAAAGAAAGAAAGAAAGAAAGAAATGCAGGTTTTTGTTTTAAAATGAAAAACTTTCCCTGCAGCTCAGCACAATCAACTAGAATCTTTTGGGGATGTGGGGTAAAGTGGTTTTGTTTGTTTGTTTTGTTTTTCCTCTTTAGTATTTATTCATAAAATAAAATGGCCAGGCACAGAATTCACCTTTCTTGGTGAGAGGAAAGGGGAAAAGATTGTATACAAATGACGTTGAACCATAACAAGTGATGCGATTTTGAAAAGGCCGCAGACTTCCCGGTAAGAATTGGAGGATGAGAGACATAAACATGATTTCTCATCAGCTGGATTCCCTTGAAAGCTGATTTGATAATAGAATTTATTTCCAAAGGGGGTGGGGGAGCTTGGTCTCCTAACAAGAGTGGAGCCTTGTCACTGCGAAGCTGCAAGCGTCAGAACACAGCCTCAAGGTTAACACCGGTGGCATAAATAAAAAGGAAAATGCAACCCTCTCAGAGTTCCCAAGCCAGTAATAAGACTGCTGGCGTGTGCCGTGATAGATGGTCTCTTTTTATTTTCAGCAGAGAGCAGTATGCTTCGGGTCTTCGAAATACTGTTTGATTGCTTTGTAGAAACCAATCAATAACACACAGGTACAGTGTTCCACTAGGCACATAAATCCTAGCATGGGGAGGCCAGCTGTTGTGAGATTCTGGATTGGTGCCAGTTTCCAACTGGGGAGTCTCAAGGAAATGATCCCGAATCTGAGGCTTTGTTTGGATTTCAATGGAACATAATCGGGCGACATCTGGTCCCCCACCTTGTGCTGCCTTGGCCGCACGTCACCCGCTATGGCTCTGGGCACCTCCTGCAGGGCTTCCTGTGAGTGCCAAGCACCAGGGCCCTGCCCATCACCAGCTGCCAATCAGTTTTTCACAGTGGGGGACAGAAGGAGAACTTGGGGCCTTGAAGACGCCTGCTGAGAACGACTCATAAAAAGGATCTTAAAATGCAATTTGGGTCTCACTGCCCCACAAGTTACTGGACACTAGACAAAAGAGAATTACAAAAATAACTGTGAGGCGAGGGAAACTGAGCAGAAGGGAATAAGGGTAAGCGTTGGAAATGAGCAGTGTGGGGCGCAAGATAATGGAAAGGTAAAGAAGGGTGAAATAATTAATGAGTAAGAGCTTAGCATAAGCAAATTCATGAAAATGCATGCACTTGTAATAATAAGCAGTTACAATCAAGTGAAATGCCATTTTCACACACTAAATTAGTAAACCTTTCTTTTAAAATCAGAATGCTTAACGTCGCAAGAATGAAGTGAAAAGCACATGTTTGTGAACACTGGACAATGAATGCATTGCCACCTCTGTAGTGAGTGCAAAGTGACCCTGTTATAAGGGCCATGCACCCTGTCCCAAGGACTATTATTTACCTTCGGGAACTCTATGCTAAAGAAATAATAATCGGCCTAAGTAACTTAGTTAAAAAAGATATTTTCCTTAATGCTACTTAAAACAGCAAGATAATATAAAGTAATCTTAATGATTGACAATTAGGGAATAGTTTTTAAACTAAGAAGCACCCATTCAATGCAACATTATACAGTCATTAAAAGATATTACAAAAGTATTTATATTATCACATATCATATTTGTGTTAAAGAAATAAAAGAATACACAGTAATATTTATTTTTACGTGGGATCTAGTTCCTTTAACCACTAGGCCATGGGGCTGGCCCAGAATGTTTTTAAATTTGTTTTAATTTATGTTTTTACCTTATCATGTAAGATAAATTTATTTAAAAGTGTAAAGAGAATACATTAAAGAAAATGTGATCTAGGTAGAGGAAAATATCAAAATAACATTTTCAAGAAAAGAGAGATAGATGAAAAAAAAAATAGGGCAGGGCCTGTAAATTGAAAAGATGAGCTGGAGAAAGTTCCAGATATTAGAGATAAAATAGGGGCAAGGAGGAAGAGGGGGATGCTTCAGTAAGGGATAAAGGTAAAAACCCAGGACATAGAAAAGAAAAGGAGAAAAAAAATCTATCAAATAAAAGTGGGATAGCTGAATCTTGCATCACTTTAGCTCTACTAGGGGACCATTTAAATATGATGGTCACTACAGCAATCCTAGCCACACGAATTGACAACCCGGAAAATCAAGGACAATTGGGCTGAGTGCAGGTGACAGCTAATCTGACTTCCCTTAAACACAGTCATGGCCAAAGAGCCATTCTAAGTTTCTGGGACAGTCTGTGAGACCTGGGAGTCCTATTCCTGTGCTTTCCACTGCTAACCTGCTTATTATCCTCTGCTTAATTTATAAATAATTGTATAAATATAAAATTTTATAAATAGTAATTTTGTAAATAATACTTTGGCTAACTATGTAGATTTATTAGAAGATGAATGTAAAGGGGAGATCAGCAGATGGCATAATGTTTATGTTGCTGGACTCCCAGGTGGTGGACCACAGTTCGAGTCCCAGACCTGGCAGCTTAAAACTCACGCTTAATGCATGTGTGCATGCCCAAAATCCTAAGAAGAGAATGGAGGAGAAGGGATTGCAGCGTGGCCTTTCCCCCTGGGGTGGGTGGAGGTATGCTGTCTTTTGGCCTCGCCT
>NW_006159806.1:5075194-5090958 GCF_000334495.1 Tupaia belangeri chinensis | reverse complement strand
AAAAAAAAAAAAAAAAAAAGGAGATGAATGTGAAGGTAAAAAAACGAGAAAGTATTGCAATCACAATGCATATGGAATGGAAAACTTCTGAAAAACTGACCATGTGTTTAGGCAGAAAAGTGTAAATTGCATGACCCTCATTTATGGCACCCTCTAATGATTTTTTTATTTCTGGAATGGCCCTCTGGGAAGCTCTAGTAGAGAGCATAATTGTTATATGTCTCTTTAAGATCTTCTACTTTGTAGATCTAACTTGCAAACTTTTGAAAAAAAATGAGTCAATATTTATTTCTGTTTTGATGCATTTTGACTCTTTTTTTTCTTTTTTTTCAAGTTTTTTTTAGCTTTATTTATTTAAATTTGACTAAAGAGGGAGAGAGCAAGTAAGAGAGAGAGAAAGAGAGAAAGAAAGAGAGAGAAAAAGTGAGAAAGCAAGCCACCAGGTCTGGGACTTGAACTGTAGTTGGCCATATGGGAGTCCAGCATCCTTAACCACTACACCAATTGCAGGCTCTGGCTCTCTCTCTTTTCCCACTTTAGTAATCCATAAGAATCCCCATTGCTTAAAACCCATATATTATCAAGTAGCAAGTTAACGGGATTCTTGGCAAGGGTTTCTTTCATTTGAAGTCCACAGCTTCTTAGAGTTTTGTTATTTTCACTATTTCTGTTTCTTTCTTTTCTTTTTTTTTTTGCTTTGCAGTTTGAAAAAAATGATGAGTAAAAATAGGGTAGTTCTTGTTTTCCAGCTTCATCAAACACATAGGGCATAGCCGTAAGTATTTAGTTTCTCTCAAAGCAGATAATTCTTTCTATCTTCAATTGGAAGGAGACTTCAATTTCCTAGAGAAAAAAATACCTTGGAAATGATGTCATCCTGTTTTACAGCACGAAGTGTTTAATATTTCCTATGCTACTTGGATTATGTAAGCCCATTTACCTTCCCCTGGTACAATTTAAATTTGCAAGTGGATTTCATATAGAGATGTTATAGCTAAGCAATATTCTGAAAACACTTCCTCTTGCAAATTCTTAAATGCCTTCTGTTATTTATTTCACCAACACCCATGGCGGAGCTGCAGTAATTGCTGGAAGTTTCTCCACGGCAGCATCATGAGCGTGACATCCAATTCTATTTATCAATGGCAGGATAAGTTAGATACTCTTTCTCATAACTCACACGTTTTCTGAAAGATAATCATTAAGAGAAATTGCCACAAACTAACCATTTGCTTTTCCTAAAGTCCAAAGATTGTCAGACAATTTAAATTGAATGCACTAAAATCAGAGGGTAAAGAACTTCAAGAAGTTGCTTAAATCATCCCAAGGTTAGAGTTGTTTCTTTAGAGGCATCTTTCCCAGATTTCTTTTTCCTCCTGAGGCAATGGTACCCTTTAAGTTCATGAGGTTCCTCTAAATTTTTATCTTGGTGAACTTGACTTACTGGTGGGTGAGAGTGTGGTGGTGATTCGATTTCTCCAGGTGTGTTGAAAACTTCAGACTGACTAAAGCATTTTTAAAAAATTGTGCTTGTAGGAAAGAGAAAGGTTATAATTTATGTGCATTGTTTTTATAGCTCTATTTCCCCCCTATAAATTCTGACATTTTCAGAGGGAAGCTATTGCCTGCCTAGTCCAAGACCACCAGCACTTATGTACCTCCCTAAAACCCAGTCTTGCAAGAACTGGAAGAGGTCAACGGTGAAGAGCTACCAGTGCTTTCCTTCTTCCTTCCCTGTTCCTCTGAACGTCCCATGTCTGTGGGTTACAGTGAGGTTCTTAAGTCATCTCTAGGCTGCTTGTTTGTGTGTTTAAATGTCTGGGACTCTCCTTACCATTCAGTTCTCCTCCCCCTTCTTTCAGCGAAAGAGCTGAAATCAAAGAGGAAGACATTCTTTTTTGTTTGTTCATTTTAATGAACAAAAGGAAGAATGGGAACAGCTCAGGTTTCTTTAAACAAAAATATACTGATCAATGAACTGGAAGTGTCTGCAGGTGTGGGATGGGAAACATAGTGGTTAAACGAAGGGCTCTGAAGTTAGACCTGGGTTGGAATTCTAGCTTTGCCCTTGCTAACTTTGTCACCTTGGGGCAGATATTTAACTTTTTCAGTTTCAGTCCACACAGTTGTAAAATGTGATTTAAAAAGAAAAAAACTACATAGTGGTGCTTTGCGGGAGTAAATCAGGCATCATACATAAAACATTCATCTTAGTAGCCAGCACAGAGTAAGTGCCCATTAAATGTTTGGACTGTATCACTTTACTGCTCCCACTATATTCGTTCCACGATTCTTCCTGGTGACCCTGTAGCCCGAGGTTTTTGAGCACTCTTGGAATGCAGTGGACCCAACTGGCCCATATACGAAATCCATGATCATAGACGAATGAAGGAATGAATGGTTCCCCAAAGAGAGCAGAGACTAGAAGTAAATCCAACTACTGAATAAACATAGAGTACAGCTATGGACACTGAACTGAAGTCGTGGGGTGGGATGGGGAGAGGTGACTTTAAGGAATAGAAGACTGTCTCCATTACTCTCCTCTCCAACACAACTCTGACCTACAATCTCTAAAAAAAAAAATCTTCACTTGACCTCCAGGTCGTGTTATCCAAACCTTACAGTTGGGAAACGTTCAGGGAGCTCAGATGCAGGAAATCCAAATCCAAGTCCACTGTCAGCAATCAATATTTAGCCTTCTCGCTGCTCTTCTAACGCTCCCTATCCATCATCCAACCAGTTGCTTAAAAAAAGGAAAAAAAAAAAAGACACGGGAAGTCATTCCTAACTTCTCTTTGGGTTTCGAGCTGGTAAGACTGGGCATGAAATGCTGACAGTGCACCAGACTTGGGTTGGGGGGAGGTGTACATTCCCAATTTTATTTATAGACATGTGAGAAATGAGGAATCTTTATGATGTTCAAGTTCAGGTGGAACTGAAGTTTGGAAAGGAATCCTTAGGAAGCTGGTAAATGAAGCTAGAGATGTGGATATGCTCATTTAGGAAAAAGTTTCATATTAAGACCAGAAAAAGACCTGAGAATAAACTTTCAACTTTCTAATGGCTGCGTATTTTTTGCCTCAGCTGTGCCAACCCTTTTCCTGATTTCTTTCTTCATTCTACTTACATGTCCTCCTAGATTCTGCCCGTCAAGTCCATGAAATACCTTCATTAGCTGGTAAAGTTGCAGGGTAAGAAGAAAAATCATTTTTCTTTTTTTTTTGGGGGGGGGGGGTCGCTATAGGGCACATGTGCTTACCAGAAAGACAGAGAGAGACAGAGAGACAGAAAGCGAGAAATCACCCCCCAGGCAGTATGGCCACGCAGCAATCCCTTCTCCATTCTCTTCTTGGGATCTTGGGCATGCACGCGCATGCACCCGGCAAAAGTTTAAGCTACCGGGTCCAGGACTTGGACCGCGGTCGATTACATGGAAGTCCAGCGACATAGCCATTATGCCAAATGTTGGTCCCAAGAAGAAAAATCTTTAAACAAAGGTTTTATGAGTTTGGCTAAAGACTGTGGGTGAGAATGGAAGATATTTCCCTTTAATGTGAGCAGTGGCTAAGAAAAAAAATCTTTGCACAAGAATGACATGTAATATGTAATTCAGCAGTGCTGAGTCAGAGTAAACATTAATTCTATTGATAATTTGAGTCACCATTTGTTGATGGCTATGCACAATTCATAAAGAGGCTCAATGAACATGAACTCATTTGAATTTGTTCTGCCACATTCAATGTTCTCCCGTTTAATGATAGATTAAAGAGAGGGGAAGACTTAGTCTTTACTGGTATAAAAACTTAGGATTGACCTTCTCTAGCATTTATATAGAAGTGGTTCAGTCTAGAGGGAAATAAATATATGGCCTTTGCTTTCAGTGAAACCTAAATTCAAATATTGCCACAGAATAAGTTGGAGGCTGTTGGGATTCCACTGGCTTTTCTATTCTTCTTTGTCTATTATTTGTCTGTCTGTTTATTTGACAGAGAGAAAGGCAGACACACAGAGACAGGTACCCACACCAGTGTCTTCACGTTGCTATCTATCCCAAGTCAGAGCTGGCCAGATCACAGGCACATGTGTGACTCTCTCGTGTGCTCAGAGGTCAAGGCATGCAAATCCAGAACCTTCCCTATGTGGCTCTACGTGGGTTGCTCCTATACCACTATCTGATCCCGACTTGGCTTTTCTGCTACTCAGTTTTCTCATCTGTCAAGTGGGATAATAGTACTGTCAGCATGGGATCATCAAGAGGATTGAATTACATAAGCCCTCAGCATGTAACAGGCACTGAATGGGTATTAGTCTCCTTTTCAAACCATCCTTCTTTGACTTTTGAAATCCCAATTAGGAAAATACCAACCACTGCACAAGGATATGCTTAGCCTTCAGAGTGGATAGGGTGATGAACATGTAGGGGAATTTCAGTATCTCACTACTGCTATGCTTTTAAAACTATCTCCATCATCACAGACATTATTGGGAAGACTTACAACTCAGGAAGAGGCTCCACTGGCCTATTGGAATGACTGGTTAGAGAATTAGTGCATGTATATAAGAAGAGGGGGCATGACTTGTATTTCTAGGTCTCCACAGCATGTAGCGCAGTCCCCAGAACCTCAGAAATAACCCAGGACACAATGGTTGTATGTTGGCAGGCGAAAGCAGCAGATTAGAAACCTACCTGGCTGGGGCATTTCTATAGTCCTATAGCCTATTAATTAAGGGAGTGGATCACATATGGTTCACTGCATGGTTCAAATCCTTGCCCTAGTGGCTTGAAAAACACTATATATGTGTGTGTGTGTGTGTGTGTGTGTGTGTGTGTGTGTGTGCATGCGCATGTGTGTGCACATGCTCAAAAATCCCAAAAGGAGGGAGAAATAGAGGAGAAGGGATTTCGGCATGAGCATGCCCGATAAAGTATTTTCTCCTTCTCCCTCTGTTTCTCTGTCTCTGGTGAGCACACGCTCCCTCTGGCAAATCAGAAAAACAAGACAAAACAGAACAAAACAAAAAAAAACAACTTCACACAGCTAAAAAAAAAAAAAAAAAAAAAAGGAACCTACATGATCTGGGGCAAATAACAAAATATGGCAATTTTAGTTCTGGCTAAGCCGTTCAGAGCTGGAAATGCTATGAGATTGAAAATAAAACAAAACAAAAAGCAAAAACAAAACTAAACCAAACCCAAACCAAACCAAACCAAAACCAACAAACAAAAAAGGCAGGCATAAGGCCCTTCGTGAAACTATAAATGCTTAACTGTAACAGTGCAAGCACATACACACTTACAGAAACTGTGTATGTGTTTCCATGAAAACCCCAAGGATCCACAAGTGTTTATTTGTACTCATTTTAAATGTTTAATTTGTTTTTCAAAAGATTTCTTAAGTTCTTTGGGGAGGCCAGAGGAAAACTTTTTTTTTTTTTTTTTTTTACAAAGTCATACCACCTGGAAATATTCAAAAGCACCCTAAACACATTTCAAACTTCATTTTATTTTAGTGATTCAGGTGTTACTGACTCCAGGAACGAATGAGACTGGGATCTTGGAGCACTCCTGAAAAGCCGTCAGGCATGAACCGAGGCTGTGGGAGCTGCCAGCTGCCTTTGCAACTAACACAGTGACTTTAGCAAAAATGTCACGGAGCTTTTGACATGATTCTCTCAGAAATAGACATTTGCCAGAAAGTCAGAGGATGTCGAATATGTAGTTCTATGGCTCCAGCTGCATGCATTAGGGGGCAAATGAGACCAAAGGTTGAGATTGTTTATAAAGTTGAGACCAGCAGTTGGTGTAATGGCTATGTCGCTGGACTCCCATGTTCGAGTCCTGGACCTGGTGGCTTAAACTCGTGCCGGGTGCACGTGCGTGCGTGCCCAATATCCCGAGAGGAGAATGGAGGAGAAGGGATTGCAGCGTGGCCATCGCCCCCCTGAGGAGTGATTTCTTGCTTTCTGTCTCTCTGTCTCTCTCTGTCTTTCTGGCTAGCACATGCACCCTATATCAAAAACCTCACAAAAAAAAAAAAAAACGAAAAAGAAAAAGAAAGAAAAGAAAAGAAAAAATAAAATGTTTCCAAAGTCAATCGTATGATTTGAGGTTTCCAGTCTCCTCTCCACTGTTGTCATAAAATGAGGAAAGAAAAGTGAGTGTTGTCTTGATTTTCCCACCCACTACTGACATTTTTACAAGAAATTACAGTTAAAACACACACACAACTAAATCCCCACTAATTTTACTTTTTTTTTTGAAAACACAAGAACACAATTTTCTTTCATTCTTCTGATATTTCCATATACAGAAGGTGCTAAACAAAGAAAGCATTAAGCTGCTATAAACTGCAGGGAGATTGGGGAATGCTATACAAAGTGTACTTTGGGTTAGGGAAATACTGTATTGATTGTATATTTTTTATTTTGGCAGGACTATTTTCCCACTTCATTTCAACAATAACAGTTCCATGTTTATCTTCTTGGCATTCATGGAAGATTTTGTTTGGATTAAAGGCTCAATAACTGAAGAAAAATTTGAAAATTGCCAAGCAAGAAAAATGTCTAAACCTATCAAAGTGAGATTTGTTGATGACAAATGAAAATCCAGCATTGAGAATAGAGACATCAGTAGCACCAATATGCAACAGAAATGGTAACCCCAGAGATCAGCATAAGACCGAAATGATGCTGTAGACTTGCAGGGGAAAGAGAAAACGATGGGTGAAGGTAATGTTTCAAGTATCATTCATCTTCTGTTTTCCATTTTTTAAAGGTTTCTGCTATAGAGTGCATGTGTTCGTTGGAGAGAGAGACAGAAACAGACAGTGAGCGGGGAAGTGGGAAATCGCCCTCCTGGGGAGATGTCCATGCTGTAATCCCTTCTCCTGGGATTTTGGGCACACAGGCACACATACCCGGTGTGATTTTCAAGCTGCCATGTCTGAGACTCAAACTACAGTCAGCCATGTAGGAATCCAGCACCTTAGCCACCATACTACCTGTTGGCCCCCTATTTTTTATTTTTTAAATTCTTCTTTTTTTATTTTCCATTGTGTCCATTTCTCAGTCACTTGTTTCCATTGTATTTCTCCATACGTTATATAAATACACATTATATAAATGATACTGCCTCTATGGGGAAGTTTACTTCTGTGTATTTACTTACTTATTTTTGCAATACTTTACCTTGTCCTAAATTCTTAATTGTTTTGTAATTGCTATTCTCTTTACCTACTTCAGATATTTGACTTATAAAACTTTATTTATTTGTTTAAGCAACTAAGCCATAATTTATAAAAGGAGACTATAATCCTGTATAATAGTGAAAAATACTACATCAGCATTTTAGTCATCTCAGCAGGATGAAAAAACATCTCCAACTATTCTCTCATCTTTTGAAAGATTAATGATTTGTGACAAAACAGTAACTCAAAATTGAGCAACAGGGTTTATAGGATCACAGAATCTTTATGAAAGGATTATCATAGAATAGCACATCTAGACAAGTAATTAGGCAAGTTCGTATAAATCAATACATCCTATCTATTAAAATTCTTTGAAATCCCCATAAAGGCTGGGAACTCTTTTTCAAGAAAAATGTAGAGATGCACACACTAATACACACTTTTTTTCACTATTTACAATACCCAATCCACCCATGGGTATTATAGGTAATCCCATATTATGAACTAAATTGTGCTTCTCAAAATTCATATGTCATAGCTTTAATCCCAAAGTGACTGTAGTTGGAGATAGGGCCTTTCAAAAGGCAAGGAAGGTTAAATGAGGTCATGAGGGTGGGGCCCTAATCCTACAGCACTGGTGACTTTAGAAGAGGGAGCGACACCAGGGGTGTGCTCGCATAGACCAGGGAGAAGGCACCATCTGAAAGCCAAGGAGTGAGGTCTCAGGGGAAACCACACTTGATCTGGACTTCCAGCCCCAGAATTGTGGGGAAATAAATGTCTGTTGTTTAAGCCACCCAGTCTTGTTATGGCAGGATAATAAACCCATGACTGAAAGAATCATGCTCCTACATGGCGGGAAAAGGTGTGTTGATCGCCGTTGCTACCAGCAGACGACTGCTGTTCCAGACATGCAGCTATGCTGCATTACCAGCCCACTTCAGGGGCGTTTCTACAGTCACCCTAGCTGATGTTCTTATTTGATAGTTCTGCTGGGATCATAGAATCAAAGACTTCCAGAATGGAAGGACCCACTTTTAGGTGCTTCACAAGGCATCACAACATCTTCCTTAGAAAACCAAACAAAAATACTTGACTAGAGCTAAAGTTGTACATTATTAAGTCTTAAACTGACAGCAACAACAACAAACAAGAATTGACTCAACAATCCATGTGTCACTCTCTAAAAAAAAAGATAGAGAAAAGAAAGAAGATAGGACCAGCTGAGGGTGAGGTGGTTAAGATGGTTGTATCCCACATGGCCAACTGCATAGTTCGAGTCCAGAACCTGAAGGCTTGACAAACATGCCAGGGGCAGGTGCATGTTTGTCCAAAATCACAAGAGGAGAATGGAGGAGAATGGACTGTGGCATGATTAACCCCTTGTGGAGGATGCCTTCTCTCTCTCTCTCTCTCTGTCTCTCCCTGGCAAGCATACACCTATAACAAATTATTAGGTTGTCAAAAAAGTCATGACTATTTTTCTATTTCTATGCAAAAATGTGTCATGACTTTCCCAATGATCCAATACCAGGAAAAAAAAAAAAAGAGAGAGAGAGAGAGAGAAAAGAAAAACTCCTGTGAGTTTCCATGTCAGATTGTGTCTACAGATAGAGCAGACATGCCACATCCTGAACGTGATTCAAACTGTGGAGTCTAACTGGTCAGGTGGCTGGAAAAGATTTCCACTTAAGTAAATAACCTAAGTTGTTTTATATTTCCCATGATGCCTCTGGGAAACCCACCTGGGCCAACGATCCCACCTGAACAGGGGCCACTTTAGATGGCTCTGCCTGCTTCCTGCAAGTTATGGAGAACTGCAGGCACAGGAAACAGACTTCCCTCTGTCACACTGCAAAGTGACTTTCATTTCCACATGTTCCCCAGATCTCCCTGTAATTACCAAGAACTGTTACTGCTGCTTATTATTTTTGTTTATCACTGAATACTCCAACAGACCCATGTAAGGAAGGAACTTACCACTGTCAAACCAATGATCCAATACCAGGAAAAAAAAAAAAAGAGAGAGAGAGAGAGAGAAAAGAAAAACTCCTGTGAGTTTCCATGTCAGATTGTGTCTACAGATAGAGCAGACATGCCACATCCTGAACGTGATTCAAACTGTGGAGTCTAACTGGTCAGGTGGCTGGAAAAGATTTCCACTTAAGTAAATAACCTAAGTTGTTTTATATTTCCCATGATGCCTCTGGGAAACCCACCTGGGCCAACGATCCCACCTGAACAGGGGCCACTTTAGATGGCTCTGCCTGCTTCCTGCAAGTTATGGAGAACTGCAGGCACAGGAAACAGACTTCCCTCTGTCACACTGCAAAGTGACTTTCATTTCCACATGTTCCCCAGATCTCCCTGTAATTACCAAGAACTGTTACTGCTGCTTATTATTTTTGTTTATCACTGAATACTCCAACAGACCCATGTAAGGAAGGAACTTACCACTGTCAAAAGACATTTTTCCCTCTGCACAGTAGGGAGCAAGTCTTTGATGAGGAAACAGGGGCAGTGGGAGCTGAGTTCAAAGCACTCCCCAATGGTTAGGAAGCAGAGAAGAATTCAAAAAGGGAAAGGATCCATCTTTGATGAATCTAAAAATTCAAAAGAATTTCTTCTGCTAGCCTAACAGGAAAATTCTTCCACACCGAGCTGAAGGGAGAAGAGGGGGCATTTTTACTAACCCAAGAGAGTTCATGTGAACAACCCAGGACCAGGAGCCTCAGCACTGGGGTTTCAATGTTGGTGAAGTGGAAGGTTTTGTTTGGCTGTAAGGATTTAAAACCAGTTTGAAACGATTCCTTGAATGACACATTCTGAGGCTTTGCAAATGATTTTCTCTCCTGTTCAAATACTGAGATTTTCAGTGCAAATACTGAAAACTTCGTTCGTAGAATGCCTACACTGTAAATGTATCTTGATGAACATCACCTCATGCCTAAATATTTTGTTTCAGAATAATCTGTTCTTTTTCATGTGTAAAATAGTTAACAGGGTGATGATAATTAAGGTAGCAAACTCCTAATTTCCCTATGTGGCTATGTTGAGAACTGCAGAATTTGTCCCAGCATGTTAACCTGAAATCGGGAAATACGTTTTCTTAAAATAACAATGACATAAAAACATTTTGGTTACAATGTTTGGTTAGCATGATAACTTAGTATAGTTTAAGTAAAACAGACCTTGCCTGGTGGGTAGGACAGGAACCTAACGCCATTGTTTCTGTACAAAAATCAAACTGAGTTCTTAGTTCCAACTGAGCAAGAAATAAACTTTTGGAACACGGCTCACTCAACATTTAGGAAATGCCTGTGTTACTTACCAGGTGTTACAACACATTCTAAGATGTTTTCAGTAATTTCGGGTTTCTAGTATTCATGCCCTTGGAGCACAGTTCAGCTCTATTTGCTTCTAACCTCTACTATATGTTTAAGTTGATGAGACATCACATCTATAATTAGGCCAGGTAAGAATGACTTCTGTTTCACCAGGTTTTCTCCTCTGCTGGCTTTGCTGAATCAAACTAGACAAGAAACCAATGCTGGATGCAAAGACAACCTTCTGTAGGCAGACACTGGGCCTTTTGGAGACCTGCTTGCTGCAATATATGCCCAGTGGAGGTCCATAGTAGAGATTCATGATGGCAATCTCAATTGCATTTTTCCTTTTTGAGGCTTTCAATGTGAGATGCACAGAGCATTGGCAAACAGTGAGGTGGGTGGAAGTGAAACACACAAGAAGGCGGCAGTAAGCAGAAGCCATGAAAGAGTGGAAGTTCTTAGGAAGCCAAACCTATGAAGTGGAGAAGTAGACTTTAACCACAGGAGAAACCTGCTTCTAGGACTATAAATAAAAGCACCTACTGTCCAGTCCTGGCCTCAACAATGAGCAATGTTCAGTTCTCCACGGAGCCCTGCTGTCAGGCTGTCTAGCTGGCCTTTTTGTCTCCCCTTGTGTCCCTATGAATCTTCCTATTAATACATTCTTATTGACTTTAGTAACCAAGCCTGTTTCTCACAACCTGATAGAACTTAAAACTCAGCCTGCATATCCCAAAGTTGGTGTCAATAAATAATAACTGATTATTCTATCAGTATAATTCTGACAGTGTACTGAATAAATAACTTTAAACCATCATTTTCTTCCCACAGATGCATGAGTCAAAGGACAGTTTTATACCTAGAAGTGCTTTTAGAATTTCTTTAGCTGTGGTCTGTAATATGGAGTGTGAAAGCACTTTAAAAACTGCAATTTATTTATAAATGACAATCAAATTACTTTGTGGAAAACATCCTTAATATTTTTAACATATTCATACTATATAATTATTTACTTTACTTCAATTAACACAACATCCCCTCTTACAAACCAAAATTAGATAGAAGTGGGGGTTGGTCATTTCATTTCCTTTTTAAAGAATGAACTTGGCTTCAATGGTGAAAGCTATTATTATATGGAAGGTTATTCTGTTTCACATTTTTTTTTTGCAAATTTAAGTTTTTAAATGGTGGCATAATTTCAGATCTATTATGTTCTTGACAATTGCTGTGTCTTCACGTCTTCTGTGGAACTTAAAAAAATGTGGAGCTTATGCCTAACTCCCAAGAGATTCTGATTAAGAAGAAATTCAACTAGCCTGTGGGGTGCTACGGGAAATGGGAGAGAAAGTCCACCCACTTTGTGCCTTGATTCCACAGGCTCTGTGAGTTCAGTTGACCGAACCCACAAAACTAGACTCCTGGCTCGGAGAAGAGCTGGCCTCATACATCAGCATGGTGGATCTGTGGGTGGAGATGCCGGCCCCTTTGGTTTTCATCAATGATCCCTCTCTGCTTGCTGTTGTTACCCAGAAAAGCCGTTCTCGGAGGGTGGTGGTGGTAGGGGTGTGGATCTCCTCCTACTTCTCTCCTCCAAATTGTCCAGTCCTGACAAGCAACTGAGATATGGTCTTTAAAGAAACGAGCTGTGGCGTGGTATCTATAATTATACCCTAAATTTCAGGGTACTGGAGACAGCCTCCCAAGATGCAAAACTGTGCCTTCAAAAACAAGTGAGGAAGCATTGTCGTAAGCATGCCAATGTGATGTACTCTATGTGACCAGAGGCGAACCCAACTCTTCTTAATAAAGGACTTTAAGACATACGACTATCAATATTTCTCCTTGGCTTTAAATTTACATACGTGTATTGGTATGTACTGGTATCATTTTTTTTTCCTGTAGAAATAATGCAGAATTATTAGCCTAAAGATAATATTACCTTCAAGGTGCATAAATAATTCTATTGACTTTTTAAGAAAATTTTGGTTGGGACCAGCAGGTGGAGTAGTGGTAAAGATGCTGGACTCCCACATGACTGAGAGAGATTCGTGTCCTAGACCTGGTGGCTTAAAAATACGTGCATGTCCCAAATTCCAGGAGGAGAATGTAAGAAAAGAGATTGCAGTATAGCCATCCCTCCCAGGGAGTGATTTCTTGCTTTCTTTCTCATTGTCTCTTTCTGTCTCTCTCCAATGAACACACACACCCTATGGCAAAAACAAAAACAAAAACAAAAACAAACAAAAAAAAAAAACACTAAAAAAGGGAAAAAAGAACCAAAACCAAAAAACTTTGCCAGAAGGTGTGTGCATTCACCAGAGAGAGGGGGAGAGGGAAAAGAAGAAAGCGCTTCCCCCAGTGGGTATAGTCACACTGCAATCCCTTCTCTTCTATCTCTCTTCCTTTCAGTATTTTGGGTGTGTGCACACAAGTGTCTGACATGTTTTTTAAGCCATTGGGTCCAACCCGAACCATGCAGTTGGCCTATGGTCCAGACGCCTTAACCACCATGCCACTGTCTGGCCCCACTGACTTTTAATGTCACTGACTTTTCACTTCCAGGAGACCACAAAGGAGTACTTTTGTGATAATTGCTGACCTCGCCAGAGGTAGAACCCAATGTGACATATTAGCAGCTTCACCTATGGAGATGCAAAATACTTTTTTTTTCTTTCCTTTTTTTTTTTTTTTTCCTGTGGGAGGCATGCACTTACATGAAGGTGGAGGGGAAAAGAAGAGATATTAAAAGTGAGAAAGCATCCTCCAGCAGGGCACAGTCATATTGTAGTCCCCTTTCCTCCATTCCTCCTCTTGGGATCTTGGGCATGCATTCACAAGTGCCCAGTGTGGTGTCAAGCTGCAAACCCAGGACTCAAACCACAGTTACCAATGTGGGATCCAGCTACCCCAGCCACCAAGCCACCTTCTGGGCCATTAGTCTGGACCAGCAGTTGGCATAATGGCTATGTCGCTGGACTCCCATGTAGTCGACCATGGTTCGAGTCCTGGACCTGGTGGCTTAGACTTACTCTGGCTGTGTGTGCGTGGGTGCCCAAAATCCCAACAGGAGAATGGAGAAGGGATTGTGGCATGGCCATCCCCACCGAGGGGGGGGGGTGATTTCTCGCTTTCTGTCTGTCTCTCTCCGTCTTTCTGCGAGGACATGTGTCCTATAGCAAAAACCTCTCCAACAAAACAAAACAGAACAAAAACAAAACAAAAACAAAAACAAGAAACAAAACACTCTTAAATCAGAATCCCTCAGGTTTAAATGCAGGAGGTATCATTTTATAGCAGTCTGATGTTGGGAGAGGACGAGTATATCTTTAGATATCAAGGAGTAATGTTTACAAGATCCCAGAGAGTGTGCATTTGAATCCTGACTCTCCTATTTACCAGCTAGAAGATATTAGGCAAATCTCTTAACCTCTGTGCTTCAGTTTCTTCATCAATAACATGGGAACAATGTTAGTAGCAAAGAATTAACTTTATCCAAAGAGATGTCCGGCCACTGCTTTCAGTTACTGGGAGGTACTCTCTAGGCTCCTAGAATGTCCTGGCTGTGCCTCTGTTTGCCTACGGGATTGAGCCGGTAGACTGTGATTTATGATAAGGCTTTGACCATGAGTATCAGTTCTGGAGACTAAAGGCCAGCCACATGGTAGTACTGATCAAGCCCTAAGACAAA
Organism: Tupaia belangeri chinensis; assembly: GCF_000334495.1. Taxonomy (NCBI): domain Eukaryota; kingdom Metazoa; phylum Chordata; class Mammalia; order Scandentia; family Tupaiidae; genus Tupaia; species Tupaia belangeri. The sequence continues at coordinate 5,076,754 of NW_006159806.1, read as the reverse complement.
CCCTGGACACCAAAGGCTCAGATGGGCTTCCCTGATTGGCAATACACCTGCCTAATCCCACCTGTAACTGCATGGGGAGAGGGCAACTGGAAGCCTTACAGCGGCACCCTCCTGGACTTTGCTCTGAGCATCTCTTCTCTTGGTTGATTTTATATCCTTTTCTGTAATAAACCAAAATCAGGAATAGAACAACTTTCAGTACGTTTCACACATCCTTCTAATATATATAGAACAGAAGGATTCTGAGGGACTCGAAGTGCAGTCAGTACGTGGTTTCCAGCTGTGTAGTCCAGTACATTACCAACTGTGCTACAGAAGCCGAGTCTCTATTCTATTTCTGAAACTGAGGTGCTTTGGGGAAACAAAGAACTAGCAACTGGTTCAGAAGTGAGCGTGATCTTTTTATTTATTTATTTTTTTTTTGAGAGATTTTTGCTATGAGGCACATATGCTCGCCAGAGAGACAGAGATCTTTTGTGAACACCATTCCCTCTCATTTTGCAGCTGGCTAACTCTTGAAATTAGCTAAGCATTTTGCATTTCCTCATATGATTGTGGAAAGGGGTCTGTGAGTTGTTACACATAAAACACATGGTATATAAGGTACTCAGTAAATGTTAGCTATTATTTTATGACTCAGCTGCAAAGACTTATTAATCATTTTTGCATTGAGCACTTACTTACTATGTGCTGGGTTCTGTGTTTAATGGTTCAGGCTGTCTCTTTTAATTTCTAACTAATTCTAAGAGGAAATTAAAGGAAGCTTAGAAACTAAATGAACCCTGATCTTTGGGACCTGAATACAAATCTGTGTCTTGAATGTCTATGTTTCTGGCTGGTAAGTTACACTGCCTCATAAAATACCTCTGGCGAAGGTATTTGTCAGTGATGGTGCTGTGAGGACGACACGTGATGTCTGCAAGCCTCCAAGCAAAGTAGTCAATGGCAGCCATAGCTATCACGTTTCCAGCTCTTTCCTCGCAGAAGAGAAACACTCGCATGATTCTGTTGGAAACCCTTAGATGAGGAGACCCACTTTGGGGACTGCTCCATTGGCTCATAGCAAAGACTAGCACCTTTAGCACAAACTTTCTTTCTTTTCAAAGCAATTATCCTTCTGCGTGCCTGTAGCTTCGGGAGGGGCAATATTTATTCTTGATTGGATTTTGTGCTGACATACGAAATGAATAAACATTTTAGTTTCTGAATTAGAGTGTATCAAATTCCATTATAGTATCCATAAAATGAAAGGAGCAGTAAATTTAGTGCAGAGCCCCAGGGGGAAAACATCACATCACCATGAAACTCGACACGCTCAAAATCTTTTCTAGAAGCTGTCTTTTGCTTTCTTTCTTTTTTTACAACCCCTGTATAAATAGAGGCCATTTCAATACACTTTGTTGCTGCACATCTCGAAATGTTGTCTAGAAAAAGAACTGACAACAAATCCACAATTCCTCTCCGTTGGTGACTGGTACCACTACCCATGATGCTCCTTCTCCTTCCTAACTGACACTTCTTTCCAGTCTCGTTCATTTCAACCTCTTTGTTTAATGTAAT
>NW_006159806.1:5068890-5074359 GCF_000334495.1 Tupaia belangeri chinensis | reverse complement strand
TCAATTTCTAAAATTCTGACTTCATTTTTTTCATCCTTTCAGGGGTACATCTTGTACTTATGAAAAATTGCTATTAATAGCAATCCTTAAAATTGGGATAATGCCTCAACTTTCAGGCAGCTTGGTTGCCATGGGACACACATTTTTACTAGGCTCATCTGTGAGATGCATACTCACCTTCAAAAGAATTTAAGGGCTCTCTTAAGAATGTTGCATGATCCCTCTATGATTTCACCAGCATGGAATGGGAAAGCACTGATGCCCTTAGTTGTCCCCAAAGTTTCACAGCAGAGAATTATTCAGTCCTTTGTTTCATTCTGTTTATACAGATAATCATTTCTTTAAAAATGCCAGGCTCTGGATAGTGCAAAACTTACCATTAAAATAGGCATAAGAATACCTTATCTACCTTAAATGGTTTTTGTTTTTAGTGAGCATCAAATGATATAATATATGTGCACAAAGAGTTTTGCCAACTGTCCTATACAAACATAAGGGTTTGTTATGATATGATCTTCAGTAATATTCAATGTCGTGATGAATAAACCCAGAAACTTTGTTCATTAAATGGGCCTTGACAAGTGTCACCTTCCCCCATCTCACGCACACATACACACACACATATACACACACACACACACTAAAAGTAGTTATAGCTGCTGGTCTTTAATGATGCTAACTTAGTGATAGCAATGTCTCAGATTTGAATTATTATAAATCAAACTGTTGAATGTATTTTATGCACTCAGTATTTATTGAAACATAATGACTTTTTGGACAGTGAATAGAAGTTCAAGTGCTCCAGCTTATGACAAAGTGTTAACACAAACTATGAACTGTGAACCTAAAGCTGAACTTCTACATTTTTGCAAAAAAGGGTTGAATTACCTTGACTATGTAAAATATCAGAACACATCTGACTTGGTGTTCAGCTCCTAGGACTCTTTAAACTGCCCCATTTTCCCCATAGGTAGCACACCTTCCCAGTTCACTCAGCTCAAACTTAATGCTCCTAAATTTTGTTTGCAGGACATAGATTAAACTATTAAGGGCTAAACCTTCTTCCTCCTATCCTTTCCACCGCTACACTATGCATTCTTAGCAGTGACATCATTAAAGTACACACACACATAATACACACACTACATTATCAGGGGCTACTCAGTGTGCTGTGAATTCACAGAGTCCTTGGAATAATTTCATGGCACCAAGGGGTCTATATGTCTCAGACTGGAATTTTTTTATGAGAAAAATCCTTAACATCTTATACAACAGTCAAGGAGGGCAGTCCCTGACCTAAGACCTGGCTCTCACATCTCACCATTCCCGCACTCAGAGCCAAGGCACCCATGAAATCACCTTCACAGCCCATACACCATCTTGACTGAGAACTGAGCTCTCTTATCCTTCCAAACTGCATTCATATTCATTTACTCCAGGAAACACTCCTTACCTCCTTCTGTATTTCAATACCATTTAACATATAAAATACTACCATTTTCTCTCACAGTATTATATGAAACTGTTGCCAGATCTTTTACCCCCAAAGTGTAAGTGCTGTTTAAGGACAGGTGTTCTGTTGTACTGATCTTTGCATTACTAGTGCCAGGCAGGAAAAGTAAACAGGTGTCAACCTATTGGTCAACTTCATGGTTTCAGAGGACCTACCTAGAACATTGAGGTTGGAAAGATTTTTTTTTCCCCAAGAAGATTCTGAATTTTCTTTTTTAAAGGAATTATTTATTTAACTTTATTCATTCATTCTTTTATTTTTAATTTGATGAGAGAGAGACACGGAGAGAAAGAGAGAGAGAAGGTGAGAAAACAAGCCACCAGGTCTGGGACTTGAACCGTGGTTGGCCATGTGGGAGTGTCCAGCACCTTAACCACCACGCCACCTGCTGGTAGGATTTTGAAGCCAAATTCAAGCTTGGTAGAAAAGAGTGCTGTGACTAATTAGTTATACCTGTGTTGGGAGCAAGAGGAGTAACCTGAGAGCCGAGTGTGTCAGAGTGTCACGTAGACATAAAAGTCTTTCTCATAAAGACTTGGGCTTGGTAATGTCTGCTGTACGGAGAGTACTTTATGGGTCAATGGAACTGATAGACATACAGCCAATGATGAGCCTGGCAAACACAGATTACAAATGCTTATTGTTGTTTTCCCCCTTAATGCCAATTCTGTCCAGAAAATTTCCATCCATGAATCCCTCCTTTCTCCCAGACCCACAGAGGGTTTCTTTTCCTAGTCTACTCTCAGTGTTAGTAAGGCGGCGGTCCAAGGCCACACATCTGAACTACAGCCAGGTGGCAACACGGAATTCTTTTTCTTCCTAAGCAAGTCATAGAAAGTCTCCCTTTACTGACTGATATCGATACTTCAACAATACCTATGTAACCACTATTGCCAAATAAAATGTACAAGTTAATCTGGGATGATTTAAGGTCAGCTATCTTGAAAACTGAGACTTCACCTGGCTAAAAAATTCCTGGCATTTTGTAGACTAGGATACTTTATCTGGTTATTTTTAACTGGGAGGTCATTCGAAGAAAGATAAGGCTAGGATTCCACTTGAGTGTATTATGATGGGGAAGTACCTTGTTCATTCCAAGAATGCTTGGACTTCCCTCTTGTTGAAACTTTCATCTGAGCTATTTTCACAATTCACTGGGTACTGCAAGAATATCACTCCTGATGACCTGTCCTGGAATTACTTGTCTTTTGTTATCTTCTTCTTGAATTACTTTAGATAAACCATGAATATCCCAGATATAATTCCAATTCTGTACTCAACATGTAACATCTACATATGCAACTGCAAATGATGCCACGATTAAGGATTGATTGAAAAAAAAAAAGCTGGACAGGGGATTATTATTCTAAAAGGAAGGGAGTGAATTTGGACAAGCACTGTGGTTAATGAAAACACTTCTAGTCTCGTCTCAGGGACTCAGCTCCATCCGCTCACAGATCCCATGTAGATCTAAGATGGAAATAAAGTTGGCAGAACTCAGAAACTGTAGTGGGTTAGTCCATCCAGGCCATCAGATGGGTGCCAGAATCAGTAACAGCATTTGCCTTTTACAGACCATACACAACCTGGTTTGGGAGAGACAGACATCCCAGGAAAAGCAAGAGCAGTTGGGGACATGTTTTCACCATCATGTTGCAAGTGCTTCTTGCAGAGGTGCATAAGTTAGATCACTTGTATCAAATGTGAGCTACTTAGTGCTGGGTTTATCTTTCTTGGATTTTCCCAATTAAACAAATGATAGGTTGTCACTTACTAGCAGCAAGGCCATGGTCAATTACTTAACCTGTCTGAGCCCTAATCTCCTTACCTGAAAAAACAAGGACAGTACTTCCTTCATTGAATCTCTGGGAGGATAAAATGGAATCATAAAATAAAACATGTAGCATAGTGCCTGATGGGTAAAACAAAGAAACCATAAACCAATGCATATTAGCTTCAATTATTGTGCTTCTTTCAGTGACAGTAAAACTTCTGAAGGAGGAGGTATGCAAAAGAAACGTGGTTTCAAACAGGCAAAGCATTTAGGTTGACTTGATGCAATGCGTTTAGTGGAGGGGAGGCTGCTTTTTGGTTTAGGCAGCTCACTTTGCTTACAGATTGAAAAGAGAAAAAGCTAAGCAGATGGCACGGTGACACAAAGGACTGGGCCGACTGTTGCTAGAGGTTGTAAAAGTGGAACCCCACCGTTGCCAGCTTGGCTGGACTTCAAACAAGTCCCATAAAGAGTGCAACTTGCTCAAAAGGGGGCAGGAACTTGGTGTGAAGCTCTCTAAAGTGCAGAGAACCACATCATTATATTCATGGCAGCTTGACTCAGCGCTGGGTCCTGGCCCTAGGCCGGATGGGAAGAGGGTGTCAGAAAATTACAGTCAGGACACCTCATGGAGGGACTTCAGAGACTGACTCCTTTGAAAACCCCTGACTCCAGCATGACGACAAATTACCAACAGATGGCGTGAGTCACAGAAGCTGATCCGAGTGAGGCATCTGCAGACTCCCGGCAGAGGCCCTACCCTGCTGGGCTGAGCCGGACAGACACAGGTCTGGGCCCAGATGGCTGCGAAGGTCACTAGGAGGGACACCAGCCATACATGCTCTGCTCCTAGAATGGCACCACCTGTAAAGCCCGCAGAGACGTCCCAGGATTAAACAGACCAAAAGATCCTGGTCAGGTAAAATCTCACACTTTGTTTGGGCTTATTAGTTACAATAAATAAATAAATACATACATAAAAATGTCACTACCTCAAAGTATTTTAAGCCAAAACAATTTGAGCAAATAGCAGAAGTGGGAAGGTCGTCCTCACCTTCCCCACTCACCCTACCTCCTTGAAGGAGGCCATAAAAGCTAGGAAGGATTTTCTGACCTTCCCTTGAAGCAAATCATTAGACCTTCACTGGAAAAGTGCCCTCCTTAGACCTGGAACAGAAGAACATCCTTATCTTTGAAGACATACAGATGAATCTGAACAGACCTTGCTTTGTTTCCGCCAGCTCATGAGAATGATATACTTTTTTATCTGATAAAAGAAAAATAAATGCTAGACAAATCTAATTCAGCCGTTAAATTGAACAAAGAATGATTTGCACAAATCAGGCAGCCCCCCCCAAACTGGTTCTGAGGAGCTCCAGGTTTCTGGGTTGTCGACTAACATTTAGGGGTAGGAAAAGGGAGGTGCCATAGAGAAAACGGAAGTGAGGGAAGTGAGGTGGAGGAACGGCCGGGATTGGTTAGCAGGGTGTTTGTCTATTTGAACGTGGCTTACACAGGGGACTGTGTGTGAGTGACTGGAACAGGGCTGCTGTGCCCCAGCCCACTGATAAGGAAACTGACTCCTGAATTAAGCCGGGGTACGCTCACAACTCACGTATGCGAGGATGGAGGCCTTCTCGAGCCCATGAGTTTTAAAAAATATCCAATCATACTTCTCTCTGACTATCCTACTCTGTCACTTCAGGTCTTCATTTTCTTTATAAAGGCCCCTTCATCATATAAAATGTACAAGGCATGCATATGATTTTTTCTTGTTACTCGGTCTTTCGTTAGAGGGTCTTCAGTCAAGGACCTAGGCTAGGCCTCCCCTGCAAATGGACCGGGGGAGAAGGGAGTGAGACGGAAAGCCTGAGTGTAGCATACCAGGGAGGCTGTTAGCACAAAAAGGCCACTGCTTTCCATTCTGGAACCTTATTCAAGATACATATCAAATGGAAACCTTATGGGATGTACACACATATACACATCCTTTCCTATGTACAAAATGAGCTTCAAGTTAAAAAAATCCTGTGGAAATGTACATTTCCCACATATTTTCTTTGCTCTTATTCTGTAAAGCATGGTCACATACAAAACAAAGTGAAAGGTGTCCATTTTCTTTTATTTATTTATTTATTTATTTTTTGGAGAGTTTTTTTTTTTTTTTTTTTCTGTGTTACAA
>NW_006159806.1:5051184-5068025 GCF_000334495.1 Tupaia belangeri chinensis | reverse complement strand
GTTTGTCTATTTGAACGTGGCTTACACAGGGGACTGTGTGTGAGTGACTGGAACAGGGCTGCTGTGCCCCAGCCCACTGATAAGGAAACTGACTCCTGAATTAAGCCGGGGTACGCTCACAACTCACGTATGCGAGGATGGAGGCCTTCTCGAGCCCATGAGTTTTAAAAAATATCCAATCATACTTCTCTCTGACTATCCTACTCTGTCACTTCAGGTCTTCATTTTCTTTATAAAGGCCCCTTCATCATATAAAATGTACAAGGCATGCATATGATTTTTTCTTGTTACTCGGTCTTTCGTTAGAGGGTCTTCAGTCAAGGACCTAGGCTAGGCCTCCCCTGCAAATGGACCGGGGGAGAAGGGAGTGAGACGGAAAGCCTGAGTGTAGCATACCAGGGAGGCTGTTAGCACAAAAAGGCCACTGCTTTCCATTCTGGAACCTTATTCAAGATACATATCAAATGGAAACCTTATGGGATGTACACACATATACACATCCTTTCCTATGTACAAAATGAGCTTCAAGTTAAAAAAATCCTGTGGAAATGTACATTTCCCACATATTTTCTTTGCTCTTATTCTGTAAAGCATGGTCACATACAAAACAAAGTGAAAGGTGTCCATTTTCTTTTATTTATTTATTTATTTATTTTTTGGAGAGTTTTTTTTTTTTTTTTTTTTTTTTTTAAGGGCCTTGGTTTTTTCTATAAGGCACATGCGCTCTCCAGAAAGACGGAGAGACAGAAAGTGAGAAATCATCCCCCGGGGGGATGGCCACACCACAATCCCTTCTCTTTCATTCTCCTCTCGGGATCTTGAGTTTAAGCCACCAGGTCCGGGACTTGAACAGCAGTCGACTACATGGGAGTTCAGCGACATAGCCATTATGCTAACTGCTGGACCCAGATATGTCCATTTTCCACCATTACAGAAACACATAACTCACACGTTGACAGACAGCTGCTCTGACGAAGGCAAATACTAAATTCTATTTAGGGCAAAACACAAATTTACATGGAATAACATCCTCATAGCATCCTCTTTGGAAAGAAAAACCTGTCTTCTGGGTTTTCCTCAGCATCTCACAGATGTCCTACCACCATACAGTGTATATAATTGTTGCCCAGACCAGACTTGTCGGCACCTCAAACACTGCGCATTGAAATCCCTGGTGCCTACCTAGCACAACACCTAACCTCCAGCAGGCTCTCAATTAATGGCTGATTAATGACTGACTGAATGAATGAATACACAGATGCATGCAGGGAGATGTAATCATAATTAGTTTTTCTTCCTCTCTGAGAAGGGAAGTGCATTTAAGCTCAGAGGGAATAATCCCTTTGCTACATTCCAAGACAATCTGATGTTCATTTCATCCTCATCTCCCACCTGCTTTGGGCTCAGGTTACATATTACAGAATATACCCCACTAGTCCATGAAAGGTCACCTTCTAAATTCAAGGTCCAAGCATTTCTGCCCCACTTTCTCGTCAATGACTTTGGGTCGGGTTCAGATCTATTCTTCCCTGATAAGTTACCTGATTAGAATTTATCTGAGGAATCCTCACCCACCCTGTTCTAAATAGAAACTTGAAAATCTTGGTTAAAAAAAGAGGACCCTTGAGGCTGGCAGGTGGCACGGTGGTTAAGGGCACTGGACTCCCACATGGCCAACCGTAGTTTGAGTTTCAGACCTGACGTCTTGCTTTCTCTCTCTCTGGTCAAATTAAAATTAATTAATTAATTAATGAAGTTAAATAAAATAATTCTTAGAGAAAAAAAAAAAAACCAAAAAGGAGGACCCAGTGAGGCAACACTGGCTAGATGGTTTTCTTTTTTCCTTTCCTACTTGTTTCTCCAGTAATTAAATTTTTCCCCCAAATGAAGACAACAACTCCTAGTCAGCTCGCAATCAATATTTTCTTCTCTTTTGAAACAAAGCTCCTGAAAAGTGTTTGATGCTCCCAACCAGGTTGAGGAAAGTTGGAAGGATTTTCTCTTTTCTTTGGGAAACCCCCTCAGGGACACTCAGGGTATTATCACTAATCACTCTAATCTACCTTTGAAAGAAGGCAATTGACAGAAGCAGCAGGCGTTGACCTCATTGCTGTGACACTGGACTCCCACATGGCCAACCGTAGTTTGAGTTTCAGACCTGACGTCTTGCTTTCTCTCTCTCTGGTCAAATTAAAATTAATTAATTAATTAATGAAGTTAAATAAAATAATTCTTAGAGAAAAAAAAAAAAACCAAAAAGGAGGACCCAGTGAGGCAACACTGGCTAGATGGTTTTCTTTTTTCCTTTCCTACTTGTTTCTCCAGTAATTAAATTTTTCCCCCAAATGAAGACAACAACTCCTAGTCAGCTCGCAATCAATATTTTCTTCTCTTTTGAAACAAAGCTCCTGAAAAGTGTTTGATGCTCCCAACCAGGTTGAGGAAAGTTGGAAGGATTTTCTCTTTTCTTTGGGAAACCCCCTCAGGGACACTCAGGGTATTATCACTAATCACTCTAATCTACCTTTGAAAGAAGGCAATTGACAGAAGCAGCAGGCGTTGACCTCATTGCTGTGATTTTTTTCAAAGCAAAATTACTTTTACTTCTTTTTTTAGTGAGTGTATATGTGTGTGTACACGAAGAAGGAATTATGAAAAGAAATCTTTTGCTTTTGAAAAGGCTAATTGCCTAGTGTTTTATTTAACAGTGGGAGAAACGTTCAAAGCTTAGTTTCCCCCTCCTCACAGGGCCAGTGTCTACCCTACCCCCGACTGGGATGGGTAAAGGTGTGTTTTGGGAGGTCTTTGTAGTTTTCAGAACATCATCTCCTGCCGCGCAAGCACCATGGACAGATGCCAGACTGGTTTGCACTGGCTCTCAGTCGGACATAGAAAGACAGATTCTATTGTTTAAAAGAAAGAAATAAAGACTTTTCTATTTCAGTTAAATATGTTCGGGAGAGAGGAAGAAGAATAGTTTTTCACACGACTTGAACAGCAATGTTAAGGCGTTCTCGAACGATAGATAAACAGGCTTTGTTTATCCTCTTCCTCTTCATTATCTCATCAAACTACCAACTGTGCCTAAAGTTCCTGGGCTCTAATTTGAGTAAAATAAATTAATCACTTAAGGTCATGTAATTTTTAGATTGAGCTTTGCAGTTTAAGAAATGTTAGATTTTAAAATTTAGGATTAAAACGTAAAATTTAAGGACACGCTCTAGAGGCCAGCACTATGGTCCATATTCCAAAATGATGGTTGTCAGAATCCTTGAAGGCTTTAACCACTTTCTGTGCTGTGGGGCCATGAAGGTTGGGGATGGCCTGAGGTGGGATACCCCTCCACCCCCCCATGGACACTACCTCCACCAGGAAAGGCAACACATCCCTCTGCTTGTGGCTTCCAAAGCTACTGGCTGCTCCATGTACATCTTAGCACTATTTGGCTCAGGGGGACTAGCTCAGGTCTGGAAGTTCCCAGAACAGAAGAAAGAGGAGGCATGACCAGCCTATTCCTCTGCAGGATCATTTTAAATTCATTCACATAACTTTCACCACAAAGGAAAGATATTATTATCTGGAATTTAGGTACAGGAGTATCTTGGCAAAGAAGGTGTTTGAAGGCTGATGGCTACTTCTCTTTGACACATAGCTCATTTTAAGTACAGCTGGCCTGCACACACACTTCCCTGGGGATGGTATACTGTTTGTGTGAGATGCTTTGCAGAAGTAAAGGGTCTCTTTGACTAGGAGCTGCATACCATGAGTTGCTTAGCCTAAGTTTCATGGTGTCCAAGCACCAACATATTCTCTCTTACAACCTGATATTCTTATTTAGAATTTTTAAAAAGAATTATTTAATTTTATTTATTTTAATTTGATGAGAGAGGGAGAGAGAGAGAGGAAGCTGCCAGGTCTGGAACTCAAACCATGGTTGGTCATGTGGGAGTCCAGTGCCCTTAATGAACATGCCACCTGCCGGTGCCCTTGTTTAGATTTTTTAAAGTTTTTATCTTCCATGAGAAAGAAGAAAGAGAGACAGGCATCCATGCCACAATCCACCCCCAGCCCCAGTTGCCCAACACAGAAAATTGAGACAAGCTGCCTACTGATTGCTAGAGTTTATGCAAAAATTCCACTAAGCATTTAGAAACACAACAGATTGAGAAACACCACCATTGTCCTTTGCACTGCGCCTCCCGGATTGATTCTTCACATCATTGTCAGCATAATCTTTGTAAACTTCAAATCCCATCTATACAAACTCTTTCAAAGGCATCAAAGACTCCTGAATGTTTTCCTGATGAAACTGTGACTCTGCTCACTTGGCATCTAAGGCCTTCATGGTCTGGGGTCTGATGACATTTCCCTTTCATCTTCCACAACTAAGCACATATAACCCATGTTACAGACATATCAAATAACTCTGTTTATTTAGTATTCGGGGCTTGCTTTTTCTATCATCTGTACCTGTGCTGTCAAATCCAGGCCACTAGACACACCTGGTGATTGAGCACTTGAAATACGGTTAGTTCAAGCTGACATGTGCTGTAAGTGTAAAATACACACCGGATATTAAAGATTCATTGAGTATAAAATACAGAATGTAAGATATCTCACTAATAATTTTAACGTATTAGTTACCTCTTAAATGGTAATATTTAAGGCTTGTTGAGTTATATAAAACGTACTGCTAACATTCACTTCACCCAGTTCTTTATACTTTTGTTGGATCTGGTTCACATCAGTGGCTTGCGTTATATTAATATTTCCACTGGACAATACTATTCGATGGCAACACACATGCTTCCTTTCTTGTTTTGTCCATGACAGTTCTTCCTCATCCTAGAAGACTCAGCTGGAGTATCACCTCTGGGGAAGCTTTCCTAGTGGAGTTCATGGTCCTCATCTTGTCACTATTAAAAATGTTAACAAAATACATTATATCACAACCTCCTCTGTAGGTGTTAGTCTCCATCACTAGATTGAGCTCCTTGGTAAAGATCCTTTCTCCACTATTTCACAGACATAGTTGGGACATGAATGTTGGCATAATTAGCTAAATGCTATTTCAAACTTGACTATCAGAGCTACTCATTCATTTACTCCCTAATACACATTGAATGAACACTTATCAGAGATTATGAAAGCTCTAATATGACTATTTCTATTTTTTATAATTTATTAGAGTTTATACAGTACTATGATAACTAGTAACTTTCTTTTCATAAAAATTATTTAATTTTATTTATTATTATTATTTTTAAAAATCCACTATAGGACATATGTGCTCATGAGAGAGAGAAAGAGAAAGTGAGAAAGCAAGCTGCCAGGTCTGGGATTCAAACTGTAGTCAGCCATGTGGGAGTCCAGCACCTTAACCACCATGCCACCTGCTGACTCCATAACTTTCTTTTTTTAAAATTAATTAATTTATTTTCTCCATGAGTAAAAGAGACAAAGAGAATGAAAGAAAAAGAAAGAAGGACACAGAGAGAGAGAGTATGACCTCGACAGCATCCCAACACAGCAGCCCACCCTCAGCTTTCAGCCAGCCCTGGATGAGCAAGTGTCTTCCTGGCACACTCAGGGAAGTCTCTGGACCTGAGCCGGAACACTTTCCATGTGGGGTTGCCTCTCAGATCATAGCCTTTTTACCACTGTGCCACCGGCTGTCCCCTACCAGTACGTTTAAGAAACTTCTGCTAGGTGGCATTTATTTATTTTTATTCTGAATTTTTTAGAAACTGAAGTCCAATGACTTTCCCAAGGTCATGCCTATGTCATGCGCTTACACCATTACTTTAATTCAAGAATGTAAGGGACTGATAACCGGAATACACAAGGAACTCAAGCGGCTTACCTCCCACCCCCAAAAATGATCAATCCAATTAAAAGAGGTGTGTTCTCAATTTCCCTCTCTCCCTGTTTTTCCTTTGTGTGTCTCTCTTGAACGAGTACACACACTGGCAAGTCACAATTCAAAAACAAGAATGATGAGCTGGCAGTTCCATGGTGGCTCCATCCCATTTGAAACACATGATCAATCCCACGCTGGAAGTTTTTCTGTGAAGGAGGGTGCTGTAGCACAAATGATCTTTTATATGCTTGGGTGAGTATTATGTCATTAAATTGCAAATGTTAAAATGTAGATTATAAGATAAAAATACACTTTTTTTGAATTCTTGACAAGCTGCACCTATTTGTGACAAAAATCCTAGAGAATTGACAGAAGGGTCATGGGACTGCATTGTTTGGATCCCCACATTAAGAAACATTATTTGTGAAATGCTTCCTTCACAGAAAGAAACAATGGCTAAGCAAGCGGAACACAATGACACAAGAAGTGGGTGTCAGGACCAGGGTTATACCTTGAGTCTCTTTAGGCTAATTCTATTTTGGAGGCAAAGATCTTCAAATATGAGCAGTAAATACAAAGCATTTTCAGTACTTTGTTCAAAATTGCAGGAAACAGAGCTGCTTTTTTCACAGTGTCTAAAGGCCAAGTCTGAGGGTACTCCTGGAATCAGGCCTTGCCTCTGTTGAAGGCATAGGGTCCACTGGCTGAGAGAATCAAAGTTCCTCCTATTGGTTCCAAATGTGGGTTCCTCTCATGGCATTGGCATGATCAAATACTGCCCAAAAGGTCTTAGCCAAGCATCCTTCAAAGCCACATCTCATGTGGCCACCAAAACAACTTTAACCTTTTACAGGGAATATAAATTGAACTCTTAAAACTGAGGATGAGCCAATGTTTTACATTTGACCTCTTGAAAATGGAAGGGACACATTTTGCAAAGCTAGTTCCAGACCTATTCAAAGAGGTAGATGAAGGTTCCTTTTATTTTTCCTGTTTCCCAGACCACACCCACCTCAGAACCCACCGATCACTTGGTGACAGACATTCCATTTGATTTGGAGCAGCCAACATTGCTCCAGTCCAAGCTCTGAGTTCCTCTCATTTGTTCAAGTGAAAATGGCTCAGGTCACCGTCATGGCTGCTCAGCTCTTCTGCCCTTCATGGTGACCCATGGCTGTTTGATTCTCCTACCTTTCCATAAGCTCTCCTGGTTTGGGTGCCAGGTTCTAGCTCCACCACCCCGTGCACTGGAGATGGTGTCATGGTACACTAAACACAGGGACAGACTGACCTGGCCACATTTTATACCACTTAACCCACCCTCACTTTGGCCACTGCTGACTGGATGAGGGGTAGACACCTCATTCAAGAATAGTCCAGTCTGTAAGGATTTATGCCTGGTACCAAAAAACAAAGTAGAGCCATGAGACAGATTCTCTCTTTGGACGTTAAGTGGTCATAGTAGGTTATTTAAAAAAGTAAACTATGAGAAAGCCAAAACTAACTTCTGCAGAGCAAAGGTTTTCAAGGCATATTTTGAGGAGTCTTTGGGGTTCTGTGGAAGTGAACCTGGGCCTGATGCTGGGATGAGGGGAGGCCTGAGTGGGTAGGGCCAAGCCTGCCACCAGTCTGTTCATTGCAGTTCCACTCTTACCAGTTATAAATGTAAAATGTTACTTGAAGAAAGATGTTCATTTTGCCAAAAGAAATCACTAAGCGAAAGAAAAAAAAATAGAACCAGACCCAGTTAAGGAAGCTAGATAACAGATCCCTATCAGGTGAAGGAGAATGTGGTAGGCTGAAAGGAAGAGCTGAATTCCATCACTGTGGACCACCAAGGTAGGACCCCAGCACCACTATCCCTCTCACAGCTTGGCTCCCCTGTGGTCCCAGCTCCCTCTGGCTTGTTCTGGTTCCCTGTAATGTGTACTTCATAGTAGACTGCCACCAGTCCACCTCCTGCTCTGCCAAGACCCGTTCACTAAGGCAGTCGAGTAAGTCTTTGGTTCCAGCATCAAAAGAACCCTATTGAAAAATACCTAAAACATTTGTGATGGTTCTCAGTGTTGAAAAATAACTCTACTCCAAAGAGATTACCATTCTTTTGGCCTACAACTGGAGGGTGTGACCTCTAAGTGGTTACTGAAATATTCTTGCCCCTAAAAGTTAGCCCATTTTCTTGTTTTGGCTTGTGTGTGTGTGTGTGTGAATTCTGCAGTATTTTTTGTTTGTTTGTTTGCTATAGAGTGTGTGTGCTCACTAGAGAAGGACAGAAAGAGAGAGAGAGAGACAGAGAAAGAGAGAGAGAGAGAGAGAAATCACCCCCCCCCAGGGGAATGGCCATACTATCACAACATCTCCATTTTCCTTTCAGGATCTTGGGCATGCACACACATGTGCCTGGTGTGTTTTTTAAGCTGCTGGGTCTAGGACTCAAACTGTCCAGTTGGTCATGTGAGATTCAACCGCTTTAATCACCATGCCTCCTGGCTGGACCAAAGTTTACAGTCTTTTAGATCAAAGAGTTCAGGATTTTCCAGGACCTACGCTAGAGGACATGTCAAGGATGTCTCTCCCTGTTGCTTTCTAAAGCCCTCTTCCTGATGCCAGTTGGGACAAGTGAGAGTGCAGAGGGGCGTGAGACAGAGGCCCTGGCTCTCCCCTTCATAGACAGACGCTCTGCACAGCAGGGTCCCGCCTGGCTGTTTCCTACCATATCTGCAACATGTCATCCTGCGCCTGGTATATAGCAGGCATTGAATGGGCATTTGTTGACAGGCTGGCGGACGGGCTCCAGGTATAATTCTCGCTTTCTGGTAAAACCTTCCTACCTCGGAGAAGTCTTTTGTCTTTGTTCAAGAGTCTTAACTCAATGGCAGATGTTCAGAAAGCAAATTATTTTTCTTTAGGGCATTAGGTTAAGTATGGAAATAAATAGCTTGGTGGCCTGCCCTGACATTCCAGAGCTCCCTGCAAAAGGTTGAGAATTAGCTATCCCTCAGTAACTCCATTAATTTTTTAATGGCCACCTAAGTAGTCACTCTGTAATTCTCATGAAAGTATGCTAATTCTGAAGCCTAAGCATTTCAAATTCTATAAAAGTTAACAGCCTATATTTTCACTTCCCAAAGCCCATATGAAGATAAAAGTTCTGGGTAAAAATATTCATAACAGTTAATGTAATTATTTGGGCAATTATCTAATGTAAAGAAAAAGATCTTTTGAATTAAAAAGTTAAGGCAAATGGGATCTAGAACTGTCATGTGAAAACGACACTGAACAGGTGTGACTTCACTACACCAGACACTTTGCTAAGTCAAACAAGTGGATGAATGTTGGAACAGAAGTCAGAAAAACAACCACTGGGTTCCCCTGTATTATCATCATGCCAGCAACTCCAAACAATCTCTTTGCAAACAGGTAGGTTCTCTTGAAGAGACTTGGAGTAAATGTTAAAATTCAAGATTTAAAAATGTAAGAAATTTGATCAAATCTATCCCCTTAACCACAGATGTTATCTTAAAATAGCATACAGATAGTCTTTGTGACTAAAAAGCAGAAAAAGAAATACGCCAGAAGTGATAGCAAAGCCATATTATCCTAAAACATACGCGAATTTGCCTCTTATAGAGATTGAACCCAGGACAAAGCAAGGTGATGTCACCACACACATTTCAAAGTCTTGGAAGAAACAGTCAAGGAGATTAATTTGAAGAATTTTTAATACACGAGTTGTAGATATTCTTAACTTTCACTGTATGTGTAAAACTTGTTTCTGAGATCAATAATTATATTTCTTTCTTTCTAAAATATAATCATATTTTATTTATTATTATTATCATTTCATATGCGCTTACCAGAGAGAGACAAGAGAGAAAGTGAGGAAGGAAGCCTCCAGCTCCAGGACTCGAACCACGGTTGGCTGTATGAGAAGTCCAGCATTTCAACTCCCACGCCACCTGCTGTCCCAAATATCTTTCTAATGACTGAAAAATCTTCCCTTTTTGGATAAAAATGACTGATAAACATCAATGTGAATGTGGGAAAAGTTGTGTGTAGTTTTAGAATTTTTACTGTCACTCACTTAATGGTTTTAATTCCCTAGTTCTTAAAAGAAGCAAAACAAAATTCTTTAGGAATTTTTGGCAACTACAATAGAAGGCAATGGTAGTATTTATTTAATTACTGGCAGGGCAAAAATGACTCTCATTCAGTCATTTATTCATTCAACAAGCTTTCACTGAGTTAGGGTGAAAGTGACTCTCATTCAGTCATTTATTCGTTCAACAAGCTTTCACTGAGTTAGGGTGAAAGTGACTCTCATTCAGTCATTTATTTGTTCAACAAGCTTTCACTGATTTCCTCTTAAGTGCAAATTATCTAAGACAAAGCGGTAAGAGTCAGATATATATGAAGCCTTAGAAAGTTAATAAAATATGTGCATTATGAAAAAAAATTATGCACAGATTTCTAAAAAAACTTTTTGCACTAAAATAAACCTATACTTAATTCTGTTTTTCCATAAACTGTGAATTTCCTTCGTATTTGCTGTCTTCTGCCTCCCTTGCTTGAGGGATGTCTTAGGCATAAACCTGATTAACAACCATAAAAAACAGCATCTAGTCCTCTAGCATATGATGGAACTTTTTTAAGGGGCTTGGGGGGATCAAGGGTGTGATTGTCACTGAGGAGAACAAGGGAAGGCTCTCTTTTCTTTTTATTTGTTTTACTAGAGGCTGTCTCTCCAGAAAGGCAGAGACACAGAGAGACAGGGAAAAGTATTCACCCCACCACCCTCTGCTCCGTGGGAAATGGTCATACCACAATCCCTTCTCCACTTCCTTTTCTTGGGATTTTGGGCACACATGCACACGTGCCTGGTGTGTTATTTAAGTCACTGGGTCCAGGCCTCAAGCTGCTCAGTCTGCCATGTGGAATCTGACTGCCTTAACCACCAGCTCACAGACTCAGCACTGGGAAAGCTTTTTTGAGAGGCCCCACGTCAGCATGAAGGTCAGGGGGTTCAACAGTGGAGACAGGAGAGAAAGTCACATCCGTCAGGGAAGAAGAGAGTGTAAGCAAAGGATAGGGGAAGACAAGGTAGTTGGAGAAATTGAGAAGTTTCCCAAGACCTTCCTATAGATAAGGACAGGGCTTGGAATTAAATCTGAAAGGACCTACTGATGCCAAACAGGAAGACTTAAATGCCATACGGGGAATTTGAATGTTATTATGTAGGCAATAGGAAGTTGTTAAAGGCTCTTGAGGCAAAGAGTGGCCCATGTGATGAGGTTTATACATAGAATACATCAGAGGGGGAAAGGGAAGCCAAGAAGCCCAATCAGGAGAATGCTGCTATGGTCTAACGACAGCAACTGAGAACAGTGTGCGGCAGGAGGAATGAAAATGGAGAGCAGATTCAGACAGTACTGCAGACAAACCTCGCCATGCCAGGGAGGAAGGGGTAGGGAATGATTATTTACTGAGGACCTACTGTATGTTACAGCACTTAGTATACAAGGAGGTCTTCAAACAGCTCATGAAAAAACGCATTGAAAAAAATTGCATAAATTTCAAAAAAATTTTTGCACCCAAATCATTCTTTAATTCCCTTTCCCCATAATGTTTTTAAAGTTTTTGGTAAGCATTAGCAATGACCACTTTTATCCTCAGTGTGTTCTGGTTTGGATAACCCATCATAATCATGTTTTTATACTTTCCCTCTTCCTCTTTCTCTCTTTTTTCCAGCTGCCAGGAGGCATGCCAGCTCATCAAAGAGAGAGAGAGAGAGAGAGAGAGAGAGAGAGAGAGAGAGAACACACTTCCCAGTGGGGTGTGGTCATGCTGCAAGTCCTTCTCTTCCATTTCTCCATCCTTCTGGGATTTGGGGTGCATACACGCACATGTTCCTGGCCTGTTTTTCAAGCCACTGGGACTGGGATTCAAGTTGCAGTTGGCTATGTGGCATCCAGTTTCCTTAACCATTAAGTCAATGAGTCAGTCCTACATTCTTTTACTCCTCCAAATAATCCTCAGTTTACATAGGGAGAAGCTAAAGATCTGAGAAGTGAGTTGCCTAAAGACTGCAGCTCATAGGTGGCACAAATGGATTCAGGTCTGCAAAGTTCTAAAACTACATTGTATCTGTTTCCTGCTTCAATTTGAGGCAGGCTGTGGGGGGCACAGAGTGGGGAAGCTCATTAAGAGGAATAGGAATGACAGGAAGAGGAAGTAAAGAGTAAGTTCTGGCTTGGATATATGGTCTTTAAGGCACTGGAAGGACATCGAAGCAGCTGGAGACACTGACTGAAACTCAGGAGCAAAACCACAGCCTCATTTCAGATTTGTGAGTCTTCCAAATCAACAGACGCCAGAGTCATCACCCAGGGAATGAATGACATCGCCAAGCGTGATACTGCAGGACAGACGTCATGGCTCAGATGCCTGCTGTGTCCAGGAGGGTAACATGAGTTACTGAGGGGCAGGCATGAGATACTGAGCAGCAGGAACAGGTGTTGGAAGATTATCTTTTTTTTTTTTTTCTTTTCTTTTTTCTGGAGAGGTTTTTGCTATAGGGCGCATGTGCTCACCAGAAAGACGGAGAGAGACAGAGAGACAGGAAGCGAGAAATCACCCCCCAGGGGGGATGGCCACGCCACAATCCATTCTCCTCCATTCTCCTCTCAGGATCTTGGGCACACATGCACACGTGCCTGGTGTGAGTTTAAGCCGTCGGGTCCGGGACTCAAACCGTGGTCGACGACATGGGAGTCCAGTGACATAGCCATTACACTAACTGCTGGTCCTGGAAGATTATCTTAATTTCCCCTGGAAATTCTTTGCAATTTTAGATAGCAACAATACAGCTATTAAATTAGTTGGCTTTTTTTTTTTTTTTTTTTTTTAATTATTTCCTGAAAGACAGAGAAAGAGGGATAGAGAGAGTACGATGGTATTCCTGACAGGTTCTTTTCAATGTGATCTCACCCCACCCTGCAGCCTGCCAGGATCGTGGGCACACCCACAGGTGTACCCAGCACTGCGAGGTAGATTGGGACAGAAACCCACAGCCTTCTCACTTTGTCTCTGGCCTCAGGCAGCAGTGTCCCTGCAGCCTGCACCACTGGAGGTGGGCCAAAGTAGTAATCCATTTCTTAATTAAAGCTGATGATAGAGTCACTTCCAGTAATTTAATTTAAAAGAAATCACGGGCCAGCTCTGTGGCACAGTAGTAATGCACTGCTCAAAGGAAGCTGGAATCCACACGGTAAATGTGGTCACAATCCCTAGCACCATCAGCTCCAAACACACCAGACACGTGTACCACTGCCCAAGATCCAACAGGCTGGAGAACTGGAGGAAAGGGATCGCGGTGTGACCAGACTCTGTACAAGGTGATACCCCTCTCTCTTTTGTGTGTGCATGTGCTCTATTATGAATAAAGGGGAAAAAAAGGAAGAAAAAAGAAATAATTTACTTAATAAAAGATGGTTACTCTGTTAAAAAGAAGGCCTATTAATAAAACAGAAAATTATGAATTATCATTGTTCAATGTCTACTTTTTTCTACTAGGAGGGACTTTAACTAAATGTTTTTTTAAAAAATACAATTGATGGAACTAGTAGATGGCATAGTGGTTATGTCACTGGACTCCCATGTAGTTTACCATGGTTCAAGTCCTAGACCCGGCAGCTTAAAACTCATACCGGGTGCATGTGAATGTGTGCCCAGGATCTCGAGAGCAGAATGGAGGAGAAGGGCTTGGGGTGTGATTTCTTTCTGTCTTTCCAGCCAGTGAATGTGGCCTATAGCAAAAATTTCTTTTAAAAAGAAAAAGTACAACAGATTTTTATCAAATCATTAGCTATGTGAGAGAACATTAAACTGCCCTAAATACATATAACTCAAACGCTACTGCTACGACCGTGTGGTGGGGGTGCAGAAGGAGATGGAGGAAGAGGAGAGAAGAACATTTAAAAACACAACACCTCCAAATTTAAAACTCACATTAAAAAGTTTAATTAATTTATTCATTTTTTTAAGGCTTTTGCCAAAGGGCATGCGCACTTGCTGGAGAGAAACAAAGAGAAAGTGAGAAATCACTCCTCCTCCCCAGGGAAGATGGCCACAGCAAAATCCCTTCTCCTCCTTTCTCCTTTTGGGACTTTGGGCATGCATGCCCATGCACTTGGCATGATTTTAAAGCTGCCAGGTTTGGGACTCAAACTGTGGTTGGCCTCATAGGAATCCAGTGCCTTAACCACCCCACCACCTGCTGGCTCCAAAAGATTAATTTATTAATGAGAAGTTCAGAACTAATCTTGACATGGTTTAATACTTTCAACTGAAAAATAATAAGTACCTGAAGCCTTCATTGACTAAACCAGTGGTTCGCAAACTTTGTCAGCATCAGAAGGACCTGGGTTTGTTTACCTGGCAACATAGGTAAACAAGCTTGCTGGGCCACATCTTGGAAGTTTGTGATTCACTAGGTCTGGCATGCATTGTGAGCATTAATATTTCTAAGCAGTTGCCAAGAGATGCTAATGTTGCTGGTCCGGGGACCACAGTTTGAGAAGTGTTATTGTACCCACCAGAGGCTGACTGGCTTCTCCAGAATTGACCGGAATTACCGTGGAGCACAAACACCCACTGAGGCTGTGCTTCTCATGGCACTCTGGAAAATGGTTCAATGGCATGGCTCCAAAGAGAGGTCCAACTTTTTGCCTCATTGTCTGTGTTCTGAATCCAACCTCGTTTAATATTTTGGAAAATGTTACCCTTTTCTGTACTGAGCAAAGTAAATATTTTGTCAGTTGTTAAGGATGAGCCTCAGAGTAAGACCTAAAGATGTATCCAAATTCAGCAGGAAGGCTCATGGGAGTCCAGTGACATAGCCATTACACTAACTGCTGGTCCTGGAAGATTATCTTAATTTCCCCTGGAAATTCTTTGCAATTTTAGATAGCAACAATACAGCTATTAAATTAGTTGGCTTTTTTTTTTTTTTTTTTTTTTAATTATTTCCTGAAAGACAGAGAAAGAGGGATAGAGAGAGTACGATGGTATTCCTGACAGGTTCTTTTCAATGTGATCTCACCCCACCCTGCAGCCTGCCAGGATCGTGGGCACACCCACAGGTGTACCCAGCACTGCGAGGTAGATTGGGACAGAAACCCACAGCCTTCTCACTTTGTCTCTGGCCTCAGGCAGCAGTGTCCCTGCAGCCTGCACCACTGGAGGTGGGCCAAAGTAGTAATCCATTTCTTAATTAAAGCTGATGATAGAGTCACTTCCAGTAATTTAATTTAAAAGAAATCACGGGCCAGCTCTGTGGCACAGTAGTAATGCACTGCTCAAAGGAAGCTGGAATCCACACGGTAAATGTGGTCACAATCCCTAGCACCATCAGCTCCAAACACACCAGACACGTGTACCACTGCCCAAGATCCAACAGGCTGGAGAACTGGAGGAAAGGGATCGCGGTGTGACCAGACTCTGTACAAGGTGATACCCCTCTCTCTTTTGTGTGTGCATGTGCTCTATTATGAATAAAGGGGAAAAAAAGGAAGAAAAAAGAAATAATTTACTTAATAAAAGATGGTTACTCTGTTAAAAAGAAGGCCTATTAATAAAACAGAAAATTATGAATTATCATTGTTCAATGTCTACTTTTTTCTACTAGGAGGGACTTTAACTAAATGTTTTTTTAAAAAATACAATTGATGGAACTAGTAGATGGCATAGTGGTTATGTCACTGGACTCCCATGTAGTTTACCATGGTTCAAGTCCTAGACCCGGCAGCTTAAAACTCATACCGGGTGCATGTGAATGTGTGCCCAGGATCTCGAGAGCAGAATGGAGGAGAAGGGCTTGGGGTGTGATTTCTTTCTGTCTTTCCAGCCAGTGAATGTGGCCTATAGCAAAAATTTCTTTTAAAAAGAAAAAGTACAACAGATTTTTATCAAATCATTAGCTATGTGAGAGAACATTAAACTGCCCTAAATACATATAACTCAAACGCTACTGCTACGACCGTGTGGTGGGGGTGCAGAAGGAGATGGAGGAAGAGGAGAGAAGAACATTTAAAAACACAACACCTCCAAATTTAAAACTCACATTAAAAAGTTTAATTAATTTATTCATTTTTTTAAGGCTTTTGCCAAAGGGCATGCGCACTTGCTGGAGAGAAACAAAGAGAAAGTGAGAAATCACTCCTCCTCCCCAGGGAAGATGGCCACAGCAAAATCCCTTCTCCTCCTTTCTCCTTTTGGGACTTTGGGCATGCATGCCCATGCACTTGGCATGATTTTAAAGCTGCCAGGTTTGGGACTCAAACTGTGGTTGGCCTCATAGGAATCCAGTGCCTTAACCACCCCACCACCTGCTGGCTCCAAAAGATTAATTTATTAATGAGAAGTTCAGAACTAATCTTGACATGGTTTAATACTTTCAACTGAAAAATAATAAGTACCTGAAGCCTTCATTGACTAAACCAGTGGTTCGCAAACTTTGTCAGCATCAGAAGGACCTGGGTTTGTTTACCTGGCAACATAGGTAAACAAGCTTGCTGGGCCACATCTTGGAAGTTTGTGATTCACTAGGTCTGGCATGCATTGTGAGCATTAATATTTCTAAGCAGTTGCCAAGAGATGCTAATGTTGCTGGTCCGGGGACCACAGTTTGAGAAGTGTTATTGTACCCACCAGAGGCTGACTGGCTTCTCCAGAATTGACCGGAATTACCGTGGAGCACAAACACCCACTGAGGCTGTGCTTCTCATGGCACTCTGGAAAATGGTTCAATGGCATGGCTCCAAAGAGAGGTCCAACTTTTTGCCTCATTGTCTGTGTTCTGAATCCAACCTCGTTTAATATTTTGGAAAATGTTACCCTTTTCTGTACTGAGCAAAGTAAATATTTTGTCAGTTGTTAAGGATGAGCCTCAGAGTAAGACCTAAAGATGTATCCAAATTCAGCA
>NW_006159806.1:5045002-5051153 GCF_000334495.1 Tupaia belangeri chinensis | reverse complement strand
AGGCTTGAAGCTGCTTTGGAACTTTTTCCAGATTGTGATTTGTAATGTATTTCAGAAGCCAGCAGAAATACCAACTCCTTGATCTATTAAGAAAAGGCTGAATGAACCTTTTCACAGCAGAATATTTTTTTCCATACCAACTCTCATTACACTTGGCAAAGGCAGGAGAAAGAGACAGAATGCTTTTCTATCAATAGGATTTCATATGACTATTGTTCTCATAGAAAGAACATGGCAGTAGAGAGCTGTAAAATTGGAAGAAATTTTTCGAAATCCCTCTTTAGTGTGAGAAAAAATAAGGCCCATGGAAGGTAATGTCATCAGCTGGAAAACTAGATGATGAAATGGCTGCAGCTAGACAAAAACTCACAGGCTCTGGTCTCTTGGGCCAGCACTTTTCTCACCACAGCATGCTAAAACCTCCCATGCAATAAGAATCACAATGAATCTATTTTTTTTTTTTTTTTGGAGAGGTTTTTGCTATAGGGCACATGCGCTCGCCAGAGAGACAGAGAGAGATAGAGAGACAGAAAGTGAGAGATCATCCCTAGGGGGAGATTTTGGCCATGCCACAATCCCTTCTCCTCCATTCTCCTCTCGGGATCTTGGGCACGCACGCACACATGCCTGGTGTGAATTTAAGCCACCAGGTCCAGGACTTGAACGGCGGTCGACTACGTGGGGGGTTAGTGACCTAGCCATTATGTTAACTGCTAGTCCCAAGAATCATAATGAATTGACTTAACAAACAAACAAAAACTATTACCAAGTGTGTTTTTTTTTTAATTTTTTTTTTAAATACCAGGGGGTATGTGTGCATATGCTCATGACAGAGAGAGAGAGAAAGCACCTACCCCACAATGGGACTTGGTCATGCCATGATCCTTTAGTGACATAGCCATTATGTTAACTGCTAGTCCCAAGAATCATAATGAATTGACTTAACAAACAAACAAAAACTATTACCAAGTGTGTTTTTTTTTTAATTTTTTTTTTAAATACCAGGGGGTATGTGTGCATATGCTCATGACAGAGAGAGAGAGAAAGCACCTACCCCACAATGGGACTTGGTCATGCCATGATCCTCTTCTCTCCTCCCCCATTCTCCATCCTGGGCTGGATTCTGGGCACACATAGGTGTGCTTTTAAGCTTCCTGGGCTGAGACTCAAACTGTGGTTAGTTATGTGGGATCTGGTTTTCTCTGTGCAACACTTAACTGCTGTGCTACGGGGCTGGCCCCAGCAGAGCATTTTATGTTGTGCTTTCCCTGAAAACTCCTAAACCAATTAATTACTAACAAGTTTCCTAGTAAGAGTGCTGGGAACACAGAAGAAGGGAGTTCTGAAGGATCCCTTCTGATCTTGCTTACTGAGAATTTCTTGAAGCATCTTCCACTATGGCAACTTGGACTCTGACATACTAGATGTCTGAGACAGTAAAAACACAATCCTCATCATGGTGAAATTCAGATTTTATCATGGGAATATGAGGGGGTGAGGAATCTTAGAGACCATCAGGTTCACACCTCATGTATAAATAAGGAAGCAAAGCTCTCAGGATTTGAGGAACTTGCAGGCATGTTCTCAGCCTAATAAATGGCACAGCTTAGACCTGACCCCAGCTCTCCTGCTGGGCAGCCTGGTGCAAATTCTATCTTATCATCCTGTCTACTGTAGTACAGTGTGTTGATTTAAGTCAGAAAATTACGTGCTCCACTGTGTCTAAATCCAAAAATACAGAGTCTGTTTAGCATCAAGAAAGAAATATGGTAATCATAACAGCTAACATTTCTTGAGTGCTAACTCCATGCCAGGCACTGTTGTAAGCACTTTACGTGGATTATTTGTATGTAATCAGTCATTTCCTTGAGGAAGATAGAATACCATAAAGTAGGAAATGAAAATTAAGGATGAGATGAAAAATATGCATGAAATGCATGAAATGAAACAAACGCCTACGTTATTTTCCCAGGATATGCTATTGCCTACTAAATGCTATAATCCAACTAAGGGATTTAGAACAGTTCTTGGCTCACAGAGCACACTAGATATTACCTACTATTATCATGCTTTTCTATAAAACAAAACATTTGGATTCAGATAAAAATCATATGCCTTATGAGATTCAAATAGAGTTAATATTCTCAGGACCAGTTGCCATCAGTGGAGACCACAGGGTAGCTTGTACTAAAATCCTCTCCAAGGTCAAACCGTGAAGCAAGAGACCAAAAAAGGATGGAATTAAACAGATTGGCCTTGGGCCATGGTTTCAAGGAACTTAGAGGGTTTACCTGACATTTCTTCAGCAATCTTTAGCACAGTCAAGCAGGGGAAGAGAGTTGATACAATAGGAATACTTCTTTCATAGGAAATACTTGTTTCATAGGAAACAAAACTCATCACTCAAAGCAGTGGTAAGAAACCAATTTCCTTAATAAAAACATGCTAATCTATTAGCTAAGAAAAAGAATATCACCATTAATTAAGATGAAATAACAGTATGAGGAGATTTCAAAAAGTTTGTGAAACATGGAATTAAAGAGCAAGTTTTTTCTGATGTAAACAAGTTTCAAAATCCATGCATTGTTTTTTTCATAATACGTATCATATGATGAGGGGCCTATCTCAAGGAAACACCCAGGGCAGGTACACCCACCTGGGAATACTTACTTTATTAGTTCTAGCATATGAGTGAAAAAGTAGAGATACTCAGACAGAGTCCATCCTCCTCCCACCTACTTCTTCTCCAACATGGCAGCCAGAAAGGATTCACTCTGTTTCATGTCAGTGTTATAAAATAAGGTCAGTGAAGGAATGTAGGTAGATTGTGGTTCAAGAAGCTCTCAATAGTAAGACAATGGGCATGCTGCCAGCCGAGATGAAGGGTGTTCCACAGGTGCTCAAGGAACCCAGGACACTCACAGAGTGAACGAGGATAGGCATCACAACTTTCATTGTCATCGTAATCAAGTCTCATCAGCATTCTGTCAGGTAGATATGGGCATGACGGGATGAAAAACGGTTCCAACAAGAATGACCAAATAGCAGTTCTGAATTGCTCTTAAGTCAAACTTGAGTTTGAAACTAGGTTCTGTTGCTTACGAATGATGTGACTTAGAGGTGGTAAGTAAACCTGTCAAAGCCTCCTTGTCTATAGCTATATTCAAGATATTATAATAGCTCCCTCTCCTGTTTGTTTATTTATACATTTGCTGGATAGGAGGAGGCTTCAAAAAGTTTGCGAAAAAATGAATTTAAAATATGAGTTTATTTGGGTGCAAAATATTTTGAAATCCTGCAATTTTTTAAAAAAATAATATGTCCTTCCCTTGAACTTTTTGATACCCCTGTGTACATCAAAAGTATCTGGTGTGACTGGTACTTTTCAGGGTGCTGGGTGACAGACAAGACAGACAAGATCTATGTTTTCCATGGGTGTGCATTTCAACGTGTGTGTAAGAGGGAATCAGAATATATACAAGTAAATATATGTCGGTCACAGTGACACAGAAATAACACAAGGCTTTGCAAAGCTGAAGCCAGATGAGAAGCCATACGAAAAGAGCTCAGGTGCATGTCCCAAGGTCTCCCTGTACATGCAGGGTGTTTGTGTGTGTCCATGACCCTCACTGACTGAGGCTGGGGAGTGAATCAATGCATAAAGACTCTGCTAGCAGTGTCTTTCTCTCTCTTCCTCAACAAATAAATAAACTTAAATATATATATATATATACACATAAATATATGTTAATGTAATGAACTAATAAATTGACTAAAGACTTACAGAGACAGTAATAGTGTTCAATCAGACATGATGCCTTTGGTTAGGACGATCAAAGAAAACATCTTGGAAGGTGATGTACAAGTTGGAACCTAAAGGAGAAGGGGCCAGCTTTGAGAAGTGCAGGCACAGAAAGCAGCAAAGGCCTGTGACCTGCTCTCCACCCTCTAAGCTGAGTTGGTGCACTCAGATGAGGTGGGTGGCAAGGATTAAAGGTGGTGAGGTAGCCTAGTTCATGGCAAGAAAGAAGAACTCAGCAGGAGGAACCACTGAGTCATCCATAGTCAGAAAACTTCCTCTTGTCGATGCCCCCGTGTAGTCAGGGCAGACAGAGGCCATTGCTGCTCCACCCTCTGACATCCCAACATGCCCAGGGTTTGCCAAAGGGACAGGTTTTCGTACCACTCAGTGATCGAAACTATTCAACCTAATCCTAGCATGTTTGCACTTTTTTTTTTTTTTTAACCACTGGAACATACAGAATTTTAGAGCTGGAAAAGAGCTTAGTTTGTCCATTTATCAATGAGCCCATCATGATAAGGAGAAATCTGAGAGTTCCTGGAGCAGCTTCTAAAGCTACGAGAAATGGAAGGTGAGGATAGGTGAGGGGGTTGGACTCCAGGCCTCTGGCTTATGTTTCAGGCCAAGGACTTCTGCAGGTATCTGTTTTATATTTTTCACTTGAACACTGAGTTGTGTTGCTAAAACAACCCCAATGTTTAACAATCACCAAATGACTCCAGTATTGTAGATTATTAAAAAAAAATTAAATGGAGCCTCAAACTGAGCCTCCATACCTGTGCAAGATCATTAGCTAATTAGTGGCAATCTGGGCCTGTGACCCACCTTCTAACTCCCGATTTAATAATTTCCCATATGCTTTATCATATAAAAACACCTATTCTTATCTCTATAGCTATTGAATTTGTTTCTGTTCAACTCTATGTTGAAAGTAATGTATTCCCTTTCATATGAGGGGACTTCAAAACATTCATGAAAAATGTATATTACAAAAATAACTGGGACCAGCAGTTAGCATAATGGCTATGTCACTGGACTTCCACGTAGAAGACCGCGGTTCGCGTCCTGGACCCGGTGGCTTAAAACACGCTGGGCGTGTGTGCGTGTATGCCCAAGATCCCCAGAGGAGAATGAAAGAGAAGGGATTGTGGCGTGGCCATCCTCCTTGGTGGGTGATTTCTCACTTTCTGTCTCTCTGTCTCTCTCTGTCTGCCGAGTGCAAGCGCCCTATACCAAAAACCTCTCCAATAAATAAATAAATAAATAAATAAATAAATAAATAAATAACTGCATGGATTTTTAAATTTCTTTGCAACAAAATAAACTCATACTTTAATTCATTTTTGCATAAACTTTTAGAAGTTCCCTCAAATAAATGTATTCGCCTGAGTTCTGATGCTCTAATGAGTTCTGGAGCTCTGGAAAGTACCATTTCTATTCATTTCTTTTGCACAGAAAAATGGAGCATGTGTTTAATGTCTTGCAGTTCAAAGATGTTTCTTCAGAAACAGAAGATTTTTCAGTTAGGATCTAGCAGTGAGATTTCAGGGGAAAAGATTAGAACAGCAACTTCTGCATGGATTCTAAGAGAGTCACATTGCTCTTTCCTGCCTAAGGGAAAACTAAAGCTGAAAATTGGTGAAAAAGAAAAGTACAGAGTCAGAGGTGAGACAGTAAAAGCAGTTTAGGAAGACAATAAAAAATATGATTTACAGAGAAGAGGCCAGGCCTTCAGAAGAAGGTTCCACATGGCTCCAGTGAACTAGAAGGATCTAAGAGCACTATAGCTAAACATCCAAATACTAATAGGGTTAAAATATTCCTCAATATCTTTAAAGAATTTGAAAAAAACACACCATCCAGCAGATGACAAGAAATCACCACCGGATCACAAGAAATATGGGAAAAGAAGAAAATATCTCTCCTCCAAGGGAAAAGAGTAACTCTTCTTCATCCACAAGCAGTTCAGTGAAAATTATGGAAATGTCTGATAAGGAATTTAGAGCATGTCGAAGCTAACAGAGATGGAAGAGAAGAGAGATAATGAACTGCTAAAGAGAAAAGAGAAAGAAGTTGACGAGTTCCAGGAGGTGAGGAAATTCTTGCAAGATCTAAAAGAGGAATTACACACTTTACAAAAGACTCAAAATGAACTGTTAGAGATGAAGTCTATAATACAGGAAGTCAAAATCTCCCTTGAAAGTATTAAAAGCAGACTAGATCATTCAGAAAATAGAATCTCAGATGTAGAAGAGAAAATGGCTGGCCTAGAAAAATCTACCACGAAGACTGAGAAAATAGCCCCAAAATTTGAGAATAATATACGAGAAGTACTAGATACCATCAAAC
>NW_006159806.1:5035908-5044732 GCF_000334495.1 Tupaia belangeri chinensis | reverse complement strand
CAAGAACATTCTCAGATAAACAAAACCTGAAAGAATTTACCAGCACCAGATTAGACCTCCAAGAAGTTCTCAAGGGTGTGCTGTATGAGGAAAACTAAACGCAGATACATGGAAATAAGAGCCCAAAAACTAAGAAAGTAGCTAACTTAATCATAGGAACAAGTCTGGAGTTGAATACTATATCCCAGAATTTAATCAGGAAAATTGAACCAGAACAGAAGATAAAAGTACATGAGACTGATAGGTTCATGCACCTACCATTTGAACAGAATCCTAACCTGTTTCCTGGCTTTAAGCAAAATTCCTTGGTATTTTTTTGATTTAAGTTAAAACTGGTTTTCTTAATAGTAATGAGTGAACTCTTTTTTTGGAGAGGTTTTTGCTATAGGGCATGTGCGTTCGCCAGACAGACAGAGACAGAGAGATAGAAAGCGATAAATCACCCCCCAGGGGGGATGGCTGCGCCACAATCCCTTTTCCTCCATTCTCCTCTCAGGATCTTGGGCACACACGCACATGCGCCCGGTGTGAATTTAAGCCACTGGGTCCAGGATGCGAACTGTGGTCGACTACGTGGGAGTCCAGCGACATAGCCATTACGCTAACTGCTGGTCCCTAGAAGCAAGTTTAATGGATGAAAGAAATCTGCAAAAGTCTATAAAAGACAAACTTTATAAAAATTAATAGAAAAATAGAGTTAAAGTATGTGTTTATTTTGATGTAAAAAGTTTTGAAATCCATAATAGCTTTATTATAAAAAGCATTCCCATGAATTTTTCTGAAGACTCTGTGTATGTGAAATACCTGCTTAACGGGAAAGTTGGGCAGAAGATTTGGGTTGAATGGGAACAAATTTTCTATTTGGAAAAGAATGGTAATAATGAGAAATATCTGCTATTTCATTTTACTTTTGGCCATGGAAAGCAGTCCCGGCATGTAGGTAAAGGTAATCTACAGTGTTTTCCAGATCAGCTGACATTGTTGTGGAGAAGCTGCCCTCCTTTGCTCAGTTACCGCCGGCAACTGAAGCAGGCAACAGAAGCATTTGCACAAGGGTGCATGTTTTCAAAATTCGAGGTACTCTCAGAGGAAGGCCAACAGGGTTTTCTTTCAATGGAAAGTAAAGGTGTTCCCCAAATAACCCACCAGATGGAAAAACAAGCCCCAAGTGACGACAATACTAGCAGTCAATATGAACTAATATCTTCACTCTGTATGGAGTTCATTTGAATTGCTAAAAAGAAGCAAATACTCTAAGTAGAAGACGAAATTAATAATACACAAATAAGAAAAGTTTCCAGTAAAATAATGAGAGGCTTAACTTCCTTCTATTGTAAGAATACTGCCAGGGGTTAGAGAAACCAGTGATCACTTACAGCAGGGGTATTGCAAATGGAAGCAGCCCTCCTGTAAAGCAGTTTGAGAATTACACTTTGAGCAATAAACACGGTCATACCACCTTCCCAGTAATCCCATCTCTGAGAATCTATTTTAAATAACCAACCATATGTGAAAAGCTACATCCATCAAAATCTTTGTTTAAATAGTGTTTAAAAGACTACACAGTTGGAATGGGTGAGGGATTTCCATTCAGTTCAATGAATGAGATAATTGAATACTTACCAGGAGTTGGATATAATTAGGTGGAGTTCTGTCCCTCAATAACTCATAATCACCACTCAATGCTTGGACTCTTTGGAGTATTATGCATGCAACCATCAGAAAGGAAGCCATGGAGATGCTAAGAGATTAAAACGTGTGTGACATACTACGTTTAAAAAGTTGAACACACGATTATGTTTACCACAAGCTTTTGGGGTGAAAAATATATGTAAAAGCCCATAAAGAAAGAAACTAAAATGGTAATAATGATGGAATAGGGGATCATTACTTTTTGTTTTGTTTTGTCTTCCTGTCAACTGGTTATATTTACCTTTTAAATAAGGAACAATAATAAAAGTGAGAAGAAAAATTGGAAAAAAAAATGACCAAATGAAGATGCAGCTTAATAAGGAAAGTACTAAGTATACTTAAGACCTTTTATTTATTTAAAAATTGATGTTATTTGTGTATCTTTAGTAACCGACTAATACAAATGATTTGCTAATTTAATACACAATTTTATCTTAGACAGAATTTTATGAGGGCTCTAAATAAACAAGGAACCACCGTTGTGGCGATCTTCAGAACTGAACATAAATAAAGGTTACTCTAAAACCTGAACTTAAGACATTGTGTTACCTATAAATTATTTATATTGCAAAATAAAGAATAAAATGGGTCCATAAAAAGAGTCCTGTTTATTAGTTTTATCAGACTTGAAGAACAGGTAAGAAGTTTCTGAAGTCCAAACTAAGATGCAGGAACTGGCTTTCTCTGCTATGGAACTCATGTGGGTAAGGGGACAGCCAGGGCAGAGAAGCCAAAGCTGGCAGGCCACCAAATCCAACAGCAAGGGAGGCCCGTGGAACAGTATTCCAGGTATTCTGACACTCCCAAATTAACTGCTCCAATTCTTGGCCCAGCTCTCCCCAGGAGACTGAAAACACTGTGTGTTCAACTGACACATTAAAAAACACACAGAGGGCTGGCCCATTAGTGTAGTTAAGCATTGTGAAGAGGGAGTCAGAGCCCACATGGCCCTGTGGCTTACAGGCTGGGTTTGTGTATGAATGTGTGTGCCCAGAATCCTGATGGGATGGGGAACTTGAGGAAGAAGGACTGCTGTGTGACCAGGCCCTCTCTGGGAGAGGGTGCTCTCTCTCTCTTTCTCTCTCTCGTGAATGAACACATTCCCTTAAGCATAAAAAAGGCCCCACAGAATCAAATGGTGGATTTTTGTTTCATTTTTTGATACTTCTGTTTTGAGACCACATAAAAGAGTTTGCATGGCCAATGAAAATTCCTAGATTTTTCTTTCTTTCCTTTTTTCTTCTTTTCTTTTCTTAATGGGGTAGGGGAGGAATAGGGATTTTTGACAGGGTTTGAGCTGTCTTGATCTTTCTGCTATAGCCACCCAATTAGCTAGGACTATAGACACGCACCACTGTGTCCTGCCTGTATAGATTGGTCCAGGAACCAAGGTCAGGCCTCCCATGCAGTCCTAGCCTTGCATAAAGACATTCTACCACTTGTGCCACCTTGGCAGACTGACCTGGATTTTTCTTTTGCTTTGAACTGAGCATGTGTGGATTCGATTTTGCTGTTCTACTTCTCTAAGCTCTCCAAATGCCACTTTTTCAGCCCAGAGTCCCTGCATCTCTCATACCCTTTCTGCTATTCTACAATGGTGGTTATCCAAAATCTTGCATTTGATGAGCAGTTGACACTAGATAGACACAATGCTTTTTTTTATTTTTTAAGAATTATTTATTTCATTTTCTTTATTATTATTATTATTTAATTTGCTAGGGGATATATACACTTAACCAGAGAGAGCGAAAGTGAGAAGGCAAACGGCCAGGTCTGAGACTTGAACCATGGTCGGCCACATAGGAATCCAATTCCTTAATCACCACACTACCTTCTAGCCTTGAACACTCATGTTTTGCCACTGGTTGCCAAGATCTGTTTAGAATCCCATTCTGGATATTAAATAGGACTTCTTTGCATTATACCTAATCTAGAGCAGGAAATCAATTCCCAGTTCTCCCTATTTCCCTGAGAATCTTCTTTTTGGAAACTCACTCCCAGGATTCAATTTCCATATCAACCAAGTTCTGATGGAATTCAATAAACACTGACTCTGAATGTCACAAACAAAACAACATGAAGGCAATCATTGGAAGGCTATTGTGGCTTATAGAATTAACCGGAGTCTGAAAGATTAGGCCTATAAAATGCCAAGAACAAGGAGCTCTAAGAATCCGGTCCTAGAAAACAAGCCAAGATCTTGCTAAAAAACTGGTTCGAGGTTTATGTGAGAAAGAAATCAGAAAAAAAATAACTAAGAGAATAGAAACACCTTGAATATGTGTACTATAGTGTAATGGCAAAAGGCATTGTTGACATCTAGTAGTGGTTTTGCTACTAACTAGTCATATGACCCTGCATGAGTTACTTTACCTTTCTGATTGTAACATCACCATTTGCAAAAAGGCCCAGATTAGAGACTAAAGTAAGGCACTTTTTCTGCTTTTACGTTACTTGAGTCTATCCCAAAATACTTGAGTCTTTCCCCAAATACTTGACGTCAGAAGGGTTTTGTATCATGTATTTCTTTCTATCATGTATTTTGAAATATTCATATATTCATAATGAGATATCTTGGGGATGGGACCCAAGTCTAAACACAAGATTTATTTAAGTTTCATATTTACCTTATATGCACAGCCCGAAGGTAATTTTACTCAATGTTTTCGTCTGAGGGAGTTTTCAACGTGGAAAATGCCTAGTCTAGTAAAGCTATAAATTTCTTTTTGTTTGCACCAAAATAAATGTGTACTTTATTTTGTTTATTGGTTTATTTAAAAAATTTCCAGAGGGTGTGTGCACTTGTTGGAGGAGGGAGAATGTGTGACAAAGTATTCCCTATGAGGGATGGCCATGCCACAATCCCTTCTTCTCCCCTTCTTCGTTCTGGATTTGGGGTATGCACACATACACCTGCCCAGTGTCTTGGACTCAAACTGCAGTTGACCTTGGGGCCCGGCTGCCTTCACTACTGCACCATCAGTTGGCCCTGAACTTACACTTTGATTTCATTTTCCCACCAACTTGTTTAAGTCCTTTGTATTGCAGTATTCACCTGCCACATGAGTTCACACGTGAATGCTTCCATTTAGGCATCATGTCAGCACTCCAAAAGTTTTTATTTCAGATTTTCAGATTAGGGATACTCGACCTGTACCAAGAGTGGGGACTTGATTGAGACCCTCCCACCCATTCATCTGGGGAAGACACTGGTAGGGAAGCACAGAACACTTCTATTAAAACCTGGATGCAACCACAGAATCCTCCTCAATCCAGAGAGCCAGACAGCCACCGTCCGTCAGGTGGTGTGTGCATGTATGGGGAAATCGACTTGCTATTCTGGGTCTGTCCTGTATTGTCCTGCTTTCACAGGATGAGCTAAACTAGAAAAGTCAAGGCATCCTAACAGCATCAGGCAAAGTCTTTGCTGAAAAGAATCTCCAAAACCAGCTCTTGCCCTGCTGCTAAACATCAATTGGGCTTGTACAATCTCCGTGGTAACAG
Organism: Tupaia belangeri chinensis; assembly: GCF_000334495.1. NCBI lineage: Eukaryota > Metazoa > Chordata > Mammalia > Scandentia > Tupaiidae > Tupaia > Tupaia belangeri. The sequence continues at coordinate 5,039,536 of NW_006159806.1, read as the reverse complement.
AGTACAATCAGCTCTCATCCAGGCGGCCTGAGTCTTGTCATATAATTCAAACACATTTTAGGAGCTCTCTGCATGGTGTTCTTCATTCAGTTCTTACAGGCCTCGCCTTTGTCCTCTATTCTCCCCAACCATATACCTCATGACTGTCCCATTTATATTCTGCTGGAATCCTCCAAATGGAACATAATGGAACTGAGGAAAACCTAGAAAAGCCCCGGATCTGATTCGACTGGTCTTAATAATCAAAAGAATGTGGAAATAGAAATGGCAGAACTTTGTATAATTCAAGTCAGGAGAAGCTATGGAAGGAAGAAAGAGTTTCCTAGAACACAGACTGAGAAAATGAAACTAGAGTCTTGACAGTTTCTCACTCCCAAATCAAAAGTTTCATTTCATTGACTAAGATGAATAGTTAAGGTTAGATTTGGGTATATATTTTAAGTTCAAAATCACAGTGTCTCAGAGAAGGGATCAGCGAACTCCTGCCCATGGGCCAAATCTAGCCTGCCACCTGTTCTGATAATGAAGGTATAATGCAAACATGCATTCATTCATTTCTGCACTGTTTGTGGCACTATCCACACCATAAAAGCTAGAACGTTGTGACAAACATGTATGCCTACACAGCCTGAAATAGTTATTTAGAAAGTGTGCTAAGTGCTGCCTCAGAGTGTTAATTTGTTTCTCATGTGGAGTTGTCAAGAGATGTGGAAAGCAAGATTAATAATGCCATCAGAGAACTGACTCATTGTCTCTTTCTGTTTTGATATCCTTGCCCATGGCTCTCACTCTCATGGTCCAAAATGGCTGCTGGGACTCAGGTCATCACATCTAAAATTCAGACCAGAAGACAGAGGAAGCCTAGAAACTGGAAATGGAGGACTCCTTCCTGATGAGTCAGCTTTCATGAAAGCGCTTTCTTGGTAGTTTCATAAAGCACCTTTACTTCTATTTTATTTTCCAGAACTTTGCCATATCCATTTGCCAAGGACACTGGGATATAATTTTTTTTTTTTATTCTTAGTGGCTATGTACCAGCAAAAATTAAGACTCTATTATTCTGGAAAAAGGAGAGAACAGATGCTGAGGTGGGCAAACAGCAGTTTTTGCTACAAAATACTATTTAGTGACATCATGAATATCAGGACTCAAAAGGTAATCCATTCCTTTTTGTATTTTGGGCCGGACATTTTTAAAGGATGAAGAATTTGCATTCTAGCATCATAAATGCAACTTCTTTTGTTTTATGTTTAATCTTTTGGTATGCATATTAGTCAATAATGAATCAGTCAGTGATTGATGAATTCATTCATTCAACAAGATTTCCTGAGCACCTACAACATTCCGGGCATGGTCTGAGGTAAAGGGATATAAAATGCAGTGACCTCTAATCCCTGCCCTCAGAGTCCCAGGTCATTGAGGGGACCGAAGAGTAAATAGACAATGGCTATTCAGGGTGAGGCTTCTCAGAAAGGTATATATTACTGCACTGTAGGAATGCAGAAAAACAAGTTGTGAGGAGTTTGTGGGGTGAGGCAGTGGGAGCATGAGCAACCCATACGAGGGAGCAGCATATACAAAGACACAGGAGAAAGAGATGAGGAGGCAGAGCCTGGCACAGCACAGGTGTGCCAGTGGAGGGACAAGGGACAGTCTAGGGGATGAACAGAATCACACCTCTAACAGAAGGGATCTTGGCACCAGGATGTTGGGTTTTACCTGGGCTGTGATGAGTAGGCACCAAAAGGTATCATTAATAGAGTGACATGGCCAATTTGTTTCATAAGGCTCACTATGGTCGCAGTGAGGAGGGTGTGCGTGTATGTGCAGGTAGGAAAGACATCCATCTGCTTCTATCACTTATTCTGGACCCAGGTTTAAGTTAAAAGTACGATCTTGAATGGCTACATGAAAAGGTCCATTTACCCAATAGTTAATTGGTAAAGAGACGTAATAAATAACAATTTCGTTTCATCCTCACAGTCATCCTATGAAGCTTGATCTTACAGATGAGGCACCAGGGTTTTTAAAGGTTAGTGGCTTGGGACCAGTAGTTGGCATAGTGGCTATGTCACTGGACTCCCATGTAGTCGACTGCGGTTCGAGTCCTGGACCCGGTGGCTTAAACTCATGCCAGGTGCATGTGCGTGCCCAAGACCCTGAGAGGAGAATGGAAGAATGGAGAAGAAGGGGTTACAGCGTGGCCATCTCCCCTGGAGGGTGATTTTTCGCTTTCTGTCTCTCTGTCTCTGTCTTTCTGGAGAGTGCATGTGCCCTACAGCAAGAACCTCTCCAAAAACCAAAAACAAAACAAAATAAAGGTTAGTGGCTAGCGAGAGGCAAACTCAGGATTGCATATATTTTTCTATCTCAAGTCAGTGCTTGGTCTGCTGCACATCGAAAGTAACAAGCATTCCAGACCCAACCTGTAACCCCCAAACCCAAACCAGGCCTGACCGTTTGCATGTTTTGGCAGTGACATATCTTGGTGGCATTAACTGTAGGAAAACATGGAGGCATTTCCCTTCTGCTACTTTGTGAGACAAGATATGAGCATTTAATTAAGCTTTGGCAAAGTCTCTTAGTAGAAAAGAATAAAGTCTATATTCTATTATCCCAGTTTTCAATGTTGTGGTAATTATTCAAACACAAAAGATCTGCTTGTTATGGTCCATCTTCGTCATGAATGTGAAGAGTCACAAGAATTCTCAAAGTAGACAGCCTAAAATCTCAACTAAATTTTAAAATATTTTAATTTTTTTAGTTGTCCTTACAATCTTTGTCCTGGGAGAGAGAACCTTCCAGATACCTGGGCCTCAGCCAACTTCCATGTTTGAGTTAGAAGCTACCTCTCATTTAATTTGCTGACACTCACTCAAAATACTTAAAAACCTGCATTGTGATTGTCCATTTCCTTGCCTTTTTCTCTATGAAACAGTAAGATCCTCGAAGTCAGTGATGGGGTATAATTTCTCTTTATATCTCTCGAGTCTGGCCCAGAACAAGGTATTTAAGAACCCATGATAACTATCTATAGATTAGTTAATAAAGTGGAGCAACAACTCAATTAAACACTTTAAAATAGTACTGTATCAGAAACCTTATTGCATTGAAAATAAAAACTACTTTCTTTGTGATTTCACTGCAAAACCATCCAAAGCTCTATGAACCATTTCTGAGGTCTGGTATCCAGAGGGAGCTATTTAGGGGCCTATTTTGATATTTGTGAAGACTTAGAATCACAGTGATTTTTAGGAAGTTAGTCCAGAGACGGCCGCTTTGTGGTTCCACTTTCCTCCCTCTGGCACATCTCCTGCAGGGAGCGTAGGCTTCGCAGATTGCCTGGCTTGGTTGAAGCAGAAACCCTTTCCGCTTTCTCAAGTTGTTGTATTATGAGACCAGATGTTATACTGGGCATCTGTGCCTTTAAAATTCACCGGGCATTGGGACCAGCAGTTAGCGTAATGGCTGTGTCACTGGACTCCCACGTAGTTGACCATGGTTCAAGTCCTGGACCTGGTGGCTTAAACTCACGATGGGTGCGTGTGCGTGTGTGTCCAAGATCCCAAGAGGAGAATGGAGGAGAACGGATTGCAGTGTGGCCATTCCCTCTGGGGGGGGGGTGATT
>NW_006159806.1:5027617-5035594 GCF_000334495.1 Tupaia belangeri chinensis | reverse complement strand
GCCAGCGGACGCCCCCAAAAAAAAAACCCCAAAAAAAAAAAAAAAAAAAAAAAAAAAAAGAGAGAGAAAAATTCACCTTGCTTTCTCTCCAGGTGTATATTTCAAGGTAGGAAAAGGCTTCCATTTTGGTCCGAATGTAGCTAAATCTGAGGGGCTTACTGCTCCACAGAGATACCATCAAAGCTCTTCTACTCTCATACATTTGATATTTTCCTTAAGAGGATAGCAGCTACAGCATCAGGTTTTCATAGACTCAGTTTTATAGCTTGAAAGAGGTGTGACGATGAAGTGATAACACATTTTCACCAACAGATCAGAATTCATTACCCAGGGTCAGTCACTTTGCTAAACCTGTCTGGAAGCCATTTTCCAGAATCACTTTACATCCTGTTCTCATTCCTCGCTAACTCAGTCTCCAAACTCCAACAGCTCTCTCCCCTGACCTTTCTTTCCCTCCTTCTGCTGTTTAGCTTGGTCTCTTTCCTTCCTCTTTTCTTCTGCTCTTGAAGCAGCAACCTGAACACCACACCTTCAGTGCCTGGGAACCCAGAGTGGAGAGTTTTGGAACTAGAGTGAAATGCAAAACAAGCCTTGCAGCACAGTCTGTGGGGGCACTTGAGGTCTGACTGATTTCTTTGTGTCTGTGTGCTTCCATGCATCTCGAAGCTGGCTGAATCTGGAAACAGGCTCAACAGCCTAACTGTGGAGCTTCTAAGAGTGTCTGTGCAGCGTTGTTGCAGATTTCTGAGAAGATGAGAGAGTAACAGCAGCATCATTAGGCAAGATCTCTGGTCTACAAGAACGGTAGAGTCTGAATGATGAGGTATTGCTGGTACCCCTCAGCCCAGGGCAGTCATGCTCTCCAGGGGAGGGTGGTGGGCAGTCTGCAGACATTTCTGCTGTCACCCATTTTTATTTATTTATTTACTTATTGAGGTGATACTAATGGGAAGAGGCCAGAGATGTTGCTAAACTTTCTACAATGCACATAACAGAAACTCCCCCTCGCCCAGTCTAACTACATATTATGTGGTCTCAAATATTTAATAGTGCTGAGACTGAGAAACCCTAGGTTATACAAAAGAGCAGGTCTATTACTATGAAAAAGGAAAAAACACAGAGTAAACTTGTCAGAATTGAAAAAATAAAAAAGAATGGCATCCTCCAGATATCTTCATCTACCTCACTTGACCTAATGCAGGAAGCCCTGATGAAAACATTTTCACAGGATTGCAGTATAGAGTATAAACCAGGAGACCTGCAATGTGGCCACCCACATTGTGGGGACTGGGTTAGTCCATAATGGTATTCACTCTCCGAGCATCTTGTGCTCCGTATCTCCTTCACAATACCTCATGGTATTCTTCTGTGTGATTCTCATTTATGATATGCCTCCCTTAGTGAAGTGGATTGAGGATGGGCTTGATATGCTTCCTGTTTATCCTGGAGCCTAGCACAGTGTCTACTAGGGATCGGGGGAGGGAATCACTAGACTCTATAGTTAAACTGCCTGAATTTGGGTGGCTCTAATCTTAGTATTCTGTTCAATACCTACATTCTACCTTGGGATTAAAATACAAGTTTATTTTGGTGCCAAAAACAAACAAAAAAATGAAATCAATGCATGTTTTTCGTAATACACATTTTCAACAACTTTTTGCAGGCCTCTCATATTTGTGGATGACTGAAACTCTCTAAGAACAAATGAAGGTAGGCTTAAAAGTCTGCTCACTACCAAGCCAAGCTATGAAAGAGAGACATTGTATGTCTCCATTTAATAAATACCAACTGCCCACACTTTATGGTGAAAACTGAAAGAAGCATGGAAAATGGTTATGGATACTATAGACAGTATGGGAAGAGGGTGGAAGAAGGAGGAGAGTGTGAGGAAAGAAATTAAGGAGAAAAATAGAGAGGCAGATATTTATGGGACACAGAAATGGATTGTTGTCTGTTAATGATAATGTATATAGTATCCTCAACTGGACTGGTATGAGGTGTATTCATGTTGGGTAAATTCACTTTACAAGCTAAGTAATATATTGTGATTAAATGTATAAAGTAAAGTAAAAAAAAAAAAGAGAGAGAGAAAAGTCTGCTCACTATCAAATTAAGAAAAATAAACAAACCATGAAAAACGTTGGGTTTTACTTTCCAGGAATTTAGAAATTTAAGAGTTTCTTCATTGTGATGTCACAAACACAGCTGTTTGTTAATATTTGTGGGCAAAAGGCACTGAAAGCTGGAGCAGGTTATACACTTTCACCATATTGATTTTACATCACAATAAATGTTCTATCCTGTTTGTCTGCTGCGATGAGTTTTCTCACTATATTTATTGCTATAGGTTAATTTCATTTTTATTGTCTCCTGGTAAAAACTGACTTCTGACACCATGGTAAGTCAACCTAAGAAAATAATTGAACAGTTTTCTATGGTTGAAAACCACTAGTCATTTTCCTGTAATAAAAGCTACTTCTTTCCATCGTTCTACATTCTCTGGTAGCACGGGGCTCTCAGAAACACAAGGGGCATTTACATTTTAATTGTTGTGTAACTGAAACTTTGTGAAACTTTACTGTGCTGTATATACCTCCTAGTTTTTCAGGTTCCTGATCCTCCACTGATTTTAATTTTTCCTTCGTTATTTCTTATGTGCATATCTGTAGAAGCCCTGGGAGAGAAGCATGATATTTATTCATTCATTCGTGTATACAATTACTCACTTGAAAAGCATGGACTGAGCACCAGTGTATTCTAAATTCTGCTCCTGGCTCCTGGGATACAGCAGTGAATGTACCAGGCAAAACCTCACCCTCCTGGGGGTAACTTCCTTGCCTAGAAGGAAGGCAGTAAGGAATATAAACAGGCTAATGAACAAGGGAACTTCTGACATTGTGTAAGAAATCAACGGCATGACTGTGTTAGAGTCCTGTGGCTGTCTTAACAAATTACCACAAAGTTGGTGGTTTAAAATACACATTTACTACCTGACAACCAGGAGGTCAAAATGTGACACGGGCTTCACTGGGTTAAAGTCTGTTGTCAGGTCTGCATTTCTCCTGGAAGCTCTAGGGCAGAATCCATGCTCTTACCCTTTTCAGGCTCTGGAATCCCCCCAACCCCTTTCTTTGGCTCATAGTCCCTTTCTCCAGCTTCAGGACAAGCAATGGCTGATCAGGTCTTTCTGGCATCTTGCCATTTTGACACGGACTCTTCCTTGTTTTACATTTTTTAAAAAATGATAGCACATGTGAGCTAAGGAGAGAAACAGAAGAGATTGAGGGGAGAGTGGGGGTAGAAAGGACCCTGACAGGCTCTCATCATACCACATGCCTTTCCCCAGTCCCCAGCTCCTCAGCATTCCAGGCATCTGAACACACACCCAGAGCATTTTCAGGCCAACCCAGGGATCTGAGCGCACGGTTGGCCATGTGGCTTCCAGCACCACAGTGCGGTACACTAAAGATTGTGTCACCTGCTTGGGCCCCTCTTCCACATCTAAAGAACTCTCATAATTACATTGGTTGTACCCAGATAATCTATTATAATAAAGTCAGCTGATTAGCAATCTGCATTTCACCTACAACCTTAATTCCCCCTTTTGCCATGTAACATAACATATTTATGCATATCTGGGATTAGGACAACTCTTTTGGGGGCCACTATGCTGCTTTCTACAATGACATACAAGGACTGTAATTTTAATATCCTGTTCAATACCTATAAAGAACAGATTTGGCAAATGAATCAGAACATCTATGCTTGTTTCTTGTTGAATGATCACAACAAGTGCTCTGGGTTGTTTCTTTGTTTTTCTTGTTGCAGGAGCTGTAGGGGTGAGGAGATTCCATCTTTCAACCTTCTAGGTTAGCTAAAAGTTATTCTGGTATAGACATTCTCCTGGCGCCTGCTACCTGAGTCCCTGGGGGAGATACACTGTCTGCCTCTATTGCTTCTCCTTTGGAGCTGGCCCTGCCCTGTCACTGGAGCAGAACCCATGGTGGGATTTTTCCTTACCTGTCAGCAGTTGCTGCCTTTCTGCAGCTTCCCTGAGAGTTCCACCACCTTGATTTGTGTTGGCTGTAGCAATTCTCCTGAATTATAAATGGAGTTTTGTTTTTGTTTTTGCTTTTGTTTTTCTGGATCCTAGAAGATCATTTTCCAGAGAAGGAAACTGAATTTTAGAATAGTTGGGGAAAATATCTAAACTGGTTTAGAAAGGCTTTTGATGGGCGAAGTGTGAAGTTAGATGGTTTTATTATTTTTTTTAAACAGTATGAATATGATGAGTTTAACTTTTAATTACTGCAGTGTTGCTTGATTTTATGATGCCACTATTTTGCTGGATGTATCTGAAGCAGGCTACTCTCCTCCCTACTAAATTACAGTCTTCCATTTGTTAAAACATCTCATAAGAATTAAGCCTTGACAGTCTTAACAAGACCCTGCATCACTGACCCTTCCTGCCCCTGATTATATAACTCAGCTAACTGCGTATTTGTCACTTTGCCTCTTTTATTCACATTCATCTGTGTTCTCTGGAGCCATTTCTGTCCATGCAACCCTAAACTCTCAGTGGGAAGAGAGGAAGAGATTCACCACTCTTATTTTACTTATACGTTGGCACAATGGCTACATTACATTATTGGAAATGCTGTAGAAAAATAATAATTTTATTTCCTAGTTAGTATTTTTTGTTTGTGTTCTCTTTAAGAAAGAAAGGGAGAGAAAGAAAGAGTCAGAGACAGAGATTAGCATTTTAACGGGTTCTTGCTGTGTGCTAACCCTGCTGCCCCAGTCTCCAGGTTAGCTAGGACGACAAACATGTGCAACCACACCTGGTGTGCAAAGGTTGGCCTAGGAACCAAACTTGTGCCTCCTATGTGGCTTCCAGCCTCCCAACATTGCTGCTATCTGCGTGCCAGCAGAGCTTAGTCTTCTTAGTTTTTACCCATGTTCATAGTAGTATCCATCAGGAAAAGCAGAATTCACTTTTCAGAGAAAATTAGTAATGTCAAGGCACATCTGAACATGTAAGAATGTCAGCCTCACTCATACAAAGATGAAAACTCCACGGTGCAGTTCTTAGCTTGCTTTCTCTAGAAATTATTCTCGTCTCATTTTTATATTGACAGATTTCATTAGAAATTACCTTTCAGCAGCCAGCAGGTGGTGTAGTGGTTAAGGCGTTGGATTCCTACCTGGCAGACAATGATTTGAGTCCCAGTCACAGTGACTTGAAAGTCATGCTGGGCCAGTGTGCCTGTGTACCCAAGATCTGGGAGTAGAATGGGAGAGAAGGGATAGCAGAGTGGTCATCCCCCTGGGGAGTGATTTCTCACTTTCCTTCTCACTGTCACTCTCTGGCGAGCACACACACCCTATGGCAAAAACTCGAAGAAAAAAAAAAAAGAGAGAGAGAGAGGGAGAAATTACCCTTCATACACACATTTTCATTTCTCCATAGAAGGGCCACTAAAATCTCCAATCTACAAGATGGTAAAATAAGTCTGAAATATCCTAAATTAAAGACATGACTCAACTAAGTGAAATTCTGTAAACAACAGAATTATTTTCTTTGTTCCTATCTAGTTTTTCCTTAATTTCACCCAAAAGATGAAATATCAGCACAAATCCATTTATTTTATATTCTACTCCCATTTAGAATCTGAGAGCAGGGAAGAACCCACCTCTCATGGCCCAGAACATGCATCGCCTAAGCTTTCCTTTTGCTACAGGAAACCAAAGGACTAGTCTCACCCTACTCTGTGAATAAATCTAGCCAGTTACACTGTATTTATAACACAGATTGGAAGGTATGTGTGAGTTTTGTTTTGTGTGTGGTGTGGGTAGTGTGTGTTGTAATATTATAGGAAATCTAAATGGAAACTTTGCTACATGTTGCTATAATGTTCACTCAGATCATTGTTTTTTATAAACATAGTTTCTTTCAGAGCCTTAGCTTGCTGCTATGGAAGCAATGACATTAACAGAAATAACAGTGGTGCCACAAATCTTCAGGGATTTTTTTTTAATGGAAAGGAAAATTCTAAAACTAAAAATATGCTTTTTATTTGCAACTATGGGAATACAAACACCAAGAAAACACAAGAGGACTGTATAATTGGGACATGGAAGGTATTCTATCTGGTGGTTTTAGTGGAAGGACAGTTATGGGATGGAATCTAAGTCTCAGGTCATTGCAACTAGGGTAAAAGAGAAAAATGAAAACTGCATTCACAAGAGGAGATATTTGGAAGGGTGACAACTTTCCAACTTGTTCTTCAATACTCCATGTTTGACTCTTATGCAGTAGAGCGTGCCTGCTCCAACACCTCCTGAGTTTATATCACTCATGGCATGAATCCTGCCCCTATAGGAGCAGACAATCATCCACCACAGAGATAATGGCCCCTGCCTTAGTTGTTAACTGTCAATCTTGACTTTTATTTTACAGAGCCCATTAAAAATATGTCCGGATATGAAAGTATTGAGATGTAACACTCCCCCCTCTATCTCAGCTGCAAACATCAACACCATTTGGTCTTTCAAAGGCATGTTATGAAGACCAGTGGCCTAGTTCATATAAATTGGACTCTCTTAGCACTACTAGCAAAGACCATGAAATGGTTTTTTGCATGATTGAATTTAACGATCTTATGATTATAGCTGTAAATTATTCATAGCAAAATGCTGATTCATAAAACATGCTTACAAAAAAATTTTCTGTCAATTAAGAAGCTCTACACTTTCGTATTTTATTTTATTTTTTTTCCCCTGAATCTTAGAAGTTTTAGAGGGTAGGCTGCCTGTGGCTGCAGGGCCTAACAACCAGGACCTAAGGTTCATCACCTCCCCCCACTCGCCTTTGGACTTCAGGTTTGTGTCTTGGGACTTTAAGATGACTTGTGCCCCTCCCCACCCCATCTGGACACTGATTCAAGTGAAGGGCTTTCCCAGAAGCCGGGTTGCCTGCAGCTGCAGGGCTGAATGGCTGGCCAGGGCCATGGCTCATTCCCTCCCCAACCTGGACTCTCAGGACTTCGGTGTTTTGATTAGCAAGGGGCCTTTGTTGTGCACCGCATGATCTTTTCTTTGCTCCTGAGTTGAAGCTCAGCAGCTCAGTTTCAGGTGCACCTGTTCTTTAGAAACAGGGAGGACTTTGGATCATCCAGGACCAGTGGCAACAGTGCAGGTTGCTGGTGAGCTATAGGAAGGAAGAGCAGAAGAGAGATTGCCAGTAGTCTACTCCTGCAGACCTTTGAACACTCAGAGATACCTTGAATAATTTAGGAAGAAACATATAGATCACCAGATGACTAGGAACAATTGCAGAGGCACAAGAAATATGAGCAACCAACAAAATATCTTTCCCCCAAGGGAACACATCAATTCCACATCATCCACAGACAACACAATGAAAGTTGTGGAAATATCAGATAAGCAATTCTAAATATTTGTAGTGTCCAAATTAATTGAGATGCAAGATAAAAGAGACAACGAGCTCCAGGAGATGAGGAAGTCCTTTCATGATTTGAAAGAAGAAATAGACACCATAAAAAAAGAATCAAACAGAATTGTTAGAGATGAAGACTGTGATACTGGAAATTAAAACCTCCCTCAAAAGTATTAAACGTAGGTTAGATTATACAGAAGATCAAATCTCAAATGTGGAAGACAAAACCTCCGACCTAGAAAAAAAGTATCAAAAAGGATGCAGGAACCAACAGTTAGTGTAATGGCTATGTCGCTGGATTCCCATGTAGTCGACTGTGGTTCGCGTCCCGAACCCAGTGGCTTAGAACTCGACGCCGGGTGCGTGTGTGTGCATGCCCAAGATCCCGAGAGGAGAATGGAGGAGAAGGGATTGCGGCATGACCATTCCTCCTGGGGAGTGATTTCTCACTTTCTGTCTCTATGTCTCTCTCTGTCTGTCTGGCGAGTGCATGTGCCCTATAGTGAAAACCTCTCAAA
>NW_006159806.1:5006776-5025813 GCF_000334495.1 Tupaia belangeri chinensis | reverse complement strand
TAGCAGAGTGGTCATCCCCCTGGGGAGTGATTTCTCACTTTCCTTCTCACTGTCACTCTCTGGCGAGCACACACACCCTATGGCAAAAACTCGAAGAAAAAAAAAAAAAGAGAGAGAGGGAGAAATTACCCTTCATACACACATTTTCATTTCTCCATAGAAGGGCCACTAAAATCTCCAATCTACAAGATGGTAAAATAAGTCTGAAATATCCTAAATTAAAGACATGACTCAACTAAGTGAAATTCTGTGAACAACAGAATTATTTTCTTTGTTCCTATCTAGTTTTTCCTTAATTTCACCCAAAAGATGAAATATCAGCACAAATCCATTTATTTTATATTCTACTCCCATTTAGAATCTGAGAGCAGGGAAGAACCCACCTCTCATGGCCCAGAACATGCATCGCCTAAGCTTTCCTTTTGCTACAGGAAACCAAAGGACTAGTCTCACCCTGCTCTGTGAATAAATCTAGCCAGTTACACTGTATTTATAACACAGATTGGAAGGTATGTGTGAGTTTTGTTTTGTGTGTGGTGTGGGTAGTGTGTGTTGTAATATTATAGGAAATCTAAATGGAAACTTTGCTACATGTTGCTATAATGTTCACTCAGATCATTGTTTTTTATAAACATAGTTTCTTTCAGAGCCTTAGCTTGCTGCTATGGAAGCAATGACATTAACAGAAATAACAGTGGTGCCACAAATCTTCAGGGATTTTTTTTTAATGGAAAGGAAAATTCTAAAACTAAAAATATGCTTTTTATTTGCAACTATGGGAATACAAACACCAAGAAAACACAAGAGGACTGTATAATTGGGACATGGAAGGTATTCTATCTGGTGGTTTTAGTGGAAGGACAGTTATGGGATGGAATCTAAGTCTCAGGTCATTGCAACTAGGGTAAAAGAGAAAAATGAAAACTGCATTCACAAGAGGAGATATTTGGAAGGGTGACAACTTTCCAACTTGTTCTTCAATACTCCATGTTTGACTCTTATGCAGTAGAGCGTGCCTGCTCCAACACCTCCTGAGTTTATATCACTCATGGCATGAATCCTGCCCCTATAGGAGCAGACAATCATCCACCACAGAGATAATGGCCCCTGCCTTAGTTGTTAACTGTCAATCTTGACTTTTATTTTACAGAGCCCATTAAAAATATGTCCGGATATGAAAGTATTGAGATGTAACACTCCCCCCTCTATCTCAGCTGCAAACATCAACACCATTTGGTCTTTCAAAGGCATGTTATGAAGACCAGTGGCCTAGTTCATATAAATTGGACTCTCTTAGCACTACTAGCAAAGACCATGAAATGGTTTTTTGCATGATTGAATTTAACGATCTTATGATTATAGCTGTAAATTATTCATAGCAAAATGCTGATTCATAAAACATGCTTACAAAAAAATTTTCTGTCAATTAAGAAGCTCTACACTTTCGTATTTTATTTTATTTTTTTTCCCCTGAATCTTAGAAGTTTTAGAGGGTAGGCTGCCTGTGGCTGCAGGGCCTAACAACCAGGACCTAAGGTTCATCACCTCCCCCCACTCGCCTTTGGACTTCAGGTTTGTGTCTTGGGACTTTAAGATGACTTGTGCCCCTCCCCACCCCATCTGGACACTGATTCAAGTGAAGGGCTTTCCCAGAAGCCGGGTTGCCTGCAGCTGCAGGGCTGAATGGCTGGCCAGGGCCATGGCTCATTCCCTCCCCAACCTGGACTCTCAGGACTTCGGTGTTTTGATTAGCAAGGGGCCTTTGTTGTGCACCGCATGATCTTTTCTTTGCTCCTGAGTTGAAGCTCAGCAGCTCAGTTTCAGGTGCACCTGTTCTTTAGAAACAGGGAGGACTTTGGATCATCCAGGACCAGTGGCAACAGTGCAGGTTGCTGGTGAGCTATAGGAAGGAAGAGCAGAAGAGAGATTGCCAGTAGTCTACTCCTGCAGACCTTTGAACACTCAGAGATACCTTGAATAATTTAGGAAGAAACATATAGATCACCAGATGACTAGGAACAATTGCAGAGGCACAAGAAATATGAGCAACCAACAAAATATCTTTCCCCCAAGGGAACACATCAATTCCACATCATCCACAGACAACACAATGAAAGTTGTGGAAATATCAGATAAGCAATTCTAAATATTTGTAGTGTCCAAATTAATTGAGATGCAAGATAAAAGAGACAACGAGCTCCAGGAGATGAGGAAGTCCTTTCATGATTTGAAAGAAGAAATAGACACCATAAAAAAAGAATCAAACAGAATTGTTAGAGATGAAGACTGTGATACTGGAAATTAAAACCTCCCTCAAAAGTATTAAACGTAGGTTAGATTATACAGAAGATCAAATCTCAAATGTGGAAGACAAAACCTCCGACCTAGAAAAAAAGTATCAAAAAGGATGCAGGAACCAACAGTTAGTGTAATGGCTATGTCGCTGGATTCCCATGTAGTCGACTGTGGTTCGCGTCCCGAACCCAGTGGCTTAGAACTCGACGCCGGGTGCGTGTGTGTGCATGCCCAAGATCCCGAGAGGAGAATGGAGGAGAAGGGATTGCGGCATGACCATTCCTCCTGGGGAGTGATTTCTCACTTTCTGTCTCTATGTCTCTCTCTGTCTGTCTGGCGAGTGCATGTGCCCTATAGTGAAAACCTAAAAAAAAAAAAAAAAAAAAAAAAAAAAAGATGAGAAAACAACCAAGAAAAATGAGGATAATTTATGAGAAATACTAGATACCATCAAGTGCCCCAACATCCGGATAATTGGTATCCTAGAAGAGGAAGAAAATAATAATGGCACTGATAAGTTATTTTATGAAATTCTGGAAGAAAACTTTCCAAACCTACAGAGGCATTCAAATATCCAGACTCAAGAAATACATAGGACCCCAAATAGAATCAACCCAGGAAGATCCTCTTCAAGGCATATTATAGCCAGATTGGCCAAAATCACAGAAAAAGACAAGATACTAAAATTGGCAAGATGAAAATGTAAAATTACTTACAAAGTTTATGTCATCAGGCTAACATTGGACCTCTCTTCAGAAACAATGCAAGCAAGGAAAGAATGGGGAAATACAGTCAGTGTTAAATGAAAAACAATTTTAACCAAGAATACTATACCCAGAAACATTATCCTTCATATGAAAAAGAAAGGTAAAAACATTTTTGGATAAACAAAACCTGAAAGAAGTTACCAACTCCAGACCAGCTCTTCAAGAGGTTCTGAAGGGAGTGCTATACCAGGAAAACTAAAAAGTCAGATGGATGGTTATAAGAGAACAAAAAACAACCAAGAAAATGGCTCACTTAATGATAGGAATGGGTCTGGAAATATCAATGACATTGACTGTGAATGGATTGAATTCTCCAATTAAAAGACACAGACTGGATAAATGAATAAAAGAACAGAAATCCTTTATCTGTTGCCTACAAGAAACGCACCTTATGGATGAAGACATACATAGACTAAAAGTGAAGAGCTGGAAAAAGATAGTCCATGGAAATGGAAATAAAAAAAGGGCTGGAATAGCAATACTAATTTCAGACAAAATAGGCATCGAGACAAGACTTGTAAGAAGAGAAAAAGGAGGGCATTATATGGGCTAATTCATCAAGAAGACATCATACTTACAAATATCTATGCACACAACTCAAGAGCACCTAAATACATGAAGGAAAGACTGCTTGAGCTAAAAGGAGAGATAGGACGCAATACTATAATTGTTAGGGATCTCAATACCTCATTATCTCCTTTAGACAGATATTCTAGACAAAAAATAAGCAGAGAGAGATACAGGACCTAAATGATATATAAATTGAATGGGCTTGACAGACATCTATAGAACTTCCCACCCTAAGACCACAAAATATACATTTTTCTCATCCCGGCATGGAACCTTTTGAAAGATTGACCATATGATAGGGCACAAATCAAAGCTTTACAGATTCAAAGGCATAGAAACTATATCCAGAATCTTCTCTGACCATGATGGAATTAAATTTGATATTAGTTTCAAGAAACACCCTAAAAAATACACAAATATGGGGAAACTAAACAACCTACTTCTGAATGACTTCTTAACTACTGAAGAAATTAAGTCTGAAGTCAAAAAATTCATGGAAACAGATGATAATGAGTACATGAGTTTTCATAATCTATGGAACACAGCAAAAGCAGTCATAAGAGGGAAATTCATAGTGATTAGTGCACATAAGAAAAAGATGGAAAGGTGGCCAAAGGACAACCTAACATCATGCCTCAGGGAATTGAAAAAACAACAACAACAAAAATGCCAGGCAAAAAGAAATCATAAAGATTTGAGCAGAAGTAAATGAACTAGAAAGTAAAGGAACTATAGAGAAAATAAATGAAAGCAAAAGCTGGCTATTTGAAAAGATTAACATGATGGACACACCATTAGCTAGACTGATCAAGAAGAAAGAAAGAAACCAGATAAATCAAATATGTAATGAAATAGGCATCATTACAATAGACACAATAGAAATACTAAACATTAATATAGGATACTATGAGTGCTAGAAAGTAAAGGAACTATAGAGAAAATAAATGAAAGCAAAAGCTGGCTATTTGAAAAGATTAACATGATGGACACACCATTAGCTAGACTGATCAAGAAGAAAGAAAGAAACCAGATAAATCAAATATGTAATGAAATAGGCATCATTACAATAGACACAATAGAAATACTAAACATTAATATAGGATACTATGAGTGACTATATACCAACAAACAAGAGAACATGGAGGAGATGGACAAATTCCTGGATGCATATAATTTACCAAGACTGAATCAGGAGGACATAGAAAACCTGAATAGCCCCATAGCAAGCCATGAGATTGAATCAGTAATAACCTCCTGACAAAGAAAAGCCCAGGTCTGTATGGCTTCACTTCTGAATTCTAAAAAAATTTGTAGAATTTTTACAATACTCAAATTATTTCTAAAAATCCAAAAGGAAGAAAACCTTTCAAATTCATTTTATGAAGCCTCCATTATCCTCATTCCCAAAACAGATAAGGACATAACAAAAAAGGAAAACTACAGACCAATATCTCTGATGAATATAGATGCAAACGTTTTCAACAGGATACTTGCAAATCATGTCCAACAACATATAACAAAGTTATTCATCATGACCAAGTAGTCTTTATTCCAGAAATGCAAGGGTAGTTCAATATACACAAGACCATAAATATAATATACCATATTAACAGAAAGAAATATAAAAACCATATGATCATTTCAATAATGCAAAGAAAGCATTTGATAAAATACAACATCTTTTTGTGATTAAGACTCTCAGCAAGATTGGTATAGAAAGATCATTTCTCATACAATAAAAGTCATATATGAAAAAACCTACAGCTAACATTATACTAAATGGGAAAAAGCTAAAAATTTTTCACTAAAACTGGTACTAGACAAGGCTGTCCACTTTCTCCACTGCTTTTTAATGTAATACTGGAAATCTTAGCCAATGCAATCGGAAAAGAGAATAATATAAAAGGCATTCAAATAGGCAAAGAAGAGTTGAAAATATCTTTATTTGCAGGTGACATGATGGTATACTTAGATGACCCAAAGATTTTTCATGAAAAAACTCCTCAAAGTAATAAATGAATGCAATAAAGTGGCAGGATACAAAATCAACATCCAAAAATCTATAGCATTTCTATATATGAACAAGTTGAACAAAGTAGAGTTGAAGAAAAGAATCCCTTTTACCATAGCCACAAGATGTATAAGATACCTAGGGATAAACCTAACAAAGAAAGTCAAAGACCTTTATAAAGAAAACTACGAAAATCTTTAAAAAGATATTGGAAAACTATAAAAATCTTTAAAAAGATACTGAAAATGACACAAAACAGTGGAAGGATATCCCATGTTCCTGGATTGGAAGAATTAATATAATCAAAATGGCAATTCTACCCAAATTAATCTACAGATCTAATGCAATACCAACCAAAATATCAGAGACACTCTTCACAGATCTAGAAAAGACAATCATAGAATTTGTCTGGAATCATAAAAGGCCTTGTATTGCCAAAGAAATTTCGTGCAAGAAGAGTGGAATGGGTGGCTTCTCACTCCCTGACCCAAAAATTTGCTATAAAGTTGTGCTCATCAAAACAGCATGGTATTGGCACAGAAACAGACAGGTGAACCAATGGAATAGAATAGAGAGTCCAGAAACAAACCCCAAAACTTATAGCCAACTGATTTTTGACAAAGAATAACAGTCAATTCATTGGAAAATGGAAAATCTTTTTAGCAAATGGTGCTAGAAAAACAGAGTATATGCCTGCAAAAAGATTAAACTGAATCCCTATCTTTCACCATTAATAATAATCAACTCAAAATGGATCAAAGATCTGAACCTAAGACCTCAAACTATAAAACTATTGGTGGAAAACACTGGGGAAACTCTGGGAGACACTAGGGTAGTCAAAGACTTCTTAAATAAGACTCCCAGTGCATGGGCAATAATCCCTAAAACAGGCAAGTGGGACTATAACAGATTAAGAAGTTTTGCCACAACAAAGGACACAGTACTTAGTGTGAATCAACAACCCTCAGAATGGGTGAATATTTTGTAAAATATGCCTAATATAAAGGACTGATAACCAGAATACACAGGCAACTCAAGCATCTTAGCCCCCCTCAAAAAAAGTCTAACTCAATAAAAAGATGGGAAAATTAGCTGAACAAAAATCTGTCTAAAGAAAATGTACGAACAGCCAAAAATTATATGAGGAAATGCTCAACCTTCCTCATCATAAGGGAGATGCACATTAAAACTACAATGAGATACTACCTAACCCCTGTCAGAATGTCGAAGATTAAAAAACACAAAAAGTGGTAAGTGTTGATGGGGATGTGGTGAAAGGGGAACTCTCCTACACTGTTGGTGGTAATGTAAACTGGTTCAGCCACTATGGAAAACAATATGGAGGTTCCTCAAAGATCTACAAATAGAACTACCATCTTTTTTGGGATCTAGCGATCCCACTTCTGGGTATCTACCCAAAGGACAGGAGAATGCTCAGTCAGAAAAGTGCTTGTACATCTATGTTTATTGCAGCATTATTCACAATCACTAAGACATAGAGAACCAACTCAAACGTCCATGAACAGATGAATGGACGGAAAAAGTGTGGCATATTTACTCTATGGAATACTATTTGGTCATAAAAAACAACAAGACCCCAGCATTTGATAGAAAGTGGTCAGATATGGAGGATCTATTGCTGAGTGAAGCAAGCGAGGATATGAAAGAAAGATATTATATGTATCCCCTTAATATATACCGACTATCCACACTTTATGTTAGAGATTGAAATATTGGAGGGTATACAAACAGTGAAAATAGTTATAGATGCTGAAGACAGTGTGAAATGGGTAGAGGGAATGGAAAGAGTATAGAGAAGGATAACAAGAGAACAAATCGGCATGACATTAGTGGGACACAGAAATGGTTTATTATCTATTGATGATAACATGTGTAGTATTCTCAACTGGACGGGCCTGAGAAGTATTCCATGCTGAGTAAATTCTCTTTACAAACCAAATGATACATAGTGATTGAATGTTTAAAAAAATAAAGAGAATAAATAATAATAATAATAATCTAAAAAAATGATTAAAAGCTATTTGATGATAGTGTGAATACTAATGTCTTTGTTTTGACTGATATTCATGGCAATCATGTTGGAAAAGAAATGTAGTACACCATAAAGAAATATGTGATATATATACACAAACACACATATATATATGTATGCATATGTGTGTGTGTGTGCATAAGTTTCAGAGGGTTAAAGGAAGAAATATTACTTTCATTATATAAATCAATTACAAGGCTATGGTGGATGTACACTAAAAAAACAAAGACTTGGGCTTGTGTTTCTCTTATCAAATAAATATTTGAAAACAATGACAAAAGTACTGCTGGAATTTTAAAAAGAGAAGATTGGAATTTATACCTTTGTGTTAATAGGCTTACAAGGATATGAAAGAAAGATATTGTTGATATCCCCTTAGTATGTACCGACTTCATTTACAAAGTTGAGTATATTGTAACAAGGATGTTTTAATTCACTTGAATTTAGAAAAATATTGTTCTAGATTTTTGTTTTAGGAAAAGTATGATGGCTAAAAATTAAAAACTGCCTTGAAAAAAAAAAAACAAAAAACAAAAAACAAAACCAGTTGCTCCTAAAATAGGTTCAGAATGACCTCATGCCTGAGTTACGCCAGCACCGTGTTGTAGAAAGTTGCCTGTTAGCCATTTACAATGGACAGTGAAGGATTCCATTTTAGATTTTGAAACTTGAGCGATGTCACATACGTGGCTCTGTCAACCTTCACTGACCTCCTGGAGTGACAATGTGACTCGATAAGCACTGGAGCAAGCGGAAACTTAAAAAAAAAAAAAAAGAAAAGAAAAGAAAAAGAAACTTAAAAAAAAAAAAGAAGCTTAAAAAGAAAAGAAAATAATGAAAAAGAAAAAGAAAAAACATCATCATGCTATCTTGGTCACTTAAAAACAGGGACCATAAATGAATAGATACAGATGCTGTCCAAGGATTTGGGGGAATAAAATGACACAACAATTACATAGTATTTCCATTAGAAAGTCCATCATAAGTTGATTCCTCAAGTACTTCTGCTATCCATAAATTCTCATGGTTGATGCTTTTTTTTCCTCCCCTGCAATCTGTATTTTATTAAGTACTTCAGTCTGGGGAATTCTTGCCTGCTGGCTCCAAGACCTCTTGCATGCCCTGGGGTGTTATAACAGAACATTATTGCAATATTACATTAATCAATGGCACACAGACATATACAATTTAAAAAAGAAAACAATGGTAAAATCCACATCTGTGTTGTATGGGCAAGTAAAATTCTGACTTGGCAAAATGTCACATTCCACATTTAGCTATCCTGAAACAAGTCCAATTTGTACACTTTACATCAACAGCAGAAAACACTGACTGAGCAAGGTAACGCATTTAAGCATCCATCATTTATCACCGGAATATATAATGTGAAAAGAATGAGACATGCAGCCAAAGAGAAACTTTCCTTTAAAATTAATTAGCCGGTTTCTAAAGACACTTATCAAAAGGATTCGTGCAAAACTTCATAAATCAACCCCATCGAACAGCTCTGTGGATATAACAGGAGCCAAGCCACGACCACCACGGCTTTGAATACCTGCCAGACTGTCACACTCAAGTGGCTCTGTTTTTTATCCAGAAGGGATTGGAAGAGCTTATCTGGATAATTTGTAGAAAGCAGATTTCACATTTTGCTACTCAAGCCTTGGTTTGCAGCTGGTCTGCTCTGTCCCTTAAGCATGGACTGGAAATGAGGCAACAGATGAGATTATTTTCCAGGGAGGCCAGTTAACCTGACCCACTGCCCAAGACTATACTACAGTTTGGTGTGCTCCAGGGGGTTCACAAGGGGCACTACAAATCTGAGCCCACAATCTTGCAAACAGAAGTCTGGGTGAAACACGTCTAGTGAAACCAGTGATACTATATCAACTGAGAGAACAGTTCAAGGGTAAAATGCAGGAACAGTGAATAGCAAGGTTTTCATGATGTGAAACTTGCTTTCCACTAGATAACCATGGATTACTTAACTCTCTGAAAATGACTCCTTGTTTTGTATGCTGTAGTGATATACAATTATTAAATGTAAATAAATAAGTAAGAAATAATAATAGTAATAAGATTCCTTCCATTTCCCCTTGTCTTCATCTCAAAATTTGTCTCTCTACCTCCTGGAATCCCCACTCCCCTTTTTTGTGTTAATATCCAAGGCAGACATGTCCCTCCACCATTCCAAGGGTCCCTCTACCTTTGATTTCAAATTGAACTCCCCAGATTGTTCAGATCTTCTATCATCTGTTTCTGTGAAAGGTTAAAGATGGGTGTAATTTCTTTGCCACTCTTGTCACTGAGAGCAGGAACCTAGGTCCTTTTTCCTTGAACCTGAGCTGGCCTTGGGACCTTGACTGACCAATAGAATGCAGTGGAAATGATGCTCTAGGCTTCCGAGCCTAAGGATTAAGAAGCCTTGCAGTTTCACTCAGACCTCTTGGAACTATGAGCTACCAGTAAAAAGTCAGGCCACACAGTGATCCAGTGAAGCCACTTGTAGATGCTCTGATCAAGTTTAGCTGAACACAGCCTTCTAGCCAAATCCACTAAGACATGAGATCAAGCCAGCTGAAAATCGCTGAGTGACTTCAGTCAATACCATATAGAACAGAAGAATCACCCTGTTGAACACTGCCTCGAAGCCAGATATACAAAGTCCTGAGATATAACTAAATGGATATTGTTTAAAACCACTAGGCTTGAAGGGCCTACATTAGCAGACACCAGAACTAACTTTTAGTTTTCACCTTTTTACTAATTCCTTTACTTCTCCCTACAAATCTGTTCAATTCTTCTCAGTGCTAAAATCCTCCCTCAGTCCTACCATAGTATATAGCAAAAATCTGCTTTCCTCAGTAGAATCACCTTTAAAAGGCTAGTCTATACCCACTGGTGCCATGTTCCCACTTCCCCTCTTTAAAAGCATAGCAATGTGGCTTTTCACAACCTACGTTCTAAAATGGCAGAATTCCACAGTTAGAAGGACCTCAAAGGCCGTATCATTCAGCCATATGTCCTATAATTAATTCCCCTCCACAAGGTCCCTTCTGAGTAGCAGAGGTCTCAATAATGTTGTGACATTTCAAGGAACATGGCATTTGGTGCCACCCAAGGAGGCTCATTCTATTTTTGGATATCTAAGATTGTGAGGAAGTTCTCTCTGATTTGGCACAAAATTGTTTATTTTCTTTCCTTTCCTTCTTTTTTTTTTTAATAGAGATTTTTATTATAAGGCATGTGCACTCACCAGAGAGACAGAAAATGAGAAACCACCCCCCCCGGGGGGGGATGGACATGCCATAATCCCTTCTCCTCCAATCTCCCCCCAGGGATTTTGGGCACTCATGCACATGTGCCTGGCGTGAGGTTTAAGCCTTCGAGTCCAGGGCCCGAACCATAGTTGTCTATGTAACCATTATGTCATTCACTGGTTCCCAAAATTCTGTTTCTTTGTATTTTCCATCCACTGGCCCTAGTTCTCTTGGTCCTGATTATATAGGAAAGGTCTAATCTCTCCAATAAGGAAGAACTGTCAACAGTTCAATTAAGATGCTCTGCAGCAGCAATGCAGTGAAGAATATAGCTTATATGTCTTCCAGTATAAGTCATTTTAACATTACTGCATTTTAAAATCAATGCATAAAGGCACAGGATGAATTTATCAATCACTTCAATCTTTCTATAATGTAATTTAACTCGATCTGAGCTGCCATTCCATTTGGTTGTGGGAAATACAGCAAGAGTATAGAATCGGGCAGTATGGTATGGGGGTTGGAGTCTGAACTGTAAAGTCAGACTGTCTGGGCTAACATCTTGGCTGCATTACTCTCTAGCTCTGTGACCTTGAGTAACTTAGGTACTAAAATGACAGCCACTTCCAGGAAACTCAATCTTGTTCAGTTACTTCAGAGTCAAATTTGGACTTTAAACGAAGGATAGACGTTAGACTAGCGGTCTACCCTTTCTTTTCTTTTCCTGGGATAGCTTCTAAACTCAAGCATGCCCAAATACATCATGACCTCAGGAGAGAGACACCTCCCTGCTCATCGTTGGGAGACTTCCACTCCCACAGTTTTCACTGCTGACAGTGTTTCTGTTTCCACAGCTTCCAGCACATAGACTCCACATATAAAAACTGCAGAGGATGTCCCTTCATCAGGACACCAAGGTCTTTCTGATCCCCCCTCAGGGCAGCTTCTGGGGACAGAGAATTTTAAGATGTTTTCCATGCTTCCTGGACGTCTCGACCAGTTGTTGCCGCCTTTCCACTCCAGTGTCATGTGACTTGCTCCCTCTTCTTAGAGGTAATGGTCTGGGAGTTAAACCCAGGTCCCCTGACTCAGTCTTCCAGCCCCCAAATATTCCTGGGGTTTCCATTCTCAAGGGACAACAGGCATGGAGTACCTTCGTAGGATTCTGCAGATTCCCTTGCCAGAACCCAAGCCAGAGTGTTCCCGGGAACAAGAACCTTCTCAGACATCATCTTTCTTTCTCCCCAACTCTACTATTGTAAAAATCATCAGGCTTTGGCTCCTCGTCTATAAGGTAAACCCTGAAAACAAATTTTAAAGTCTATCTTTGTGTGTGTGTGTGTGTGTGTGTGTATTTATCCTCGCTTATAATTACAAAAACAAAACAAAACAACCAGTCCTAGTTCCTGACTATCCTTTATGAGTTGCAATGACTCAATTTTAAAAGTCAATACCCAAGAATTTGCTTGTTTTCTGCAATGAGCCTGTCTCTGAAGCTAAAATCCCAGAGACATGAAGTAAAAGGAACTACCAAGAAGAAAATAACATTGGTTAGAATTGTAAAAGACAATCCCACTCTAACTACACTTGATTTGAGGGTGCTTATTTTATCCCTGAAAGCTGTTATTAAATTAAATTGATGATGCATCTTACATCAGTGGTACAAAAGGAATGTGGGAACAAAGACATTCAGAGGTAGTTTCTATGCAGCCTGGTATAACAGATGGCTGAGACTAGAGTCGAATAGCCTGGGTTGGAATCCTGGCTTTGCATTAACTTCCTGTGCCTCAGTTTTCTCATCTGGTAATAACAACTCACAGATCGTTAGATTAGATGAGTGCATACAATCAGAGCACTAGGGCACGGATAGCACAAAGCAAAAGTATCAGTTATTATTACAATATGTTTGATGGAGAGGAAAGTACAGAAAACAGCAGGGCCAGCAGATGGTGTAGCAGTTAGCAGTTATATCGCTGGACTCCCATATGGCCAACTGCAGGTCAAATCTTGGATCCAGTGGCTTGGAAGTCACACATGTGCGTGAGGGCCCGAGATCCTGGGAGAAGAATGGAAAAGAAGGGATTGTGGCATGACCATCCTCCCTGGAAGGTGATTTCTGACTTTCCCTCTCACTGTCTCTGTCTCCGTCTCTGTCTCTGGTGAGCACGTGCATTCTAAAGCAAAACAAACAAACAAACAAAAAACAACAACAACCAGAGGGGCAGGATGACTCTGTTAATCAGGTTTATAAATAACTTGCTAGTTCCCAAGGAACTGGGAACAGGTTCTCTTTCCACCAAGTCATTGCGCCTTTCCAGAGAACACATTGACTCATAAAGCATGTATGAAATATAAGCCTACTGTAAGTGCACCATTTGGGGACTTAGTAGCATAGAAAGGAAAGAATCTCAATGTTCTTACCATGAAGGAAATTTGAGAGTTAATTTAAGTTAGATAAGAGAGGCCTTATTGCATTTATTTTTGCATCCCTAGCTTAATTTTTTACCACACTGGGCAGTAAGGAGTGGTGGAGATGTCCATATTTGTGGATTTCTTTTTTGTTTGTTTGTTTTAGATTTTTGCCATAGGGCATATGCACTCATCCCACAGAGATAAAGACAGAGAGAGGAAGTGAGGAACAGCTCCCGTGGGGGATGGGCTCTTCTCTACTCTTTTCTCAGGATTTTGGGCATGCAAGCATACGTGTCCAGCATGGTTTTTGAGCTACTGGGTTTGTGGTTCAAACCATAGTCAGTCATGTGGAAGTTCAGTGCCTTAACTGCCACACCACTGACTGGCCCCCACATTCGTGGATTTCTAATCTGGTATAGTCTCCTTTACTTCTGGGGCCTATTGGGGCTAGTGCTATCTATAAACATGTGTGGTCAGGTTCGGAGAGCTTGGCCACCTACCATAAATAGCCCACAGAAATCCTAATATAAAACTTCAAGCCAACCCCAAGTTAAACTTACAGCTAGCACCGGTGCCTAAATCAAATTGCTACACTGCAATGAATTTACATCAGAAAGTTTGTTTTCAAGGTTGTTGTACTACTTTAGGGAACAGTCTGGGGATCAAAGAACATTTCACAATTAAACAGTATTTACTTGGGCCTCCTGGAGGAATTGTCCTGTGGGCCTTTTGCAAATGAAATGATTCACTTTATTGGCATGGGCAGCAACCGAGGTGGTGGTGATATTTACCAAGATGGAGAACAGGTTGGGGAGGGAGATGGGGGTCCAAATTTCAGTTTTACATGTGTCACATGTGACATGTCTGTGAGAAATCCAAGTGAAATATTGAGTAGGTCCAGAACTCAAATGAGATCTGACTGTGGAAACCATGGAGCAGGAAGAAAGCCCTCCAGGACTGATCGTACGCCCATCCAGCACTAGTCACGAGGCACCGTAATACGTCAGTGCTCAGGTCAGTGCTCACCATATGTCAGAGGAGGAGCCTCAGATAAAACAGGAGTAGCAGCCAGCAGAAAACCAGAGCCAGGAAGAGTTCCAAGGAAAAGGCAGCTCAAAAAATGGTCACCAGTTGCTCAGTTAAGGGAAGCAAAAAGTAAAATGTGGCCATGAAATTGGTCTCCAGGAAAGCCACCAATGACTCTAGCAACAGTTTCGGTGGCATGGTTGGGGCAGAAATCTGATTCAGCATTGGTGGGAAGGTGATGGATTGCAGGAAGGACAGACATTGTGGGTCGACAACTCTTTGGGAAGCTTAGGCTAAAGGAGAAAGGAGAGGTAAAGTGGGGAGCAGTTGGCTTTATAGTGATAAAGAAAGTGCGGAGAATTTGGTAGAAGGAAGCAGAGGCATACAGATCTTGTCTCACTAATCACTCCTATTATCTTTAGTGTAAATGAAATAATTATGTCATTTTCACAGTTATCATTGTAATCCTAAACCTTTAATCCAATAAAGCGGGCTTTTAAAAAAAGAAAAAATCTAGGGGCCAGGCAGTGGTACTAGCAATAATGCATATGGGAAAGAACCAGGGTTCACATCCTCCCTGAGTACTCCAAGTACTCATGCCCATGAACCAGGCTGGCTGAGGCTAGGGTGATCTGTGGCATGGAGATTCTTTGGGAGTTCTTTGCTTTATCTCTCTGAAAAAAAAAACTAAGTTTTTGCCTTTTTTTTTTTTTTTTTTAAGGTTTTTGCCATAGGGTGCATGTGCCCACTGGAGAGAGACAGAGGGAAAAGTGAGAAATGATCCCCTCCTGGGGAAATGGCCATGCTGCAATCCCATCTTCTCTATTCTCCTCAGATTTTGGGCATGCACGCACACATGCCTGGCATAATTTTCAAACTGCTGGATCCAGGACTTGAATCATGGTCAGCCAAATGTCCAGTGACTTAATCACCATGCCGCCTACTGGCCCTGTAAAGTAAACTATTTAAAAACTCAACATTTCCCTCTTCTCTTTAGCAATAAGTTCATCACCTGCAGACAGCTTCATCCTCAGCAGCTGTCTCACACCATCTTGTCTCTGTGCGCCAACAGTGTACTTTGAGACAAGCATCTCATCTTGACTCTCATCAGTGTCTCAAAGTTACATGTCCCTGCAAAAAGTCTCAATTTTCTCAGTCGGATCCTCTTTGCTCCCCAATTTCCCTTAATGGGACATCCAGATATTCACACTCAAAACCACATTGCCCTTTCCTATCACCGGGAAACCAGCTTATGTTCTCTGGCTTGGAGGTTTTCTGTCAGTGGTTCCCTGCCCAGACCACTCTTCTCACCACTTCCGTCTGTCAAAGCCTACCCTTTCTTTAATGCTATGATCCAGGAAACTTTTCTTGATCCTTCCAATCTAACTGATCACTTAACATTTAAGCCTTCTTGTATACTCCTTCTAAATTAGATTTATTTGAGATGGGTTATCTTCCTGATTACACTAAACTTGGTGAGAGGGCCTTATCTCATTCATTTTGCATCCCTTGCTTAAGGAGATGAAACAGCTACTCATCAAAGTTTTGTTTAATTGACTCAAAAGCAAATTGCTAATAAATTCTTTATATGAAAATGAGTTTTCCATGTATATGCATGCAGAATGAATAAAGTACTGGAAACTTAAGAAAGCACTTAACTGGAGTACAGAAATGAGTTCATACGAACCTTAACACATAGCCAATGATTATTTTTGTTTCTTGGCACACATATTTATTTAACTCTTTATTATGGAATATTTCAAATATATTTAAAAGTAAAAAGAATAGCAGAATAAACCCCCATGAGCACATCAACACTAATAACATTTTCCCAATCTAATTTCAACAATTCACATTCTCCTTTCCAATTTCTCCTGGAGTATTTTAAAGGAAACTCCAGACATCGTATCATTTCACTTACATATACCTCAGTAAATACCTCTACCAGATGGGTTTCGTTTTGTAATTTAATCATATGTCAAACCCAATACAATTAATTATAATTTCTTAATATAATTTAATATCTGATCTTTGTTCAAATGTCTTCAATTCATTGCAATCACTTTATTCAGAGAATGTTAATTTAAAAATGATAGCCTATTTTAAAGCCATTTAATGCAAGGCACCAACAACAAATTTCTGATTCTTTTAGCATATGTAATCAAAGAGGTTTAAAGAGAAAGGAGGTCTTCAATTTCTGAATTCCTTAGTTTTCTTGTTTCATTTGCTTCCCCTTTTCTGCTATTGCTCTTTTGGATCTTTCTCGTTAGCATGTTTAGGAAAGAAGGTGTGGCAGAGATTGCTATTTGTGCCACAATCTCTCTTGTCCCCTTACATAACAAGAGTAGTATTGGGACCAGCAGATGGTGTAATGGTTATGTTTGAGTCCGTGGTTTGAGTCCAAGAACTGGCGGTTTAAAACCCATGCCAGGCATGTGTGCATCTGTTCCCAAGAGGAGAATGGAGGAGAAAGGATTGCGGCGTGGCCATCCACCCTGGGGGGTGATTTTTCACTTCCTGTGTCTCTGGCGAGCGCAAGCACCCTATAGCAAAAATCACTCTTAAAAAAAAAAAAAGAGAGAAAAAAAAAGAATAGAAATATTGACACAAAGCTACCCACTCAAAGGCAACAATTTCTAGACTCTCTTGCAGTTAGACGGCCATACAAGCATACAAAGAAATGTGCTTTCTGTTCCCTTACACTCCCTTCTTAATGGTTTACATGCAGATTGGTGTGGTAAACTACTAGGTCATTGGGAACGTTATGATGGATTTTTCTATGCAAAAATGCGTCATGATTTTCCTGGCAACCCAACATTTGCTACTGCAACCCTAGAAGATCCAGAAGCAACCAGCTGAAAGACCTGGGGGCCTTGATGACCTCATGAGGAAGAGTTGGACAGCCAACCTCCAGACCATCCATTTCAACTACTGTTATTTTGGTAACTGTGATGATAGCTATTCTGACAGCTAAATTAACATAGAAGTAAAATTCAATGTCGGTGTGATAGTTTTCTAATAGTCACATGAGTTTCTGTTCCCAGCATTGCCGTAATCAAATGTCAGGTGCGTATGTTTCCAAGTATCAGTAGCTTGCGGCGTGGCCATCCACCCTGGGGGGTGATTTTTCACTTCCTGTGTCTCTGGCGAGCGCAAGCACCCTATAGCAAAAATCACTCTTAAAAAAAAAAAAAGAGAGAAAAAAAAAGAATAGAAATATTGACACAAAGCTACCCACTCAAAGGCAACAATTTCTAGACTCTCTTGCAGTTAGACGGCCATACAAGCATACAAAGAAATGTGCTTTCTGTTCCCTTACACTCCCTTCTTAATGGTTTACATGCAGATTGGTGTGGTAAACTACTAGGTCATTGGGAACGTTATGATGGATTTTTCTATGCAAAAATGCGTCATGATTTTCCTGGCAACCCAACATTTGCTACTGCAACCCTAGAAGATCCAGAAGCAACCAGCTGAAAGACCTGGGGGCCTTGATGACCTCATGAGGAAGAGTTGGACAGCCAACCTCCAGACCATCCATTTCAACTACTGTTATTTTGGTAACTGTGATGATAGCTATTCTGACAGCTAAATTAACATAGAAGTAAAATTCAATGTCGGTGTGATAGTTTTCTAATAGTCACATGAGTTTCTGTTCCCAGCATTGCCGTAATCAAATGTCAGGTGCGTATGTTTCCAAGTATCAGTAGCTATCATTCTGTCTTACAGCCTGAGCATATACCATGGAAAACAGCCAAAGAACACACTGGCTGCATTTGGTTCTAGGCAAACGTCTGTTTGAATCTTTCTTACTACCCACCAGCTATGAAGACATGACTTAAATTATATGACACTTCATAAATCTATAAGATGGCAATATAGAGCTCTCTGGAAGATTAGTTACATAGAATACATAAGACTGAGTATGTCAGGGGACTGAACAAAAACTTGGTACATTGAATTATCCAGAAAAGGTTGATTTCCTTTTCTTTGATTCTTTGTATACATAAGCCTTAAGGGTCTGAGAGTTTCCAAATAATATTTACTATTGCTGTGACCATTCAGTTCTCTGGGACTCATCTGAAACAGCCAGGTTGTCACTTGACACTGACTAGGAGGCCAGGGCTATATGATGACAGTTCTTTTTTACAGGCTATGAAAGAAGTGGTGCGAGATACTTGTGGATAAAAATCACGGACTTTCTTCCAAGACTATACGGCCCTATTAGGAGAATTCTTGATAAGCAGTGTATTAATGAGGGTAACACTACCCAATATAACACACAGCCCTCTGATCTCAGAGGTTCATCTCCTTCCTATAACAATAGAGGGTCATGACCTATAGCAAAGCTCTGTTCCACATGATTATTCAGGGATCCAGGCTGGCAGACTTACCATCCAGCCTGGAAACAAAGAACAGGTGGATTAAGTGAGAGGTATTACTGGGCCAGGTCTGAAACTGGTTGTGTACTATTCACTCACATTTCACTGTGCTGAGTCTTATAGCCAGGCCTACCTATAATGTAGTCTGCTCTAGCGAGCAGACATACCCTATAGCAAAAACCTCTAAAAAGGAAAAATAAAATAAAATAAAATAAAATAAACCTCTTCTATGATACAAGAAATAAATGTAGATTTTTTTTT
>NW_006159806.1:5004457-5006559 GCF_000334495.1 Tupaia belangeri chinensis | reverse complement strand
ACTACGTGGGAGTCCAGCGACATAGCCATTACGCTAACTGCTGGTTCCCAAGAAATGTAGATATTTTTTAAAAGAATTGATCAGAAAAAATATTTTTGAACACTTCAAAATGACTTCATTAAGTAATAATACATTTTTAAACAATTATTTTTAAAATTTTATTTATAATTATTATTACATTTCAGTTTGCTACAGGACACATGTATCCAACACAGAGAGAGACAGAGAGAGAGAAAAAGGGAAAGTGAGAAAGCAAGCTGCCAGGAAAGGGACTCGAACCATGGTCAATCGTGTGGGAGTCTAGCAACCTAATCACCATGCCACCTCTGCTGGCCTAGTAATAATAATTTCTTAAAAAACAAACAAAAAACCTTTTATGTTCAAAAACCTCTAAATTATTTTAGTTAGAAAAAGAGTTTGAATTCTTGAAAAAGGTTTGAGTTATTTTCCTATAGGAAAAAAAATCACTTTTGTTTAGGGAAACATATGAACTTTTAAGGGATTCTCAAGACTCATTAACTTCAGGTTGTCTTTTCCTAAACAATGACGTCCTAGTTACTGGATCAACTGCTCACAGGTGGCCCAGAAACCACACACACATTCATCACAGCCATTGTCAGAGTCTCTGAGATACATGGTGAAACTTGCAAAGAGGCTGTGGACTATTATGTTTCACTATAATGATATTTCCAGAAATAAAGGGAATTACACATTAATAAAGCAACGAAACTATGCAGGTAACCATGACGACTGCTGCAAATTCAATAACATTTTATGCTCCTGAAGATTTTTTTCTTTTTTATTGCTAGGAAGACCAGAGAAATTATGAAAAAGAACTGAGAAGCAGTTTTGCCTCCTCTTACTTCCAAAGATGTCGAGGACAATCTTAGTATATTATAACACCAAGTTCACAGCAACCCCTGAAAATACCCCTCCTGGTTTCTACTTCTGTATTTATCTTGAGAAACAGTCCAAGCCTTGAGCCCAAAGTCTAAAGTCTTTAAATGATATCTGGTCAGAGAACTATTTTTCTAAGTTGAGTCCAATTTCATCTGTTTTCTAAAATACATTTCCCTTTTGAATCCCCACAGAAACAAATGACTTATCTCTAACAGCATGTCCAAGTCTGATGGCTCTTAAATATCGAAATCAGATTTCGGAGAATTTTAAAGCAAGACATATTATCTAAGTCATGCAGCCAGCCTTCCAATGTATCAAATCATTGTTTCTGCATTTTGCTTTTTCTTGCTCTGATGTGCTGACAAATGACAAGGCACAAACAAGAAAGATTTTTTTTTCAATTATTTAAAAAAATTTTTTAGAGAGCTTTGTTTTGCCATAGAGTGTGTGCGCTCGCAGTAGAGACAGAGAAAAAGTAAAAAATCACCCACTGGGGACAATGGCCATGCCACAATCCCTTACCTTCCATTCTCCTCTCAGGATTTTGGGAATGCACGCGCACATCCCCAGTGTCAGTTTCAAGTCACCGAGTTGAGGACTTGAACCATGGTGGGCCATGTGGGAGTCCAGTGCCTTCACCACTAAGATAACTCCTGGTCTGGGAAAGATTGTTTTAAAGTTTCTCTCTCCTGCAACAATAATGTGCAGAAAAGTCATTGCTTTTCACCAGCTTTCTGCAAATTCTCCGATGATTTCTCCTTTTTGTTTATAGATTTACATTCAGGTCAACACAGAAATATTCTGGATTCTAGTACAGTAAGGAATAGAAAGAGTCCAAAGGCCACCGTATGCAGCCGGGGCAAGTTTCAACCTGGCTAAGTAAAGGTGCAGGCCAGAAACAGAGCCTCTGCAGTGGAGCAAATGCAAGGTCCCAAGGAACTGGGAAGGGGAAAGTTATCTACCCCTGAACACTGCCCTCCAGCGACCCTTGTTTCTGCTCAAGTGAAAGATAAAGCAGTCAATCTTCTTTCATCTAAAAAAAATTCCCCACTGATGAGATTGTTAACTGCATTCCTCAGGCAGGCTCCTCTGACTCTGCCCTTGCAATCCTTTTGCCCTTCATAGGCACCTGTGCCAGTATGTCTTTGTCTGGTTGGAGATAGTATGACCCAGGACACTCCTGCCCCTGGCTCTTTCTGAAC
>NW_006159806.1:4997332-5004338 GCF_000334495.1 Tupaia belangeri chinensis | reverse complement strand
GCATTCCTCTCTTCCTTCCTGTGTCCAGGCTGATCCTATGACACCCTCAACTGGAGAAGGAAGCATCTGAAGTGCTTCAAACCCTTCAGCAACCTCAGAACTAGTAGGATAAAAATCAAGTCTCTTTGATCAGAGTGTTTTGTTTTTGTGTTTTAAGAGAGGGTTTCGCTGCGGGGATCCTCCTGCTTCAGTGTCCTAAGTGGGACTACAGGTGTGTGCCACTGCTGCAGGTTTTATCTTCTCCACTCCTCCCTGGAGGAGCTTTATGTTTTTGTTTTGTTTGACATGCTAGAGGGTACATGTGCTCAAGGGGGGTGGTAGATAAAGTGAGAAAGCATCCCTGCATGTGGGATGCTCAGGCCTCAATGTCTTCTCCTCCATTCTCTGATCAGGATTCCGGGCACCTGTGCACGCACACCTGGCATGTTTTCAAGCCACCAGGTCTGGACTTGAACTGCACTGTCAGGCACATGGAATCCAGCTGCCTGGACCACGACACCATCGGCTGACCCATCTCCATGGAGTCTTAATTTTTTGATTGGCTGTTCCTTCTCAAGAGGAACAAAATCAGTATCCTGAGCAGTCCCAGGCACAAGAGTGTTAAATAAACCTCCTTTTGAGCAAATCTCAATGAAAGGGGTCATCTGTTACAATGACTGTTCCTCATTCTCCGTGCAAGGCCCACTTCCTAGGGACACCCCAGCAGTCCTGCTCATGATAGAGTGTAACCAGGCAGAGAGGACCCTGTTTCTTTGCCATTCTGCTCTGGGGAGCTGCAGACATGCCCTGAGAGCCTTGAGCGGCTACTCCTAGGGCAGTGATGACAAAGAGCATGCAGGGTACCTGCCCAGACGTGGCAGAATCAAGCGTAGGTTCAGGTTCTCCAGGGATCCCAGAGTTGTTGCAGGCTGAGGACCACCAAAACAAGGGCCCACCCAGAGGAAGGATAAAGACAACTCTAAAGTTTCTGTCCTCACACTAAATTAGACAACTCAAAATAAGCCATGTAAATAAGTGGACTACAAAATTTCTAAGTCAGCTCCCTCTCCAACTTATGATCACCTGACAAGACAATGTCTCATATGTAAAATGAGTTGTTTGCTCCCGAGTTTTCCTTTGTCCTCGTCAACAGAACAGGGGATGGGCAGGAAGAATATCTGCTCATAAATTGTTTTTGACTTTCTCAGTTTCAGTTCTGCATTTTACTGGTACCTGAAGCAATTTGTCTCTCTTATCCTGAAGTGGATATCCTTTTCCTTCCATCTTCGTTCCCTCCTTTTTTCCATCTCTTGTTGAATCATCAGGAGAAAATGTATTTTCTTGCTTTCCCTTTAAACCACTTAATTTCTCTAACCTTCAGTTTGCCCTTCCATGAAGGGAAGACATGAGGTTGTGAGGTTTAAGTAGACACTATCTACAGAGCACTTAGTACTGGTAGACAGAAGGGGGAGACACATTTGAGCTGTGACCAGCATCCTTTATATTCCATTTGGGAGCAACAGCCAGAAGAAATGCAAGTGTTCAGATTTCTATTAAGGCAAAGGAAAGTAATCATTTCCACGGTGACCTTAACTTATGAGAGAACTTCAAAATATGCATGGAAAAATGGAATTGATGGGTAAGCTTTTTTTTTGGTTCAAAAGAATGCTGAAATCCATGCATAGATTTTTCAAACTAGACATTTTCCATGAATTTTTAGAAGCCTCCCACAACCCTCACCTTGTATTAAGCCCAAACCATCAACTCTTGGTCCTCCTTACAAATAGCCAGACTGTCCTTTGGAGCTGCTATGGCCATTTAACAATCAATAATTACTGCTCGCTCCTGAGTGCAAGTACCTATTCTAGGTCATATGGCAGCTACAAAAAAGAGAGCTTCGAGGAATGGACACTATAGAAGTCCTACCAGTTTATTTTCTATTTGTGTAATATATATTCTGACTACTTCTCAAAAGGACAGGACAACTTGCAGTAAAAGACTCAGGGAAGCAACAATCAAGATAAAGTGATGAACCACACAAAAACATATGGAGGGACCCAACAGCTCTGTATGAGCTGCTAAAATGCTATGCTCCACAGGCTGGGACCATATCGGAGACCTAAGTTCGATTCCTTCAACCTAAAGGCCAGGCACAGTGGTGTGTACCTGTAATCCCAGCAACTGGGGAGGCTGAGGCAGGGGAATTGAGAGCTCAAGGCTGGCCAGAACAACATAGCAAGACAATGTCTAATAAAGAGCCACGCATGATGGTGCATGTCTATAGTTTCCAGCTTTCTGGTCCCAGGCAGAAGCATTGTAACAGTGACAACTATCTTTAAAAATACATACGGTTGGTGGGGACCAGCAGTTAGCCTAATGGCTATGTTGCTGGACTCCCACATAGTCGACCGCGGTTCACGTCCTGGACCCGGTGAATTAAAACTCACACCAGGCGCGTGTGTGTGCGTGCCCAAGATCCCTAGAGGAGAATGGAGGAGAATGGATTGTGGCGTGACCATCTCCCTGGGGGGTAATTTCTCACTTTCTGTCTCTATGTCTCTCTCTGTCTGTCTGGCGAGCGCATACGCCCTATAGCAAAAAACTCTCCAAAAAAAGAGTATTAAGTAGAAGCCTTCCCAGGGCCAGCAGGTAGCTGTAGCGGTTAAGGTGTTGGACTCCCGGACAAGGCAGCTTGAAACTAACGCCAGGCATGTGTGTGTAAGTGCCCAAAATCCCCTAGAGGAGAATGGAGGAGAAGGGATTGCAGCATGGCTATCCTTCCAGGGGGTGATTTCTCACTTTCCCTCTGTCTTTCTCTGTGTTCCTGGTGAGTGCACGTGCCCAATCACAAAAGTCTCTCTTTAAAAAGGAAGAAAGGAAAGAAACCTTCCTAAGGCAAATCCTCCACAATCCAGCACCATATTCAAATCAGGATGCCACTGGAGACAAGTCAAGTGACACAGTGTTAACCACACTCAAAAGAAACTGATGCAGTTATTTGCACAGCAATTTATTAATTTATAATCAGGACAGTGTTCTGAGATCATAAAACATCACTGTCCTCCCCCAGGAAAGCCCCTCCCCTAGGCTGGAAGACAAAGGACTCACCAGCAAGTAACCTGGTAGGCATGGAGTCAGTCTGAGGACAGCTTCACCAGGCTAAGGCAAGGTCCAAGTGTCACCATGGTGACTGGACACATATCAAAAGTAGCATTGGCCAACTTCTGCCTTTTTTTAAAAAAAAAAAACTTCATTTATTTATTTGACCAGAGAGTGAGAGAGAGGGAAAGTGAGAAAGCAAGCCGCCAGGTCCGGGACTGAAATCATGGTCAACCTTGTGGGAGTCTGGCGCCCTTAACCACCATGCCACCTGCCAGCCCAGTTTTTGAGCTTCCCTTTACAATGGACCCAAATGACATTCTTTGTGTTACACCATCTTGTCTGCTCCGTACTCCAGGAGATTCTGCTCCTACTTAATTATAACTCAACCCAGCCCTCCCTTCCTGAAGTTTCTCTGGGTCCCGACGGCAATTCGTGTGTGATCCCAAATTCTCCCAGGTGTCCTCTTATGTCTTGCCCCCACCGGTGGCTTATCACCCCCCTTCCTGTCTACATGTGCTAGTTAACCCACATTTCCCTAACAAACTCTTGGGCACCCATCATAGAAACTATCAAGTGTAACCAGGAAGGAAGGGGACTACTCATCTGAACCAGGAACGGACGACAGTGGTAAAACCAGATGTAGGACCGGGAGTGAGTATTGACCGCAACCCCTGCTTGGGGAAGAGACTCCACACATGGGTTCGTCACATTTCTTCTCTGAAAACTCCAGGCAGACGACATTCCGTTCGGCAAGGCAGATTCACTTTCGAAGACACTACTTCTATGAAGGACAAGCTCTCTGCCAAAATTCCACCTTTTTCTCTACCTCACTTCCTATACCTTTGCCTCTTGGGTCTTCGTCTTCGTCCGTCGAAACCCTCTGCTCTTATTTTCTGTCTACGCCCACTGTTAGTTTTCCTGTCTCTGTCAGCCTTCCGCGCCGCGCCTCAGATTTTATGGCCCTGTGATACAGAGCTCTCATGGTCCTTTCTCTGTTTTTCCATGTTACTATTTTTCTCTGTTCATCTGTGTTCCCTCCTTTTCTTTGTTCGGTCCCTTGGAGATTGATTTAATTGTTCTGCTCTCCCCTCCCCCCTTTTCTCTGCGATTCTTCTGTTGGTCCATTTACATCCCAGATCCTGGCTTCTCATCTTCCTACCAGTCTCTGCCTATCGGTTACTGTCAGCCCGTCTTTGTGTTCTGCACTATAGCTGTTTGTCCTTTGTCCTTCTGCCTGTCTCCAACTCATCTTTCCCCTTTTCTTTCCTGTCAGTGAAGCTTTCCATTGACTGCCTCCTCCGTCTTCTGCTCCCCTGACTAAATCCCCCCTGGACTCTCTTTCCACCTTTCTTCTCTTGCTCTGAGAATCTGTCACTATTGCCTCCGTCTCTCCTGAGTCTGCTTGCTCCTCCCTGTCACTCATCCTCAGTGTCTCACTGTCTAGACTCTCCGTGCCTTCCACCCTCGGGGTCTTTTCCTGTCAGTCTTTATTTCTTTTTTTTCTTATCCCCTTTGTTTATGATCATCTTACCAGTTTGGTGGTTTGGGTTCCTCTCAGCATCTCTGACAGCCTTTCTTGATATTTCTGCCAAGGCTTCTCTCTCTAGCTCTCGATCTCTCTCTGCCCCTGTCTCCTCTGTGCAATGAATCCTCTTTCTATCTGTCTTTCGACCTTCTGTATGTCTGTCTCTGTCATCCTCTTTGTTTTTCTCGACCTTGGCTTCTTGGCAGGGTATTTGTCTTTAACCTTCTCATGTCTTGTTTTGCTCATGTGTCTTTTCTGTAATAGCGACCTTACTCTTCTTTACACTTCCCATGACCTGGGTGTTCCACCGAGAAGGGGAGGGTCCGGTGCAAGAGAAATAATGAAGCAGGGGAGAAAGGAGATTGTGAGTGAATCCCAGAAAGCGGCCAGCTAGTCCTATACCCCTCTGTGCACATGTGAGAGCCTTCTTCCTCCTGCCCTCCTGTGCCCTTACCCTTCCATGCAAGCCCAAGCCTGGGGGGACCTTACACTGAGCACCCACATGGGCTGTGTTAGTTCCTTCTATGGCCCTGGACTTCAGTGCTGCCCTAAAAAGTCAGACCCAGCCCCATGGTCCTTCCTCTAAGAATTTTCTTTGAAAAGTTTAGAAGATACTAACAAATGAAAAAGACTAGACACATTAAGACTAGGATTAGGCCAGCACGTGCCAGGCATGTGTGTGTACATGGTCAAAATCCCAGAAGGAGAATGGAGAAGGGATTCAGCATGGCCATCTCCCAATGAGGTGATTTCTCACTTTCTCTCTCACTGTCTCTCTCTTTTTCTCTCTGGTAAGCACATACACACTATGGCAAAACCTTTCAAACAAAATAAAGCAAAATTTTAAAAAATGCATACATATATGTATGGTTAGAAAGGAAAGAACAGTGCTGAAAGCCACAGGTGAACTGTCATGGAAGCACTAAACGTAGCAGAGGAGAAGAGGAAAGAGGTCTCATTAACAAAACAGAGCACACCAGCATCAGCAGAGACAACAGTACTTCTGTTACCAAATCCCAGGAGGAGATTATTGCATGGGTTCTTATATATGGATATTGGGTAAAATCACAGAACCTATCTTCAGAGTGGTATTATGGAATAGTCAGTTTAGACTAGCAGAAAGGACCTATAGTTGGGCAGATCTGGTTTGAACCCAGGCTCTTTGCTGTCCACATTTCAGAACTCCCTTGAATCTCAGCTTCTCACCCGTGAAATGGGGGTAATAATCCCTACCCCTCAGGATTACTTATGGAGTAAATGAGATGGCATTTGTAAATGGCTGGCCCATGGCCGATATTTAATAAAGATCTCTGTTCCCCTCCCTGGTTGCATCCTATACGTGATCTCATTGTTCCTGGTAAAAACATATGGATTTTGATATTCATACAATAATTTTCCATAAAACCAGGTGAATCGTGGGTTATCTATATGTGCAATGATCTGATTGCTTGTCTCCCTTCTGAATTATAAATTCCATGAGGAGAGGTTTTACTCTGTTCTGCCTGCTGCATAAATGCTAAAGAGCGCCCAGCACATAGCATGTGCCTCATCAATACTGACTACAGAAGGGAAAGAAGGAGCTTTTACTGAAGTCTTACTAATATGATCCGAAGGTGTTCATTTATTTTAAGTTTCTTTCTTTCATGAAAGAAAAGAAGAGGAGTAGGGAGAAACAGAGAGGAAAGTACCCTTGACAGGGTCTTGCCATGCTAAGGTCTTCTCCACAGCCTTCCAGGTAGCCAGGATCACAAATGTCCCCAGAGGTGCATCTAGTAGGTTCAGATTGTCCCATATCCGTACCGAGGGCCCTCCTTTATGGCACCAGAATGGGGCAGTGCAATGGTGTCCTACCACCTGTGTCAACGCAGCTGCTATTTCGTGACCAGCTTGACGCACACACATGCCTGCAGGAACCCTGAACAAAGAAGGGTGCTATTCCTTTGACTGACACTCTCAAATATCAGCGTTAGATGTTTTGAACATCCTCAAATTAAATCTGCTTTCCCTCTAGCACTATCATTCAAGTTAAAAGTCTAAAGTGACTCCACGGTTGATTTTATTGCTTTTATGTTCTTTAGATCTACAAGTTTTCAACTGTATATTCTACTATTTATCATTGTCAATACACGATAATTCAGCTTCAAGATAGAATGAAGAGATTTTATGAGCTAGTCTCAAAGATTATCACTTATGTAACATTGTGTGTGTTTGTGTGTGTGAAGAAAAATGTTTCCAGCTCCAAATAAATAATGGCTAATGAATGAACTTTGAGACCCAAATTCATTTGCATGTCAGGGTTGTCTAAAACATACCTATGTGATGCTAT
This sequence comes from Tupaia belangeri chinensis, assembly GCF_000334495.1. Classification (NCBI taxonomy): domain Eukaryota; kingdom Metazoa; phylum Chordata; class Mammalia; order Scandentia; family Tupaiidae; genus Tupaia; species Tupaia belangeri. The sequence continues at coordinate 4,997,406 of NW_006159806.1, read as the reverse complement.
TAAAGTTGTACCTTCAAGAAACCATTAAGTTAAAAAACTGCAATCTAAAATAAAATGTTTCATGCCATCTTTCC
>NW_006159806.1:4965641-4997301 GCF_000334495.1 Tupaia belangeri chinensis | reverse complement strand
CTCTTCTTCCTTACCTCCCACCCTTTCTTCCCTTCTATTTCATTTCCCAAACATAGTTTTTTAAAATCCTCTATATTCCAAGCTGCACTGGCAGAAGAAGCTCTGAAAAAGTGTTAAGGCGATGACTCACCTCATTGTAATTCTGCTTATAGGAGTTATGGAAAAGTAATGAGATCCATGAAGAGAAAATAAAACTTTAAAAATCCCACTGACAAGTAAAAATCCTTTTTGTAGGAAATAGAGTTACATAAAGGATTTATATTTTGTTTCAAATAACTCAGAGGAAACCCATATACCCTGTTAACTGTAGTCTCTAATTAGTTACAGACCATTTAACTCCATAAATATTTTCAGGGATTAATGATAATTGACACATGTATAATGCTTTTCATCTTCTAATAAATGTTAGTATTGATTCATTTTCCCTAAGATTTTGGGACGGTGCCAGTGTTTTATTGCACAAGAAACCAAGGCAGAGCGGCCACCTTGGAACCAACCTGTAAGTGTTAAGTGCCTGGTTATGCTCATTTACTCAGGTTTGTTTCTTTGCCATAATCCTCATTCAGCTTGGCTCCAGACATTGCCAAGATGACCTCCCTCTTTGTATTCTTCCCTCAACCACTCTCTTTGAACCCCAAGGATGCCTAGAAGCCAGCGAATTCTTAGGTTCTCAACCATGGCTCAGAACCATGTAAGGGAGCATAAAAACATAACAGATTGCCCAGCCCGGTGGGGCAGTCCACAGTGCACTAGACTGCAGTCCTGAAAGCCACATAGCCAACCTCAGTTCAGATTTCCAGCCTGGCTGACCTGAAATGCACCATAAGCACTTGCCACAAATTCTGACAGGCTAAAGGAAGGGTATCATGGTAGGACCAGATTCTGTCTAGGGTACTTTCTCTCTCTGTCTCTCTCTCTCTCTCCCTCTCCTCTCTCTTCCAGGCATGTGCATGAGTTTAAAAAAACAGAAAAAAAAAAAAGCATGATGTATAGGTCCTATCCCAGGATCCCAGGCTGACTCACTCAGAACCTCTACTCATGGGATGACCATTAATGCAACTTCAATGGCTGGGAAAGAGGAAGGACATCATTCAGATCTTTACAAATGGAGTCAGCTAAAAAAAAGAAAAGCAAAAAAAAAAAAAAGAAAAGAAAAAAAGAAAAGGATCTTCAATGGGAATCATAGTTCCTTCAACTGTGTGTGTGTGTGTGTGTGTGTGTGTGTGTGTGTGTGTGTGTATGTCTACATTATCTCATGTAGAAAATGTCTGAGAGATAGTTTGCTACATTGTCTCATGTAGAAAATGTCTGAGAGATAGTTTGTAATATAAGATAGGAAAGAGAACACAGTCCCATTATGTTTAGAACACAGGCTGAGAAAGTCCTCCTGTGGTGCTTTGGAGAGAAGACCTCTGCTCTACCAGAGGAGAGGTGATGCAGGATAAAGGTTCCCATAAGAAAATACTTTACAGTTAACTCACATCCATATGAGCAATCTCATATGATTTTTTTAAAAATAGGATAGTAAGATTCTGAATATACCTTAAAATGAAAATACTTTCTGACTACAATGGGTCAGGATAAACTCCTGACTTCCCTCATATCTAAAATGTTCACTGAAATGATCAATAAAAGCTGTTATCAGGAGTAGAAAGGCAGTGCTGAGGTGAGCGAGGCTGCAAGGGCACAGTGTTCTTGGGGCATTGAAAGCTCACTGGAAGGGACCAACAGGTGTCATAATGGTTAAGGTACTGGACTCCCACATGGCTGACTGCAGTTCAAATTTGGAAGGTCATCTAGGCACCCTAAGTATGCCGAGAAACCAATGAATTCATAGGTTGGACTGTCTCAGCTTGGACTGTCTGCTATTTCTGCTATTTCACCATGACCACCCTGAGCTTGGACTGTCTTAGTCTCACCACAACTGTGGAAGGGAAAGCACAGGAAAGAAAGCTGAGGATGACCTTTCACATTTGGATGACCTTTTGTACCTGGTAGCTTGAAACTCATGACAGGCATGTGTGCATATGTGCCCCAAATCCTGAGAAGATAATGAAGGAGAAGGGATTTGAGTGTGGCCATCACCATGGGGAGTGATTTCTGGCTTTCTGTCTCTCTCTATCTTTCTAGCAAAGGCACACATCCTATAGCAAAAATCTCTTAAAAACAAACAAACAACCTCATTGGCAGAGCCTTCTCTCTTTATTCTGTCTCTCGCTCCTGAGATCTGTGATCTAGGAAATTAAATACTAGAAGTCATCACAGTACAGCATTCTTTATGACTGTTTATACTTTCGTTTCTTTTTCTTATCCTGCTATGGTCTGAACATTTGTTCTCCCCCCCCCGCCCCCTTCATAACAGCTTAACCCTTCCCCCCCGCCCCATTCATAAAACCTTAACCCTTAAGGTGATAGTATTAGGAGGTGGGGCCTTTGGGAGGTGATTGAGTCATGGGGTGATACCCTAATGAATGGGATTAGAGGCCTCTTCTAAAAGCTGAGAGCTCCCTCAGTCTTCATGTGAGGACGCAGTGAGAGGTTAGCAGTCTACAACCTGGAAGAGGGCCTGCACCAGGACCTGACCATGCTAGTACCCTGACCTTGGGCTTCCCAGCCTCTTGAACTATGAGAAATAAATTTCCATTATTTATCATCATGCAGTTTATGACATTTTATTATAGCAGCCTGAATGGACAAATAGATCTCCTTTTTCTTTTTTTACTTCATTTTTTTAAGTTGAAAAGTTGAATATATTTTAGAAAATATTTTCAAAATCTGTCTTATTCAAAATCTGTCATATTAGTATAAGAGAGCTCTAAACTAAGTCTGTGTTGTGTTCTTCAATTAAAACCTTTTAACAATACAAAAAAAGAGCATGGTGCTAAAATGTAAACAAAATCACCACTAAGATCAATAAAGAAAACAAGATTAAAAAATGCAATCTTCCTGAGTTTTCTATGTCAGAGTTTTTCAAATGTGGTGAATTGCAAAAAACATCATAAATAAATAATTTAATATTTGAAACTTAGCAAAACATAATGAAAAATCACCAAGATTTGACTACATGCAAAAACTGCTTTTACAAATACATTACTAGTCTTAACATAAGTTTCTATATAAAATGTGAACAGTTGTGCAAATAACTGCATCATTTTGACTTTTAGCTTAGTTACATAGTTTTTCTAAGTAACTATAAAATGATGACTCTGGAAGGCTTGAGCTTATAAGGAAAAAATGCCTTCCTTGTAGTGGTTCCAGTTTAAATTTACAGAAATATCAAATTACTTATTGAAAAATCCTAAATGAAGTAAAAAGGAATGTTCTGGGAAGTTGCTATTGACAGTATGTTTCCTCAATCATACAGATGTGTATTTCCCAGGATTACTTGGTGAAGCTTACCAGAACTTTAAATATAAGAGTGGCCAGGGATCCTTCATAGTCTCTTTAGAGAACTCCAGGGGAGTTGAGTTGTCTTGTAGTTTCTTAAAGATGTCCAGGATCTGATTTTGCATAGAGATTTGAGAACTGCCTAAGAGAATAAATGACTTGTCCCCCAGTGCTTTTCTGCTATCTCGCCATGACCACCCTGAGCTTGGACTGTCTCAGTCTCACCACAGTTGTGGAAGGGAAAGCACAGGAAGGAAAGCTGAGGATGACCTTCCAAATTTGGTTAAAACACAGCTTCATTTTATCCAGCTCCTGAAATGTCAGCCAACTTCACCAGCATGCAAGGTACGATCAGGTGACGTTATACACTGACATAAATACTTCACTCAGTAAATGGAAAACTATACAGCCACCAGTGGAGTCATTAACATGTTTCGGTGACAACAGTTTACTCTATGGGTGTGCATTCTGAGATTAAAAAATGCTCTCCTCCTGGAGCTTAAATCTGGTGAGTCAGAAATTCAGAAGAACAATGGGCAATTTATAAGTAAAAAGAGATACCTACACCTACCATCTTTTCTTTTTCCACAAACTGCATCATTCTCCCCATTTGCTGCTCAGTCTTCATTTTAAACTTCCATCTCCCCATTTAAAGTTGTACCCTTTGAGCGTCTCCCTTTCCTTCCACAGATGTTTTTTTAAAAGAATCACCTAAGAGCAACGACACAGGGATGCCAATTCTCTCCATTACCTAATTTTTCCAACCTGTTACAAAGCACAACTAATAAAATCAACAGTGAGCATCATTGCTGATGTATATAGAAAAGCCACAATAACCCAATGGCAAATTAAGGCACTGAGTTTTGACAGTGCTGCAAATACCTTTCTGTAATTGCTCGTGAGATGACACGTCTTGAAGGCCCATATTTCATTAACTTGGCAAAACTCTGTCTCAAGGTCACTTCCAAACGCTCCCCTTGTGCAGAGCAGCATGCATGGAACAGCAATAGCATGGCACCAGGTCAATCCTTTAGTCATTGCTGGAGTGAGCTTTCTGTGGAGAGGCAGCCTGCTTCAAAGCCAGACAGGCATTTGAAAAGCATGCCAAGAAAACTTTAAGATTTGAAATGTTGCAGAAAAGAAGGTCACAACATCTTTTACATTGCCTACGATCTTTGCAAAAGATTGCTTTTTAAAAAATATTTTTATGCAAATAGTTCCTCTCTATCCAGTGTGAAAAACAGGTTAAAAAAATGTGGTTAAGTGAATTTGTGCATATGTCTTCAATTGAGTGTGGTGCTGAGTGCCAAACTTCAACCAGGCTGATCAGACTGTAGGTCTGTGTAAAAGCCTAAGTGGTGGAATCTAGTTGCTATAGCTGCAAATTAAACAAATAAATGAGACACCATGGAATGCAGCAAAATATCTGTGGTCTGATTAGTTCATATTTGCCATATGTGTGAATATTAGCATTCAAATTCTGAGTTTAAGCAAAGGCCTTTCCAATAGGTGAAACCAAGGAAAAAATATTTAAAAATAATTAAGGAAGATTTGAATTCCTCCTCCAAGGGTAAATATTCTACATTTTATATAAGCTTTTAAGGAATTTCATTAACTTTTTATGTTAGGAGTATCTATGAATATAGTTTTGCTAAAAATACAAGCTTTCTGCCAGGGCTTTTTTTGTTTTCCTTGAAGCTTTAGATAGAGTTTAACATTAACTTGTTATGCTACTTATTATATGACAGTAAATTAAAATAATTAGTGAAGAGAGATGTTTGTTTTGTTTTGTTTTATGGCATTTACATTTATTGTGTCTACGACGTGGCAGGACCATGCTGCATACTGCCATGGCCAGCCCCACAAAGCTCTCAGTTTCGTACATGAGAAACTCAATGAAAAAAGTCAAGAAGACTGCTGAGAAGGAAACTCTATTCTGACAAACCTCTTAAATCATTTACACCAAACTATTTTTACAGAATAATAAGGGGACACTGAAGAGTTCATTTGGTTCAGTTCCCCTTTAGGTGGATCAAGGGTCTGTGTCTATTAGAAGAGTGGCCTACAGAAGCAGAGTGGCTCTTGGCTTTTTTTGGGTTAATCTGGGTGAGAAAAAAAAATGGATAAAGAGACACATGCATCATGTGTGGAGCAATGGCAGCAGGGTAGGTATAGGGAGGACTGTTTCCTAACACTGGTCTTTGTAACCTAAGGCAGACAGTAGCATATGGGCAGCAGTCTGTAGAAATACAGGATTAGCAGAAACATTATCAGGTCAAATGAATTAATGTATTAGATAGAATGAAAGGGGATGCTTTAAGGGGAAATATTTCTATCAGTTAGAGCTAATTCTTGCCCCTAGCCTAAAACATATGCAAGCTCTTTTTCTGCAAATGGATGTAAAGATAGTAAGAACAATCATCCTTAGATGAAAAGGAAAAACAGCTAACACCTCAGGAAGCTTATCAGTGCCCTAATGAAATACGGTCATGTTTGGTAATATAATGGTAATTTATGCCTGAAGATAGAGAAATCATTCCCCATGGTGATGGCCATGCTGCAATCCCTTCTCCTCCAGTCTCCTCTTGGGATTTTGGGCATACATGCACATGTACCTGGCATGATTTTCAAGCTGCTGGGTCTAGGACTGAAACCACAGAGGTGGCCATGTGGGATGTAGCACCATAACCTCAACACCACCTGCTGGCCCCTGGAGTCATCTCTTTCATGAGAAGTGAACAAGGCTCCATGGAAAGAGGTCTTATGCTACAGAGGTACAGAGAGGTCACCTAGTGAGTGGTCCACTCCCAGCCTGGTCACTCATGAGCTAATTATGAGTTTGGACAAGTGATGATGTTGGCTCCCTGGAGGTCAACAAAGACAGTTCTCCTGTTTGAAAAAGTAGGCTGATTCCAAAAATGATAAAACAATGAGCTTGGTTAGGATGCTATACTATTTTAGAAAGGATCATTGAGGGATTAGAGTATGATATATAGAAAATTAAAAAGTGATCTAAGCTCAGAGAAGATTATATTATTTCCTTTCTAGAAAGTGCTACAGTCTCAGAGAGTAAGAAAATATGATAGAAATTGATTCATTCATTTATTCCTTCAAAGAACATTTTCTGAGACTTGCAATAAGTTTGGTACTGAGAAGATCATGGGAATGCATAGAGGAAGCTAAGAATGATTGCCTGCCCCATAATAACATCCAGTTCTGAGAAATATAGCAACAGACGATAAGTACAGAGCAATGGGTGCAACACTAATGGTGCCTACTGGGTAAAGAGGCTCATTAATAAGAGGTAGTCAGGGCACAGGTGATGAACACATTAGTATGTGAGGTGAGGAGACAGGAGGTGCACACGTGAGCAGACTCAAAGGATTAGTAGACTTGACAGAAAATAAAGGCTTGATACATACTCAGTAATGGAGGGCAGTTTGGAGAAGCTGTCGCAGGTGTGGTGAGTTCTGTGTCGGCCACAGGTTAGGAGAATGGAGTACAAAAGACCTCCTGGACAAGCCACACCTTGACAAAGGGCACATGTGGGCTCAGGAAAGTTGCTAGGACCTAAGTATTCTTAAAGGATCAGCCAGTTTGGGGACAAATTCAGTAGTTTAGATTCAGAATCAAATGGTCATGGGGGGACAAAAGTCACGTTGACCACTTTCTAATGGACTGCCAAACTCTTGGCCTTACTTCTCTTCAGCTAGCCACTTTTGTCCAAATAAAAAAGCATAAAAGATAAAGGATAGGGCCAGTAAGTGTTGTGTTGGTTAAGGCGCTGGACTACCACATGGCTGACTGTGGTTTGAGTCCTGGACCTGGTGTCCTGTTTTCTCATTTTGCCTCTCTCTTTCTCTCTCTCTCTTGGTCTCTCTTGTGAGCGCATGTGCACTATAGTAAATTTAAACAAATCATAAATAAATTAAAATTAAAATTCTTTAATAAAAAAGATAAGGAATAAAGTATGCTGATGAAATGAAGAAGGAATACATTCTTGCTATTTCTATGATCTGGAGTCAATAGAAAGAACCAGAGCAGTGATTCTGGACTCTTGGAAAAGTTTCTTTTCCCACTTTCTCTAAGTATGACCAACACACAGATGCCTCAGAAACTCTAGATCTCTAGAATGTAGCCCACTTGGGAAAGTAAGCACCTGTCCCTCACTGAGGAGTTTTATCCCCATGCCTCTATCTACTTATTGCCCATTTTAGTCCCTAAACTTTTTCCTCATGAGATCCCTTGTCACATAACTCTCTCTCTACTATCCACATTTTTAAAAAAGAATTATTTCATTGCATTATTATTAATATTATTATTTTAAATTTGCTATAAGGTGTGTGCACTCACCCGAGAGAGTTAGAGATAGAGAGAGAGAGAGAGAGAGAGGAAATGAGAAAACAAGCCACCAGGTCACGGACTTGAACCACAGTCATGTGGGAGTCTGGTGCTTTAATCACCAAGCCATCCACTGATCCCACAGTATCCACACTTAATTAATATTTCCCATCTCCCCATCCCTAGAAATGGAAATCATTTTCAGTAACTGTTACTGCTGCCTGCCTTTCATTTTTCTCATGACAAATGTCCTCTTTATATAAAAGCCTGCCTTTTAGATAGGAACCTTAGGAACCAACTACTCTCTCCAAGCAACGTACAAAGTGTTAGAATTTACTGCTCTGATAAATACATTATTTTGTAACTCACTTCATCTAGTCTATAGCCTCTAAAATAGCTTCAATATAATGGTACAAATGTAGGTACCCCACCCTAATACAAAGAACATATCATTTTATTAAATCTCTATATAACCATCTAATTATCCCCCAATTCTTGATACTGTGGTGTCCTCATTGCCCATGAGTGTAATAAGATGGAATTCACTAAGAATACATTTCAGAGTCCTACAGTCCAGGGCTTTCTAGGCATCTTTAGTCCTTACTTCTCAGCTTAACCACACACTAGTCAGCTAAGAAATATGTAGAAGTTTTTGTGTAGCATACACTGAAGCTACCTTTCAGCTGCTGCTTTAGCATGGAGCTTCCACAGCCATGGGTGGTCTTCAGCTGGAGGAAAGACTCTCATAAGAAACCGTCTTCTGTTTTGTACCAAGCTACAAAAAAGTTAATGACATCTTGGATGACATGAATAAACAGGGGCAATGACTATATTTCTTTGCTGTGTATTTACCAAATCATATAAAAATGAATACACATGGTCAGAAGAGACTGAGAATGAAAGTGAAGATCTCTGTACCATTTCCTCAGCAGACATTACTGAGTGTGCAAGAAATGCTAGGCTCTAAGGAAAAGATGAGAAATCCTTTGCTGTATTTAATAGCCTCAGAGCCCTCTAGGAGAATAAACAAGTAAATACGGGTAACCAAACAATGTGATAAGTGAAATCGTAAGTGCGTGGACAGAGTGTTATGAGTGCAGCAAAAAAGGGACACACTTGCGTGCCTAGGACCAAGAACTGCTACACTAATAGATGGTGTCTGAGAAAGGTGTGTGATGGGAGCCACTGGAACTTATGTTCTAACAGAAAGGTGGAAAAATATGGGAAAAGACAGAGGAGAGAGGCAGAGAAATGAGAGATGATAAAATCTTGAAAGATGGTGGAGATGAGGAGGTGGAGGCAGATCTGAGAGATATTTTAGAGGTTCAATTGATGGCACAGTGACCCCCCCCACTGTGTGAAATGTAGTAGAAAGTGGAGTGTTCAGATACATCCTGCCACTACTGAAATGGTAACACAAGATAAAGAACAACATTTAGAGGAGGAGTTCACGTCATGCGTTTGTTTCAGTGATTTTATCTCAAGGTCCTTATGTCAAATGTACAGTGTGATAGCCCTTGGGAAGTTGGACCAGGAAGCACAAACTTGCGAATGGGCAACGTATGGTAAAGGCTGAAGTCACAGGGGAGAGTGTGATCCTTTCAAAAGACAAGAATACAAAGAAGACTGGTGTGTAAATCCTACAGAATGACAGAAGAGACAAGGCAGGGAAGAACGTAAGACTGAGGTTCTTATGAGAGACTTTTGTCCAGCTGAAGACCACCCATGGCTGTGGTCCACTGTTGAAACTCAATCGCTACCGATGCTCAAGCAGAGGCTGAAAGGTAATTAGCCAGAATGCTGTTCAGGTGATTTAAGTACCACATGATGTATAGACCGGATGATCTTTAGAATCCCAACTCTAAGATTCTTAGACTTAGCTATGTGGTTCTATAATAGAAAATGCAGTTTCTTTCCACTTTACTTTCTTTGGCAGCTTCACTGATATGTGCTGAGGTTGGAGCTTCAATTAAAGGGAACTGGAAAGGAAATAGGTTTGAATTTCTGCCAAGGAGTCAGGTCTGTGGCTAATGAATGATCTGTCTGTGGCAGTGAAGAAGGAAGCCAGTTCTAAGGACAGTCCCTTCCTGCCTGCCATCACCCTCTCCCTCTCCACATATGAAGACCTAAGGGCAGATGAATTGAAAACATATGAATTAAGCTTACTTTGAAATATCTATAGATTTAAGGATTAGGAAGAAAGGCACTTGAGTAAACCATACTTTGGTTTTGCCAGCCCCAAAATATCTGTACATAACTTACAGACCTTTTGATGAACTAATACTACTGCTGGGTCAGCTCATCTTTTAAATGAAGCAAGAAAAAGGGCAGAGTATATAAGCCAAATTATAATACTGTCTTGAATTCTACCCTGGTCTGGAAAGTTAGCTCTTCAAAGGAATCTGTGATGGCATGAAATGGCCATAAAAAGCCATTTTCTGAGTATTACCCTAGAGAGAAAATTAATTAATAACCAGATAAAATAATATATAAGGAAATTTTCAATAGGTTGATCCAGATTATTATTTACCTGATTGTAGCTCTTAGATGGCCTAGGAATTGTGTTTTTTGGACATCAGGTCAATATGATATATACAAAAAAGACCTCCTGGGGGAAGAGCAGGCCATGCATGGAGAATTTTGCTGCAGTGCAGCTGAGATTGAAGAATGATGTAAATACAATTAGGAAAGAAGTGAATGGTTTGGGATTGCATTCTCTGGTAACTATTTTGGGATAAAGAAGACAGAAAGAATGGGAGAAAAAAATAGACCAAGAGAAAACATGAACATACAGTATTCATAAGATTGATTCATTCATTCAACAAATAGGATTGATTGTCTATTATGTGGAGGAATTGCTCTAGGTGCTCAGGATAAATCAGTAATTAAAACAAAGATACTAGCCCTTACAGAAATTACCCTCTATGAGAATATTGACAATAAACTATAACTACAACATATAAGTAAAACCACATGTGTCAAGGATGGAGCAGCAGGGAGAGCGAGTAAAGGGGTTCCAACAAGCTGGGAAGATGGGGGGAACTGCAGTACCTAACTGGATGTTCAGGGTAAGCCTCACTGAAAAGGTAAGATTGAGCAAAGGCTTGAAGGAGTGAGCAAAGGAGATCTTGGGGTACACACTCTAAGGAGAAGGTACTTGGTCTGTTCAAGGAATGGCAAGTAGGAAGCTTCACTTATTGACACTTACTGATTCATCCAATGATTATTGAGTCTCTATAATATGCCAGCTACTACATCAGACACTGAAGAGGAAAAAAAATCAATCCCCAAACTTGAAAGAGCCATGAAGAAGGTAGAGGATAAAAAAGTAGATGATCTGACTTTGTCAGTGTGTCTTGTTTATTCTAGAACATTCTTAAACTCCCTTTCTCCTCTAGTCCCCCTCTTTTCCTGCTCCTTATCCTGTCATGACATTCCCTCTCTTCTTTCTTCGCTCCTAGCTTTTCCCCTGCCTCTCCCTATCTATTCTTCCTCCTTCCAGTTTTCCTTGTATCTACAGCTCACAAAATTGTTCACAATTTATTCAAACATCATTTTTAAACAATCTTTTCTATGATTTACAATATTTTTGAAATAACAAATAGGAATATATAGTTGGTCAAAGCAAAAATGAAGTATCTTCACATTTATCATCGATTTAAATAGAATCATCAAATCTTCCTGTCAAAATGTAAATCCACAAAACCCAACACAGGAGAATTGGACATGGTGGAACTAATGACCATCAACAAAAATTCACAATGGAAGAAGCTAGCATCCAAAAGACAGCTCACACTTGAGAACAGTGTACCATAATTCTGCAAGTATCTGCCTCTGGATCAAACTTACTGAAAAATGTCCTTATATATTATTTTATCTGATCATTAGTTGTTTTCTCTCTAGGGTTAATACTCAGAAAATGGCTTTTTATGGCCATTTCATGCCATCACAGATATCTTTGAAGAGCTAACTTTCCATGCCAGATACTTGATGTGATGCTAGGTGTTACTTCTTTTCTTTGGGAAGTTCATTTGAGAGTCTTAGAAAGAAGAATACTAAAGAAGATGCTAAATAATTTCTGACTTCTGTTCCAGGGTCTTACTTTCATTTTCAAAAGTTTACAGATAACTTATCGTTACTTTAGAATACATGTGGAAAATTGAGAAAGGTCCATTTTTCATAAGAAATGTTTATGATCTTCTTTCAACCAATAGCTTATTTTATGAAGTATCTAACATCTGGGTGGCCAAGAAATAAATTGCACAATCTTTGTGCTCTAGAATTGGAAACCTTCCATAAGTCATCCGCTCTACCAAAAGAATAACGTCAAATCTGATTTCCTACAAAACCAATGATCACCCAAGTAGCATTTAATGTCATCTCTTCTAGGGAAGAGAGATGTACAAAATATTTAGTAATTACCAAATGTCAAAATAATATTGAACAGAATAAATAGTTGCCCAAATTAAGATTCTCTTAAGGATTGCTTACATATAACAATAACAACTGACAGATCAAACTTGAAGAGAGGTGGGATTTATTTGTTTTCTCTTCATAAATTACATGGGGAATGAACAGCTCCCGCTGTGCTTATAGAATATCAAGATCTTGTCTGCTTAAAGATCTGTGGTAATAATAATAATAGCCTAATCTTTTGCAGTGCTCTGCATTCTCAAAGCACTCTATAAACATTAATCAGGTCTTCAGTAAGCAGAGGCACTATCTCATTTTTGGTTTTTCCTATTATAGCATCACTAAAAGTCTTTCTAGAGTTCAGATATTTATTCGTTACTTATAACATACACTTACTCCACTGAGTACAATTATAATAGGCAGAAGAGAAAGGTTCATAGTTCTACTTTTGCTACCAAGAAACAGGCCAGGTTAACAATCGTGAGAGTGAAATAGACCCTTAAGGATGCTCTGTTGACTCGTGGAATTGTTTTCTACTTACATTCCTTCATCTCTAATGTGCCATTTCCATCTTTGCATGGTTTGTGCTTTTCTCATCTTGTAACCCACAATGACTTGCAGAGTGTTTTCATATAGTTAAGTTTTCAATAAATGTTTGTTAGATTAAATTAAGTCTAAATGCAGTCCCCATATGTTACAGATCAGGCAGAAGTCTATCAACTATAACTGTCCAGAATCATCCTCATGACATTTTGGAAACTGATTCATTTGGTGATATCACCTATTTTTCTTCTGTCTGATTGTCAGTAGGTTGAGGATGAAAAGGTAGAAGGCTATAAATGTAAATGTGACATTCTCCCAAGTTTCAAAAGAGAATGCAGAAACATTCCTTCAATCATCAACACTTTTGTCTAACAGGCGTCATGTGCCATTTGAGTTAGTGGGTTTACAAAGACCAGTAGTACTGCAAGATAGAACAATTTTCTAATTTTGGATTTTGAACTAGCTGGATTTAAATTTTCCATGTTTTATGTCTATATATATATATATATATATGTGTAATTTATTTTTGACAATCAAATAAATGATATTACCATGCATGCCATTTTTGGTCATTTTAAATATTTTTGATAGTAGTAAATTGCATTTCTTTTTCTTTTCTTTGCTATTTTCATGGAGCCTGGAGAGTACTTAGTAGTTTACAACAGGGTCCTATTACTGCTCTAACCATAGTTATCCGTTTACTCTTCTTTTCTTCAAATAAATTCTAGAATTGTTTACTGAAAGAAAGAAATGGACTATAGAACGGAAAAGATACGACACTTTCCTTCAGTTATGATGTATCTAATTTCTGGCAATTGCTAAAAATCAAAATGAAAGCCTTGTGAATTTCAGACCCACTGAATTCATGAATAACTTGGGGCTGATAGCTACCTAAGGTTTCTGCTCTGCAGCAAACTTACTGCTCCTCCCTGGAGTTAGAGGATAAACTGAAACCTTGAATAGGTTAGACTTCCTGCTTCTCTGCCACCTCCATTTTAGGGCAAGTACTGAGCCCCTTTCCCATTACTAACATCCCAAGATCTCCCCTGCCCAATTCTCCCATTAAAGACTATATTCCACTCCCAGTCAGGGCTGGAGATTCAGAGTGTTAACTCCTGTGTGCCCATCTGTGTAATAGTGCTGTTTTCCATTTCTCAGTGTCTGGATTTCTCCAGCATTTGCTGCATTGATTGGGAAGCAAAATCGACTGGCCCTTTGAGCCACTGATCCCAGGGTGTTTCTCCCTGGGACAGGCACTATGGTGTGGAGAGACAGATGTGCCTCTGTCTAATTTGATGAGATCCCTCAGCCAAGATGCCCACCCTGAGGCCAAACATTCCTGGATCACTGGACTCCAATTGGAGAGAAGGACCAACTCCTGAACCCTGATGCATCAACCATGGTTAACTCTGGTAATCTGGTAAGCCTCTGGGGATCTGTAGAGCCCTAGTTAGACCTACTCGAATAGAAAAGTGGTAGAGACCCGATCACTCTCCTTTGATCACAGGACTGGCAGTTGGTGTTCATCTGGTAATTGGTTGGTGTGGGAAGGGACTGTATAATCTCTGAATGATTGTGTTTGTGATGAGCGAATGTGTTTGTGGCTCTACAGTTTCTTGCTACAGAACATGATTGGGTCCATCACTGTGTTTCCATGGTAGTTCTGAAAAGGCTAAATGGCAGAATTGATGCTGGGGACACTGTCCCTCTCTACACGTTCAATCCAGTGGAGGGTTTATTTCCAATTGCTTATTGCCAAAGAACTACACAAAGCCCATGAGAGACATGGCCAGAGGGAGATGCCTGATTGGTCTACTCTGGGGAGCACCCACCCTTTGTCTGTTGCAACACCATTCACAGGAGGGAGGACAGAGAGGCTGATGGGAGGGTTTTCCCTGTAGAGGCAGATAGGCAGAGTGGTAAGTATCAGGTCACTGATTCTGTCCTCAGAGGCTGGGACACATGTTCCTTCCGACCGTGATGAAAAATGTCCTCCAGGAGCCCACCCTAACTCTCCTACAAAGACTTCTGCCATGGAGGGAAACCTGCCCACTCTATTGGGGAAAGGAGAGGGCAAGCATCACCTCAACCTAGACAACATTCCCTCATTGATTAGCTTGACAAATTTCTGTTCCCTTGTCCTGCTCCATTCCACCTGTCACCCACCACAGGAATACCCCTCTCCAGCACTAGGGTATCCACTGGTAAAATACCAAGATGACGGACTCCAGAGAGAGACTGCTGTGGTCCTTCTGATTGCAGCCCTTGGCTGAGGTCCTCCTGCAAACTTGAACAAACTTGAACAAACCCATGCTGCCTAATCTTTTCAGCAGTGCCCCCAGGAGGCTGCATGGCTTCTGAGCCTCTGGACTAAGGCCCACCCCCAGGAACCAACATCCCTCCAGAGTCTCTTCATTGATCACTCTCTCCAACCAGTGATCTCCTGAGCCTTCTGGGAAGTGCAGGCTTTTGATAACTGGAGAGGTCAGAGATCTTTGGGATACGATGGAAAAATCTTAGTCCAAGTCATCTAAGCCCATTGTGCTGGACTGTATGCAGACTAATTTTAAAAAGGGCTTTTCTGGTGATTATGGCGTTAAAATGAAACTGGAGAAGTTGAGAGCCCTCTGTGAGGTTGAATCCCCTTCTTTCAAGGTCAGATGGCTGCCACAAGGAACCTTACAGCTCTCTACCATGTTGGCTATGTACAACACTGTTACTAGCACCCCTGACCACCCTGAGCAGTTTCCTTATGCTGACCCCTGGCTACAGATAACCCAAGTCACTCTGCACTGGGTGTGAATCTACATAAGAGGGAAAAACCAATGCACTATTTTGGCCACCTGTGTCATGCCCCCAGTGCCAAACTCTTTTTTTTTTTTCAGAGGTTTTTGTTATAGGGCTGTAGTGTGCACTCACAAGAAAGATGGAGAGACAGAAACTGAGAAATCACCTCCCAGGAGGGATGGCCATACTGCAATCCCTTCTCCTCCATTCTCCTCTCAGGACCCTGGGCATGCACACACACGTGCCCAGAATGAGTTTAAGCCACCAACTCTGAGACTTGAACTGCAGTTGACTACATGGGAGTCCAGTGACATAACCATTATGGCAACTACTAGTCCCCCCAGTGCCAAACTCTGACCAAATGAAACCCATGACTCCAATCCTACAGGGCCCCCTAGAAGAGGAGCCATTAGCAGCTCTATCCCCATATGTCCTGGCAAAGCCAGTAATCAAAACCCTGCCCCCATCTGTTTGCTTGGGGCCTGAAGAGCAGCCAGAGAAGCCAGTGCCAGCTCCACCAGCTCAGGGGGAAGGCCACCAGCTGTCCCAAATCCTGCGCCCAGATTCTGCCTCACCCGCCATCACCCGGCTAACTGCTGCAGCCTGAGGCAACCTCATTCTTCAGATGCCCCTTCAGGAGACCCAAGACCCACCCCCCAGATAGGCATAGATGGGGCCATTAGGGAAGGCAGAGCAATCTCTAATACCAGCCCTTCACCACTATCGATTTGCTTAATTGGAAACACCACACCCCCTCCTACTCAGAACAGTCCCAGGCTATGATAGATCTCATGGAGTCTATACTCCGAACCTACTAGCCCACCTGGTATGACTGTCAGCAACTACTCCTCACCTTACTTAACACAGAAGAGTGCCACAGAGTCCTTGTGGCAGCAAAGAAATGACTACAAGAGCATGTCCCCAACGATGTGGTAGGATCCTGAGACTTGGGCCAGAACTGATTTTCTGAATGAAAAACCTGACTAGGATTTCAGTACTGAGGGTAGCCAGGCCCATCTCAGCAAGTATCCAGAGGCACTCCTGCAGAGAATGAAAGCTGGTGCAAAGAAAGCTACTAACATGGCGAAAACTACAGAAATAATTCAGAAGACAGATGATACACTGGGGCAGTTCTATGAGAGGATATGCGAGGCATACAGGATCTATACTCCATTTGATCCAGAGAGCTCTGAAAGCCAGCAAATGATTAATGCTGCCTTTGTCACCCAATCGGCCCCTGACATGCGTAGAAAACTCCAAAAGCAGGAAGGTTTTACTGAAATGAATGCCACCCAGCTTCTGGAGATTGCTAATTGAGTCTTCATGAACCAAGACCGAGAAGAAAGAAAGGAAGCAGATCAGCATATGAAGCAAAGGGTAGCCCTGTTGGCCGCTGCCCTCAGACAATCAGATGCCCTACCTGGTCCATGTAGGGGGCCAAAAACCATCTGCCCCAGGCTTAGACCAACCCAGTGCACATACTGCAAAGAGGATGGACACTGGAAAGGTGAATGCCCCAAGTGGAAGGCAAACCAAGGAAGAACAACCAGAAGCCCACCGGGAGCCTCCAATACTTTCTACCTGGAACCTCCATTCCCCTCTGAAACTGGGTACACAAACATGAGCCTGGGAGTCTTATGTGGATTAAAAAAAGAAATAAAAGAATCACTACAGTCCATCTGGTTGGGGTCATATGTTAGTGTGTTTGTTACCCCT
The DNA here is from genome assembly GCF_000334495.1 of Tupaia belangeri chinensis. Classification (NCBI taxonomy): domain Eukaryota; kingdom Metazoa; phylum Chordata; class Mammalia; order Scandentia; family Tupaiidae; genus Tupaia; species Tupaia belangeri. The sequence continues at coordinate 4,980,114 of NW_006159806.1, read as the reverse complement.
ACTACAGTTAAGGTGGCAGGGCTAGCCCCATGGATCTGCTATTCATGAGTGAAGCAAGCTGTAGCACCAGAGGACACCGGGACCTGGACAACGAAAAACCACTCTGAACAACTGACTAAGATAACCTTCCAGAGGACCAAACCTGTCATTGAGACTGCAGCCCTGATACAGGACTTGCCTTGACTCAGTCACCCTCCAGAAGTGCCAGGACGATGGAACAACCTGTTTTGTGGGAAAGAGCAGAGGTAGCCATGATGGTTACAATTGTCTCTCCACAGGGAATGGGTCTGCTCTGCAGTTCTCAGACAGTATGGGCTCCCAGATGAAGGAGGTAAATGTCCTACAGAGGCTCAGGCTGCCATCCAGGATGCAGTGAAGAGGCTTAAGCCTCAGACTCTCCAAGTTCAGTTGAGAATCCCTATACCTTGGAGGGACCCCTAGCTTGATTCAAGAGTAATTATGCTCATTAATGCGACCCATACTCTCCTGTGTCAAGCACAAACCCCGTTAGCGTTCATTTGTTGGCTTTGCATCTGAACAGCCCTTTTCCTCATACATGCCACTACAACCTACCCTACAAATGACACCCCACTTGTTAATCTGACCTCTGTATGGGGGGACCAGTCTCCCAAGTGCACCTTTCCTCCAAGTCCTTAGGCTGCTTTACAAATCAAGGTTCCATTGAGGCAAGTAATATGCCCTGCCACAGCACATATCCAGAAAATGGGAAAAATGCTTCACTAAATTCCAAACTCTCTTCTGCTCTCAAAACCAAATAAAAGAAACACCTATACCTGACCACCCAGAGAGAAAGGCATATTTTGCCTCCTCTCAGGGCCTAGGTCACTCAATTCATGCTTTAAAATAAACCATATTAATTATTATTTTTAGAGTTGGTTATTTCCATTGACACCTTTGTGCCCTTGCCTGACTCTGATCTAGTGGCACTCAAATACACCAATGAAATCCCCTCACCCTTTTTTGCTAGTGTACTCCACTCTGACCACAGAAAACAAGTACTAACCTGGGTTCTGTCTGTCTCTCTTCTCCCCACCTGCAGGTCCAGCCCATTCTCCAGGAGCTCCTCCCACTTGGGGCCTGCATGATGTGGCTTCCTGTGCCTCCTCTCTCTATATATGCAGGGGCCCACACATGCAGTGAGACAGGGGTTCTTGTCCCACATTCAGGAAGAATTAGAGTCACAGACACAGAGTAGGTATAGCAAAGCAGGGAGTTTATTAATAGAGAGGGAAAAACAAACAAACAAACAAACAAAACCCAAAGCTCCTGAGAAGGGAAAGGACCCCAGAAAATGAGTTGCCAAGAAAGGACTGTGGCAAGGGGTTTTTATTTGGGTCAGGAAGGGCTTTGTCCAGACTTGGTCTAGGTGGAGCTTGTGCATGCATTCCCCTCCTGGTGGGGAGGAGCACATGCTGGATGGGTCCAATTATTCTCTTAATTTTGGAGTGGGTATGAAGGTCAGGAGCTTCTTTGTCTAGAAGCTTTGGGCCATGAAAACCATTATTTTATCTTCTTTCTGGAATGTGGTGGTGCCTGAAAAAATTCTTCGATTTAGGTCGAAGTCATGCTGCCTAGGTCAATCACTGAGCTGCAAGAGGTCTCTCCAAGCAAGCAGTAGAGCTGCTTTGTCTCCATCTCAAAACTTAGCTATTCTGTGATTCTATTTTGGGTCCATACCCTAACTATATTTTTTAGGGTCCCTGTCTCCTACCTCATTAGGACCTGTGAGTGTAACAAATCCTTTAATTCCATATCCTCCTCCCAGTGTGAGTTCTGTGGCCATGAGAGAATTATCCTTATATACCCAAATGGGGACTTGCTCCCTGTGTACAACCCAGGCAGACAGGTCCAGAGGCCCAAACCATCTACAGAAATATTGAAAAGTTACCAGTTAAACCAATAAAGTATTGAAGAGAGTATATTCTCTCCTTCCCCACTCTCAAATATATGTTTGCAAAACAATATAGAAAAGTGTGATTTGATAAATAGTAAAATAAAGACATATATGTAAAAGTTACAAATAAAAGTTTTAAAATAATATAAACATTCCAAATATTTTATTTTTCTTGCCTTCATTTCAGTACACTCATTAAATATGCCATTATTTTGGAAATCTTCACAAAACCTGAACTTTAATGGCAGTAATAATCTAAAAGCACAACTGAAAATAAAATGTAGTTATAATAAAAATGCACTCAATTTGAAAGTTTTCATCAAGATACATGCATTAAGATGAATGTAAAAAATCTGAGTTTTTTATATTTAGAAATTCTATTTTCAAATATTCAAAATGATTCATTATAATTAAAATCAAATTATAATTCATAGTGATTAAACCTTTAAATAAAATGTAAGCAATTAAAATGCTTATTTAAATTTTTGAAATTTTACAAATCTTATTATTTTTATAAAAATTAAATTATTCATGATTCCAGCATTTAATGCTCATATTTTAATTGCCAGTCTAACTAATCAGCATTATATTTATGCAAATTATATCTAAAGACAAATACACACTAAATTAGAGTAAAGTAAATGGGTTGATATTACAAAATATTCTTCAGCCATCGTGTGCAATATTTTCTGTTAGTAATTCTGGAACCATAAATTATAACATTAAGAAAAACAAGGAAACAATCATTAATCTCTACTAGGAAACAAAATTCATAGTAAAAAAAAATTATTGAGCTCCTCTCATCTCAGAGGATTTGACAAGCTAATTAATTTATCTTTTCTCTTTCCTCAATATTTGTGTCACTCGGTTCCTCCTTTCTAAATAGTGTTTCTAAGTAGTGTTTGTCTCTAAGAGTAAGAAGTTTAAACTATCAAAGTGAATCAAGGGAAAATTAAGAGGGGCAAATAGAAATTCTAATGGCTGTCTACATGCTTATTAAGCCATTTGTTCAAAACATTAAAAATTTAGAAGCAGGATCCGCAAAGGTCATGATTCATTCTCTGACCTGAAGGTAATATTGTGCAGTGCAGGGATGTAAACAATAGGCCAGATAGTCCAGAACTGTATTTCTGTAGCACATGGTACAATCATTTTGCTCTTAACTGAAGCCCTCCTAATGCCAGGAAATAGTAACTGACATTGTTTCACATTCAGCTGCTGGCAGCGGCTTCAGAAGGCTCCATTGCTAGTTGATAGAGTTTGAAGCTGGCTATGTGGCACAGTAGTGATGCACTGCTGTGAGAAGCAGAATCCCACAAAGAGATCATGGTTCAAATCCTTGGTCCAGTCAGCCTGAAATACACTGAGTATGAGAGTGAGTGCCCCAGATCTGACCCACTAGAGGACTAGAGGAATGGGATCATGGTATGATTAGACCTGTGAAGGGTGCTCATCTCTCTCTTTCTCTGTTTTGTTTTGTTTTCCTCCCTTGTGTGTGTGCACATACTCTATCTTGAACAGAGAAAAAGAAAAGTTTGTTTTTTAAAAAAATTGCCAGAGAGAGTGTGTACTCACAGGAGAGAGAGAGAATGCCCCCATAGGGGATAGTGACACTGCAGTCCCTTCTCTCTCCTTTCTCCTTTTAAGATTTGGGAAATGCATATACATTTATCTGGGGTGTTTTCAAGCCTCAGTTTCATTCTGTGTCAATGAGATGATAACTTCTTGTTCTTAAAGCCACTGGGAGAACTCAATGATACAATCACTGTAGCATGCCTGATATATACTAGAGTCTCAAAAACTAATAGCAATTAGTATTACCTGGCAAAGAACTATGAAAATTGGCTATACTGAATCCACTCATCAATCTAAGAAATGTGTATTGGTCCTAACATCTGCCTGGCAACTTAGGCAAAGTGCTGAGGATTCGAAGGCTAATGTTTTACATTAGGAGCTTCACATGTGTATGGGGATGCACACATGCATATGAGAGATATGAAAATACAAGTACAAATAATGGAGTAACTCACTTTGCTTGGGAGTTAGGAAAGGCTTTTTGAACAAGGTCATGAATAAGCTAGCAGGATGAGCAAGAATTTGCCAGGAAAGACTGAGCAGGGCATTTGAGACAAAAGATTGCAAAAGCATGGAGTTACGAAAGGGCCTTTTATATCAAGGTAAGTAAAAAGCCAGACAAGGGTGGAGTAACCATGTCAGGCCCCTCAGATGGCTAAATTGAGCACAAAGGACCCAGTTGATATGTTTGAAATCAAATCAGACGTGCCATGTTAATCCTTCAATGGTGTGGCTTTTGTTGAACTTAGAGAAAATCTCATTCCTTTGAGATGTGCCACTTTTGATGAGTTGGTTTAAGAAAGAACTGATCTGGGGCCAGCAGGTGGCATGATGGTGAAGGCAGATGGATTCCCACATGGCCAACCATAGTTCAAGTCCTGGACCTGGTGGCTTGAAAATCACACCAGGTGTGTGTACATGCAAGTCCAAAATCCTAAGGAGAATGAAGAAGGGATAGTGGCATGACCATCCTCCCTGGGGGATGATTTCTCACTTTCCCTCTTTTTCTCTCTCTTATCTGGTGAGTACATGTGCCCTATGGCAAAAATCTAAATAATAATAATAATAATAAATGTTAAAAATTTAAAAACAAGAAAAAAGAAAGGATTAATCAAAACCCCCTGGTATTGCAATGATTTTTTGTTAGTACACACCACTTTTCTTAAAATATACCAAAACTGAGGGTAGAAAGAAACTATTATTTTGGACCAAAACTCGTGACTTCTAGCTTTTCATCCCCCTATAATTTCTGTGATGGGTTGCCCTTTTCACCAGGAACACCCTGGGACATATTCTAAAAATTGCTGTAACCAGGATGCAGGCTTCTCAGTTAATAACAAAACAGTGTTCAACTCCAGAGGCTGAAAGAGAAGATGATAAAAAATTTTTCTGCACAAAATAGATCCACAGATCTTGCAACGTGGTGTATAAACCAACCAGAGCATTTGATTTGACACTAGCGAAGGTAACATGATGGCTAACACGTCAGAAAGAAGAAAAACCTCACAACAGCAGGCAGACCCCCTAGGATGGGCAAAACTTGACAAGCAAATGATCCTATTGTTAGGGATGCTTTCAAATGTCTGCAACAGAGCCAGGGAGGATACTGGCCTTGCTGTTCAAGTGCCATTGTTACTTCCAACACAATCCCACTGAGGTGAGATGGAGGTGGAGGGGAAAATCAGTCCTTAGGCTCTGAGGATAAGCCTTCTAATGGCACAGCAATGAAACCATCCCAGAATAAGCTACTTTCATTTCTAATACCACTGACAACTCTAATAAACCGTGGATTCTTCTATTGCATAGTTTGAAGAATGATTCTATTCCACGGGAAGTTTTATTTACATTCTGTATTTTTCTCTAATAATTTCTCATTTTAATCTTCCAAGATTTCATAGCTGTTTAGGTAAATTCTATGGAAAATGTAAATTTAAAATAACTGAATAGTTTGTTTGTTTTAACAGAAGGAAGCAACTGGTGTTAATTCACTCACCATTCCGTGGTTCAGCCACCCTGGGATAAAATTATCAAGCAACTTTGGGTAGATCATCTCTCTGTCATAGGCATAAATGATCCAGAACATTGCTACGACAAAAACCTCAACAGGAAAGGCCAAGACAGCTAACATCCAGTCCCGGAGAGAGATAGATGAGTTTCTTGAGCTGCCTCTCTTGTTCTTGTTTCCCACTTCCTCTAGTCAGATGCTACGACGAACTGGAAGGGAAAAGAAATCTTTTATTTCAACTTCATCGATTATCCACAACAAAGAATATGTGAGCTATCTATTGTCAAAAGAATTCAACATAATTGGGAATCTGTGATGAGAGGCAGAATTGTAAACTTGCATCAGTGGGTGACTGGGAAGACTGCTCTAGTTTCATCCGATAGCAGCCATGGTTGAGGTACCTTCTCTGGTTTTGATCTCCCAACTGTGCCCTTTCAGGCAAAGGGACTTGTTTCTGAGGGAGGGAGAAGAGGCCTGTCTTCAGGAACAGCTCCATTTAAGAGCTAATCGTGCTGGTTTGATTCTTCTCAAGAGGGTTTAAAAGTTCACTGGTGGTTTTTTTTTCAGGTCCTGTTCTACACTGTACATAGTTAGCACACACTCAGAATGCTGTAGAGTATTCTGTCCCTTTTCCTTGAACCCATCATGTGGTTTAAGTTAATCTTCACATTCTTGAGTTTCCATTTCACCACTAACAGCATTGAAACCACCACTATAAAATGTCCAAAAGTCACATTTCCAGCAAATGTATTAATTTTTACAGTCTAAGCAAAGGCTTTAACTGCACTGAGAAGCAGGGTAGATGAGGAGTAAAGGCAGATTCCTAATTCTCTTGGAAAAACTTAGAAATTCATCTGTTTCCAGAGGTTTGTTTTGGCTCACTCACAACATAATTATCAAGAGAGAGTAGAATGCACAATTTATTATTTTACTGTTCTTCAAACTAATAGTGAGAAAAGAAGTGAAGCCCCAAGATCTTAACCTCCAACACAGAATTTAAAAGAAAAAGTGTATATTTTTGTAATTGTTGAAAAAAACATAGTAGGGAAGAGAACCATGCTGAGGTGTGAGGGGGTCAAAGTTTCTGCAAAGTGATGTCTCAAAATAAGCAATGCTATAGAATGAAAAAATGTATCTGGAATATTAAACAGAGAATTTCTGTTTGTTAATATTTTTATTTATTTTTTAATTTGCCATAGGACATGTGTGCTTGCTGGAGAGAGAGAAAAACAGAGAGGGAAAGTAAGAAGTCACCCTCTCAGGGGAGATGGCCACATCACAGTCTCTTCTTCACAGTCTTGGGATTTTGAGGTATGCACACACAGGAGCCTAGTGTGATTTTTAAGCTGTCAGGCTAGGACTCAAATTGTGGTGGGCCGTGTGGGAGTCAGTGCCTTAACTACCACACTACCTGTTGGCCCTGTTATTTTTATATGTTACCCATTCTCCCACACTTTACTAATAAAAATAATAAACATTCTAATGCAACTGTTAATAAAATGTTTAGTTATATTTGGTAGTGCAAGGCTAGAGGAGAGAAGGGTTCCAAAGTTCTTTGCCAACTATATCTGTTATGACAGAGGTAATTCAGGCCAGGAAAAACAAATTCACCTTGGGGCCAGCAAGTGGTATGGTGGTTAAGGTGCTGGACACTCCCACATGGTCAACCACAGTTTGAGTCCCGGACCTGGTGTGGATTGCTTTCTTACTCGCTCTCTCTCTGTCTCTTTGGTCAAATTAAAATAAATGAATGAATAAATTAAATTAAATACATAATTCTTTAAAAATACAAATTCACCTTTAAAATCTAGGATGTCACACACACTTATTGCTTTATAAAAACATACTGGGTGGTCATTGCAATGAGTGACACACAGAGTTTTAATACTGGATTGGGATCCCCAGGTATTTATCTTGGTTTGGGGTCAAATATTTTCACTGTTCCCTTATAAATGTACAAAATAAGAAAAGAATCTATTGTCTGATTAAGGTTAATGCTCTTATTTTTCCAAGAAGGAGAAAAAAGTTTTCAATTATCTACAATTTTCAATTACTCATACCACTTCAGATTTCTCAATAGTAACCATATAAGACTCATATTTGATAGTTATTTAACTTTTTATTACATTAGCTCTCAACATTATCTCCTTAAAGCAGGCTAGAATATAGATGATTGTATTCTTCCTTTTCTTAAAGTTCTTTTATTTTTTCCAAGAGAGAGAGAGACATAAAAAGAGAGAGGAACAGACAGACAGGCAGCACCATGTCATGATCCACCTCAACCTCAGTCAGCTCAGATCACAGACATGCACGTGTGCCCAGCATGCTCAGGGAGGCCCTGGAATGCAAACCAGGGACCTTCCCATGTGGATCCAGAGGCAGCAGTGCTGTACCACCAGCTAGCTCTGCCATTTTCCTCTCAATGAATAAAGAAATCAAGGCTTTCTTTTCACTTACTTTAATAACATTTCTTTGTTGTCTCTCAAGTAATAAATGGAACTTCACTATAACTTCATTGATTTTTCTGCTAATTTGTGCTGATAATGCAGATAGAATTCTTAATGTACTTTAGTCACTTTTCATGAAGATATAATTTGCTAAGGAAATTAAAAATTTGTTGTGTTTTCATATATAGGCACAATAGTAAAAAGTATGTTAATTGTTTTCCCCTTGAATGACCTTCAAATAGGCAGTTTAGTATAAATCTCCAGAATGGAAGAAGGGTGCAGTATGTTTGAGTGGCTAGAAGTCAGTAAATGGAGAAACACAGGAAATGCCTGAGAAGCAAAGCCAGGAGCAGAAGATTAGGCTCATGAATGTGGATGATGCTTTCCTTCTTTACAGTGGGAAACAAGGACTTTCTCTGACAGTTGGGATCAGCTGAGCATAGAGGGATTTGGGGCACTGCTGTGGATAATGTGCTAGGAAATCAGTAAGCTATTTAAAAGGAGGACCATTGTGAATCAGAATGGCTCAGTTGAAGTTTCAGCTTGATTTGTAGTAAAACCAAGCACAATGTTTTCCAATCTGCCCTGAAGTCTGTGAAAAAGGGAATTTAGAAAGAGGGTGGATTGGTCTGCAGATGGCATAGCGGTTACATCTCTGGACTCCCATATGGCCGACTATGGTTCAAGTCCTGGAATTGGTGGCTTGAAACTAACACTGGGCGTGTGTGTGTACATGTTCAAGATCCCAGGAAGAGAATGGAGGAGAAGGGATTGCGAGGTGACCATCCCCCCTGAGGTTTGATTTCTCTCTCTCTCTCTCTCTCTTGCTCTCTCTCTCCACAACAAGTGCAAGTGCCCTAAGGCAAAACCCCTGAAAAGAAAAAAGAAAGAAAGAAAGAAAAGAAAGTAGAAAAAGAAGATCCTGGGGTCTTCCTACCACTGCAGATTAGGAAATAAGGACTTTGAAGATTTGAAATGAGGGATGCTATGAGATCAGGAAGAACATCTTTTAAGTGGCTAACCAATATTTTTAAGTTTTACCTCGGAAGGACTGGTTGCCAGTGAATTACATGAGATATCATGAATATAGCAACTAGTGACATATAGTGAACACGTTAATTAAAGGTTAGCCCTTCTCAGGGCCAGTCCTGTGGCCTAGTGGTTAAGAGAACCAGATCCCAGGATCAGCAGATGGCATAATGATTATATTGCTGGACTCCTATATAGTTGACCACAGTTTGAGTCCTGGACCTGGCAGCTTAAAACACAAACTGTGAATGCGTGCCTAAAATTCCAAGAGGAGAAGGGATTGTGGCATGGTCATCCCCCAGGGGGGATTTCTCACTTTCTATCTCTCTGGCTCTCTTTTTGTCTCTTTGGTGAGTGCATTCACTCTATAGCAAAAGTCTTTGGACAAAAAAAGGGGCCACCACTCCCACATGGTCAACAGAACAGTTCAAATCCTGGCCCTGATTGCTTAAAACACATGCTGAATGTGTGTGCATGTGTGCATGTGTACATGCTTAAAATCCTGACAGGATGAAGCAATAGAGGAGGAAGGGCTGCAGTATGACCACGCCCCTTTAAGGATGTTTCCTCTTCATCCCCTCCCTCTCCCTCTCTCTGTCTCTCTCTGGCTAGTACATGTGTCCTCTGGTACAAAATATAATAAAGTAAATAAAATTCCTTCCTGTTCTCACTTTCTTTTAACCACATAGATTTGATACTTCTAAGAGACAACAGTCCAATTAGGGCTGATCGCATGGCCCTGTGCCAGGGACTTGCTACTGGGCTTCATGCCCTTAGACCTGGGTCTAACATTTTAAAGTCTTGTTATTCAACATGTGGTTCCATATATCAACAGCACCTACAGCACCTAAGAGCTTCTTAAGGACACTGAATCCCAGGTCTCACCCTGATAGGTTTGAATCTTGCATTTTATTTTTAAGTTTTTTGAGAGGTTTTTGTCTTAGGGCATGTGCGCTCACTAGAGAGAGAGACAGAGACAGAGACAGGAAGAAGGAAAGTGACAAATCACCTCCAAGGGGATGTCATATCACAATCCCTTCTCTTCCATTCTTCTGAGATCTTGGGTATACATGCACACATGCACAGCATGAGTTTCAAGTTATCAGGTCCAGGACTCGAACCATGGTAGATTATGTGGGAGCCCAGTGACTGAACAGCTACACCATCTGCTGGTCCCAGATCTTGCATTATAATAAGATCCTGAGTCATTCTTATGCACTTAGAAGTTTGAGATGGCCCGCTTTGGAATCTCCTACTTCAGCCACCTTTGCCTCCTCCCTTTCCATGAATGAGGAGATCCAGGGGCCTAGTGGCTTATCTACCCAGAGACCACATCCCTCCCATGCCCCGGGTAACTGTGAAGCTAAATTCCTTTCCTAAATAGACATGAGTATGTTTGGGTCTCCTGCCCTGATCCGATTGCAAGGGTGGATTGTGAACAGTGCAATAAATGTGTGCTTGCCTTGACAATAGAAGTAGTAAGATATGAGACCAGCAGATACCGTAATGGTTATGTTGCTGGACTCCCACATGATGGACCACAGTTCGAGTGCCATACCTGGTGGCTTAAAAGTCATACCAGGTGTGGATGCTTGCATGCTCAAAACCCTGAGAGGGGAATGGAGGAGAAGGAATTGAGGTGTGGCCATCCCTCCAGGGAGTGATTTCTTGCTTTCTGTCTTCAGTGAGCATACACACTCTATAGCAAAAAAAATTCTCAAAAAAAGAAGTGGTTAAGACGTATCTGTTTCTGTAGGATCCGTCACTTTTGCCACATACCATAACCTAGTCATGAAAGTGCTTACCCTTCACAGTCGCAGGCCTCTCCCACCCTCAAAGGGAGGAGATACACAGCCATGTGTAGAGGGGCAGACTCCTAGGGTCATGTTGGAATGCTGCTGCCCACAGGCCCACCTCTGTTCCTTCCTTTCCGAAATCGTTTAGGCTATTTTAACTACTTTACATTTCTATTTAAAGTTTAGTATCTCAGCTTGCTAAATTTCAACAGCTATCCTGGTAGAATTCTCATTGTGACCATTTAGGGAGAACTGGTATCTTAACCGTGAGTCTTTGAATCCACAAACATACTTTATATCTCTATTTAGTTAGGTCTTGTCTAAGTTCTCTCAGAAATGTTTGTCATTTTCAGTGTACAGATATTACACATATTTTGTTGACTCTATCCATAATTATTTTCTGTTCTGTGATGTTATTTTATATAGTGTAATAATTTTTATATTGTTGGTTTATTGAAAAATAAAACTGATTTCTGAATATTCACATCGTATCTTATACCTTGGCTAAATGCACTTAGTGGCCACACTAGTTATTTTAGAAATGATTGTAGATTTTATACTTATATAATCTACAAGTAAAGATTATAGCTTTTCTTCTTCCATTATCATTTGCATGCCTTTTACTTCTTTTTCTTTTTTGACTGCACTCCCTAGGAACTTCAGCAGTATGGTGAGTAGACGTGATCGAGAGTGAGCACACTTGCCTTCCTTCCTGTTTTAGAGAAAGCGTTTAGTCCTGCAACATTTATGTTTAATGTTAGCTGCAGATTTTTCTTAGATGCCCTTTATATATCTTCCATTTCTTCCTCCTTTCAGGATTTTGGGTACACATGCACATGTGCCCAGCATGTCTTTCTTTTTCTTTTTAGAGGTTTTTGCTATAGGGCACGTGTGCTCACCAGAAAGACAGAGATAGAGAGAGAGAAAGCAAGAAATCACCCCCCAGGGGGATGGCTACACCGCAATCTCCCCTAGGGATCTTGGGCACGCACGCACACGCGCCCGGCATGAGTTTTAAGCCACCGGTTCCAGGACTCAAACCACGGTCGACCACATGAGAGTTCAGCAACATAGCCATTACACTAACTACTGATTCCTGCCCAGCATGTCTTTCAAGCCACCTGGTCTGTGACTCAAACCATGCTGTCGGCCATGTGCAGTCTAGCCACCTTAACCACCAAGCCAATGTCAAACCAATCTTTCATTTCTGGTCATTTTATATATATATGTGTGTGTGTGTGTGTATTTATATATATATAATACATATATATAACATATATATACACACATATATGTGTATATATTATAAAATTATACATATGTATAATTTTTTCCTTTATGTATTCAATTTGCTGATATTTTGTTAGTTTTTCTTTTTCTTTTCATCTTTTTTTTCTTAGTACATCTCCACCTAATTTTGGTAAAATAATCTGGCATCAGAAAATCAGTTGGGGGCTGGTTCCATGGTATAGTAATTGATGCCATGCGGTTGACCGCAGTTCAAATCCCAGCCCTGGTGGCTTGAAAAACTCACTGGGTGAGTGTGAGTGTGTACCCCAAATCCTGAAAGAATGGAAAAATACAGAAGGGATTGTGGTATGACTACACCCCACTTAGGGTGCCTTTTCCCTTTGTTTCTCAGTGAGTACACCCCCCTCTGGCAATAAAGAAATAAAACCAAAACAAAACCAAACAAAAAAAACAAGGTGTGAAGTATTTCCTCCTCATTTCTTGAAGGACTTTGTGGAAGATTTGGTATTATTTTTTCCTTACCTAATTAATCCATCTACACTTGTAATTTTCTTAATGGGCAGATTTAATTGTGCATTCGTTTTATTTAGTAAATCTAGAGCTATTTAAGATTTCCATTTTTTCTTGAGTTGATTTTACTCATTTTTGCCTTTTGTGGAATTTCTCCATTTAATCTAAGTTTTTAATTTATGAAGATGTTCTTAATATTTTACCATGGAAACCGGCAAATGCTAAAAATCAGGTATTTCTCTCTGGAAAGCCAGTTGTTAAACATTTACTAGAATACCTCTGTTGCTATATTCTGTCACTGTGAGTGACCTTTCATGGAATCCCTACTACATGTAAAGTACTGTGGGGTCACTACTCAATAGTGAAACTTTGGTCAATTTGTTGCTCCCTGAGATATAGTAAGGGAATTATACAGGTTCTTAAAAGGAAAGTGACTTTCAAGCAAGTGTTAGTCACCTTTCTAAGTGTAACACTAGAAGGTCAGGAGAACAGCTAACTGACCAATCAGTCTTCTAAATAATTCTTGAGGTATAAACACAGCACAGATGGTAGCATCTTGGCCTCCTGCATTCATATCCTCCTGATAGTATGGTCATCAGCAAACCCAAAATAAGTCTGAACTCTACCACCAGGGCATGGTTATGAAATAAAAATAGTTTCTCTTGGACAAGCTAAGTGACACTGAAACATTCCACTGTTGTGAAGAAGCTCCTTGTCTGGCCAGGACTACTGGCCAATAATTCTTCATGATGCACCTGCTGCTTCTCCGTGGCCAGGACCAGAATACTGTACTTGATCTGGGAGTAGAATTAGCACAGTCACTTTCCAGTCTTCAAGCTTCTAGACAAAATATTCAAGTGACAGCTAGTCATTAATACTCCATTTGATCCCCCCAGAACTATTGAAAATTAATGCCAAAAGAAAGCTGGATTCATGGCTTGTCTCTTTTTGAAAAAAAAAGTCTCTCTCTTGAGTCAAATGGAGCTGGACACTTTAGCTTTAGTCCAGTTCTAAAAAGAAGCTTTACTGATTAGTGGGAAAGTCTTTAGAATTTAGTAAAATCAATTAGAATGAAAAATATGCTGCAGAGAAATTTGCCACTAAAAAGATCAAAGAAAGGCTGGCCCTGTTACAGCAGTGAGACTGTGCAGAGGAAACCAGATTCCACAAAGCTGACTATGGTTCAACTCCTAGCTCCAGCAGCTTGAAAAATACACTGCACATGTATGCGCAAGCCCAAGACCCTTATAAGATAGAGAAATGGGGGGGAAAAAAGGATTCAGCATGACCAGGCGCTGTTGGGGTTGCTTCCCTCCCTCCCACCCCACCCACCATCCTGGTGTGTGTACACATGATGTTTGGAAAAAAAAAAAAGTAAAGAGTCACTTATCTATACATTGGTCCTTAAAGGTCATTTATGATGATCTCAAACATGCACCATGGTTGGAAAAGGAAAGAAAAGGAAAAAATAGGAGGGAGGGAAATAAAACAAAAACAAAAACAAATGAATACATCTTTAAAGTCTTCAGTTTCAACTGGATATGATAGTATGAAATTTATTTCCCTTTTAAAAGTATTAGTACCCCAAACCCCTGTCAGAATGGCAAAGATTAAGAATATAAAAAGTGATAAGTGTTGGCGGAGATGTGGTGAAAAGGGAACCCTCCTACACTGTTGGTGGGAATGTAAACTAGTTCAACCACTGTGGAAAACAATATGGAGGTTCCTCAAAGATCTACAAATAGAACTACCATTTGATCCAGCAATCCCACTTCTGGGTATTTACCCAAAAGACAGGAGAACGCTCAGTCAGAGAAGTGCTTGCACATCAATGTTTATTGCAGCATTATTCACAATTGTCAAGACATGGAACCAACCTAAATGTCCACAAACCGATGAATGGATTGGAAAAGTGTGGTATATATACTCTATGGAATACTACTCA